>NC_092872.1:397521624-397827761 GCF_028372415.1 Notamacropus eugenii
TCCTATTTGTGTTGTCTTGACATTCATTTCTACTTCATTGTGAAACTGACAAAGTATTATAATGCTAGAGAGTCCAAGCATGTACTATGCTATTATTGATGGTGAGAATAGTTTGTCATAGATTATCTTGGCAGACATTTTAAGGTTTTATCTGGTTCTTGTCTTCCTTCCAGTTTGATTTTTAAATGTTCTCTTGATATTTGGCTTACTTTGATCTCTCATCAATAAGTACAAACATGGTTTTTTATAGTACTATTTATTGATATTTCATGAGAAGATATGTCATAATCTTAGATCATCTTCTTCCATAAAACATAATAAATGACTTTATATTTGAATCCACTTATGCTCTCTCAGCATTTGGTGACTCGTTTGCACTGGTCAGATTTCCTTAAAAAAGGTTTGCATTCTATGTTGATACCTGTTCTTTTCTCCATTTCTTATTTGGCATCACAATTTCTTTTAAGTAAGTCAGGTTAGTTTTTCCAATCACAAATTGATAGTTTTACCATACAAAAATAGTTAATTAAAAACAATCCCCACCTTAGCAATTAGTTGTTGCCTGTTAGACTATGACCAATTTCATATTTTGTGTTCCACTAAATGTTTGCTGTGTACTGTACTTTGTAACTTCATTATTGAAGAACATTTTCCAGTGTAGCTTTTGTTTTTTTTCATTTGTTGGCTCCTGAAAAAAATTTTCTAGCATATATTTCACCATCTCCAGTTTTTTAAGTCACAAATGAATTGAAGTCCATGCTTTTTTCATCTTCTTCATAGAATTTTTCTAACTCTGTATCTTCTACAACAGGTATTTATGAATGTTTCAGTTTGTGATAATCTTTTTATATGTGATTATCTTGAGCTCTGCAATAAAATGACCAAGTATTTCATGATATTACATTTTTGTTGCCTTTAGGCAAATGACAAATTACACTTCACCAAGCTCTTTATTTGCCACTCTCAGAAGGGCTACCTTTCCATTTAGTCATAATTTCCTTTTGTCTTGTTATTTAATTTGTTGTAAGAATGTGAAGTCCCATGAGTCTATATGATGTAAGATTTGAAGTGGGGAAAAACTGAGTTGAAATCCTGCCTCAGACATTTACTAGCTATGTGACCCTGGACATGCTGCTTATTTTCTGTCTGCTTCCATTTTCTCATCTCTAAATGGGGATAATAGCACCTATCTTCCAGGACTGTTATGTGAACCAAATGAGTTAACATATTTAAAGTACTTGGCAAACCTTAAAGTGCTATATGAATCCTACCAACTATGATGACTACTACTACTATTACCACTAATCTTGTAAGTAATGGCAACAGTAGTAGTAATATGCCTATTTGTTGATTGCTAGCATAGAAATAGATTATACAAGCCCTCAAGAACTCAGTTTCACATATGTGCTACAATAGGACAGCAGCATAAAACTTTGGGAACATATGGAATATAATGAAAAGGCAAATGAAAAATGTGGAAGGAGGAGGGGAAAATCATATCATGTTATCTACTTAATCACAATAAAATATAAATTATAATTATACACAAATGTTACCTTTAGAAAGAAACATCAGAACATGTATGGTATGGTAAAAATGCTGATATGTAAAAATATTAGTACTTTTCTCTTCAAAAGTAGTAATGTTAAAAGGCTATAACTTAATTCAACAATATTCCCATTTCTCAAAATATTTTCAGGAATTCTATTAGGTAATTGTCTTTGGTATCTGTAGTATTTTCATTTTATTATGCTTAATGGTAATAATAACATATGCATGTGTGGATAGATAGAACACGGATTTGACTTTTGAAAAAAAGTAAACCATTTTGATGTCCATTTGATGAATTAACCTGGTAATTATTTAAAAACAAAAACATGATACACATGCAAGAATGGACAATGATTTTTCCCATATGTATTATGACTGGCTCTATATATGGATGGGAAAGCATATCCAAAAATGTTTCTAGTGATAACAACAGTATTGGAATAAGCAGAGTTTCCCAAGGTGACTACTTTGAATGGGAATAGTCATGTGCATGCTTAAGTCCTGATGATTTATTTTCAAAAGAAGTTTCATTTTTTTGATCATTACAACTTATGAAATGAGGTTCCATCCACCTACAATACAATCACATCTTATGTGACGTTTAAATTGTAACATCACAGATAATGTGAAAATTAATTAGAATTGAAATTAAATTCTTTTCAGCAGGTCTACAGGGTGAACAACCTCTGGCATGTAAGTAAAGAAAATCAGCAAGATGTATTTGTCACTTGAAGATAAAGATTGGCTTTAAGGGCTGGGTCAGTGGTGGGATGGGGTGAATGAGAGTGGGAGAAGCAGAGTTATAGAAGAGCAACAGTCACAAGATTATGCTACCTCTTTTTCCTGGAGTCCCTCCCTCAACCTCTGCTTCCCCTTCTTCCTTCTTTTCTCTTCTTCCTGTTCACCAGAGGAGAAGAAATATGCTCTCAGATATTTTACTTCTTTCAGGACATCCACATATGGAGTGTAAGAGCAGGTGAAATTTTCTCAATTACTTTTGATTGTGATCTCTGTCTCCCCCTTCCTCCACTCTCCTCTTCCTTCTTCTTCTCCCTTTCCCTCTCCCTCTCCCATCACCTCCCATTCTCTCCTATCTTTCCCTTCTCTCCCTCTTTTTTCTCTTTTTCTCATTATTTCACTATATGTATATACCAGGAGATGAGAGCTCACAATGGAAATAATTTCGTGGAGGTCCAACTGTTATAATTCAGTAATTCCATTGTATGAATATTCTCTCTCTAGGCACTCCTTAAGTAATTAGTTCGTTAGCATAGTTCAATTTTTTTTCTGTTCTTTTAATTTTCTGTTCTACTTAATGATTATAGGTGTAGGTAGAAAGTAGAAGAATACTAGACCTTTCTATTGGCAGCAGGATTAGCACATAGTTAAATGGGGAGGGAGGGAGCTGTTTCAAGATTAAACAAAGAAGGAAATTGCTTTATTAGTGAATGACAATACCTACGATGTTTGCAAAAAATCCTCCTCAAAATCCTTTATTATGGTGGTACTTGAAGGTTATGCTAAACTCTGACACATTTTTCCCAAGTTCTGAAATGAGATCCCAACCACCAATTATGTCTGCTCTTGGAGAGCCATCCTACCTAAATACAGAGAGGCTTATCACCAGAAGTCTGACTGCCTGGTGAAATGTTTTTTGACTACAGCAACCCAGAAAAAAATACAGAAGAGTATACAAAATAATTCTCAGTCCTTGAAGCTCCCTTACAAGTATATACAGTAGTGGTGAATGAAAGGCGAGAAATAGTGCAGAATATCTTTACAAAGAAGCACTCTTTAAACATTGTTTAGAAACATTAAGTTTCTACTATTAAAACTTTAGATAACATTAAGTTTTGTAATGTTTCTAGAAGTCGTAACTCAAAAAGTGATATCCTCATCCAGGGATTAGTGAGTGGAATGTCAAAATGGAGAAACTGAATCATATGATTTTTAGTATTCTTTTCTTAAATGAAGCTTGTCTATAAAAGAAAGTTGCAATTCCATAGAAGGTTCTCATGGGAGAAGCAGATAAAACAGAAACCTTGATCATTTCCTACATGCAAATATCATTTCATAGGATAGCTGGTCATTTTGTATTGCAGGACTCATAATGTACACTGGGGAAGAAAAGATTGATATAAGTATAGTTGCAGCTTAAGTGCTGTAAGGATTTATCTATTATTAGGTCAACTAGTTACTAACTGAGATAAATTACTCCATGTCTGACAACTGGTTTACCCACCTATGTACCAAGAAATTCCTATACATCAAATAGTGGTTAGACAGCTACATTTATGCCAGAAATTCAAGACTCTTCTAATAATCATTTAAGCAAACTTCTCTAATTCAAGTATGCAAGGTTAGAAAACTTTCTTAATAACAATGCTCTTTTTGTCAAGAAGGCTTCTGAATGGAATGCATGTCACTCTATGGCTGAGCTACCATTTTTATGCCCACATTGTGGTAGAACTAGAAAGTCATATACTTGCCTGTTTATGATTTATGAACTACTTTATTAGTAATCATTTGAGCACTTGTACTCCTATGTCGTTTCATATCTGCTATCTCCTGACACCTACCAATATCTATCGCAGAGGATGAGCAACAGAAAGAAATTGTATAAAGAACTGGATATCTTCCAAATTAAATCAATATGCAATTTATTGCCAACTTAAATGCAAAGGTAAGAATATAGAAGGATAGAAAAAATACTCTGGAAACTATACATTAAAATAAGAAATGAACAAGGTCAAAGTATATCTTGGATATTATGAATACTTGCCTAAAGAATAGAGGTGGATGATGCTGGACATTGTGATCATTGAATAAAGACAAACACAACCAGAATGAAATTGATTATATCTTTTATTTATTTATTTTTAGTTTTCAACCTTCACCTACACAAGATTTTCAGTTCCACATTTTCTATTCATATTTTCACTTCCCCATCCTAAGATGGTGTGCAATCTGATATGGGCTCTACATATACATTCATATTAAACCTATTTTCACCTTAATCATGTTGTAAAGAACAATTACAACCAATGGGAGAAACCACAAGAAAGAAATGGGGTGGGGGGGAGAGGGAGGAGGAAGGAGGGTGAAGCCAAGAGGGCAGAGTAGAAAGACTGATCAGCTCCAGCTCTACCCCCGTGGCCCATAAAATACCTGTAAAAAATGACTCTAAATAAATTCTAGAGCAACAGAAGCCACAAAACAACAGAGTGAAAGAAATTTACAGTCTAAGACAGCCTGGAAAGGTGGCAGGAAATGTCTATCGCATCAGGTGAGGGTGGAGAGCAGTCCAGCCTTGGCCACACAGGGTGGGGATCAGACAGGACTGGAACAGGTTTCAGAATACAAAATCATGGGTAGCAGCTGTGGTTCTCAGTTTTCTCAACCCCCAAACACCAAAGACAGCTTCAAAGGTCAATGAGAAAGCTTTTTCGCCTAGGTGAGAAGGGAGCAGCATCTGTGCCTAGCTCTGGCCCCAGGGCAGCAACAGCTACCAGGGTATCAGTGTCTACTTTTGAAGTCCTCAGTCTAAAGACCCTGAGGGAACTGAGCAACCAGCCTGGGTCTCAGTTCTGAGTGGTGGCTCTGGGGTGAGAAGGAGCACTGGCTGTTGGAGAGGTGGAACCCCTTGAGAGGAAATCCTACTCACAGATCCTGGGCAGGAAATCTTGTGGTTGCTCCCAGATCAGAACACAGGCCAGGAGAGGAGTAAGCTCCTCTCCCTTAATTATACCTCCTTGGAGGAACTGAGAACATACTGGTCCCTAGAATATATCCTCTACTTGACAAAGGACTCAAAAGTCAAGTAATTGTCTGGGAAAATGCCCAAAAAAGGGAAAAAATAAGACTATAAAAGGTTATTTTCTTGGTGAAAAGGTGTTTTCCTCCATCCTTTTGGATGAGAAAGAACAAAGCATACCATCAGGGGAAGACATAAAAATCAAGGCTTCTGCATTCAAAACCTCCAAAATAAAGGCCATAGAAGAGTTCAAAAAGGATTTTGAAAATCAAGTAAGAGAAGTATAGGAAAAATTGGGAGGAGATATAAGAGCAATGCAAGAAAATCATAAAAAGTGAGTCAATGGTTTGCTAAAGGTTGCTCCCAAAAAAATGCTGAAGAAAATAACACCTTTAAAAATAGACTAACCCAAATGGCAAAAGAGGTCCAAAAAATCAGTGGGGAGAAGAATGTTTTCAAAAGAAGAATTAGCCAAATGGAAAAGGAGGTTCAAAAGCTCACTGAAGAAAATAGTTCTTTAAGAATTAGAATGGAGCAGATGGAAGGTAATGACTTTATGAGACAGCAAGAAATTACAAAACAAAACTAAAAGAATAAAAAAAATAGAAGACAATGTGAAATATCTCATTGGAAAAACAACTGACCTGGAAAATAGAACCAGGAGAGATGATTTAAAAATTATAGGACTACCTGAAAGCCATGATCAAAAAAAGCCAAGAAATCATCTTTCATTAAATTATCAAGGAAAACTGCCTTGATATTCTAGAACCAGAGGGCAAAATTAATATTGAAAGAATCCACCAATCACCTCCTGAAAGAGATCAAAAAAGAAAAACTCCTAGGAATATTGTAGCCAAATTCCAGAGTTCCCTGGTTAAGGAGAAAATATTGCAAGCAACCAGAAAGAAACAATTCCAGTATTGTGGATATACAATCAGGATATCACAAAATCTAACAGCTTCTACATTAAGGGATCAAAGGACTTGGAATGTGATATTCCAGGAGTCAAAGGAGCTAGGATTAAAACCAAAAATCACTTACCCAACAAAACTGAGTGTAATACTTCAGGGTAAAAATGGTCATTCAATGAAATAGAGGACTTTCAAACATTCTTGATGAAAAGATCAGAGCTGAATAGAAAATTTGACTTTCAAACACAGGAATCAAGAGAAGTCTGAAAAGGCAAACAGGAAAAAGAAATCCAAAGGGACTTACTAAAGTTGAACTGTTTATATTCCTATATGGAAAGATAATATTTTTAACTCTTGAGACTTTTCTCCATATCTGGGTAGTTGGAGGAATTCTATATATATATAGATAGAGGGCACAGGGTGGTTGAATAAAAAAAGGTGATATCTAAAAAAATAAAACTAAGGGGTAAGAGAGGAATGCATTGGGAGAAGAAAGGGAGAAATGGAACAGAGCAAATTATCTGTCATAAAAAAGACCCGAAAAACCTTTTACAATGGAGGGGAAAAAATAGGAGGTGAGAGGGAAAAAGAGAAGTTTACTCTCATCATATTTGACTTAAGGAGGGAATAACATGCACTCTCAATTTGGTATCAAAATTTGTCTTACACTCCAGGAAAGTAGGGGAGAATGAAATAAGTGGAGTGTGGGGGGATGATAGAAGAGAGGGCAAATAGGAGGAGGGAGTGATTAGAAGTAAACATTTTTGGGGAGGGACAAGGTCAAAAGAGAACAGAATAAATGGGGGGCAGGATAGGATGGAGGGAAATATAGTTAGTCTTTCACAGCATGACTATTATGGAAGTCTTTTGCATAGCTGTACATGTATAGCCTATATTGAGTTGCCTGCCTTCTCAGTAAGAATGGGTGGGGAGGGAGAAAGGGAGAGAAGTTGGAACTCAAAGTTTTAAGAACAAATGTTGAGAATTGTTTTTGTATGAAACTGGGAAATAAATACAGGTAATGGGGTATAGAAATCTATTTTTCCCTACAAGAAAAGAGAGAACATGGGGATAAGAGAAGGGAGAGGTGTGATAGAAAGGAGGGCAGATTGGGGGAAGGGACAATCAGAATTCAGAGTATCTTGTGATGGTGGGAGAGGAGAGATGGGGAAAAAATTTGGAATTCAAAACCTTGTGGAAATGAATTTTCAAAACTAAAATTAAATATATAATTTTTAAAAGAAGAAACAAAAAAAAGAGAGAGCAAGTCATATGCTTCAATCTATATTCTGACTCCATAGCTGTTTCTCTGGATGTGGACTGCATTTTTCATCATGAATATTTTGGGGTTGTCTTAGTCCCTTGCATTGCTAAGAAGAAATAAGTCCATCAAAGTTAGTTATCACACTATGTGGCTGTTGCTGTATACAATGTTTTGGTGGTTTTACTCATTTCACTCAGCATCAGTTCATATAAGTGTTTCCAGATTTTTCTGAAGTCTGCTTGCTCATCACTGTGTATAGCAAAATAGTATTCCATTACATTTATATGCCAGAACTTCCTTAGTCATACCCCAATTGATGGATATGCCGTCAATTTCCAATTCTTTTTCATCACAAAAAGATCTGCTATAAATATGTTTGTGCATGCAGGTCCTTTTCCCATTTGAGTGTTCTTTTTGGGATACAGATCTAGAAGTGGTATTACTGGATCAAAGCATATGCACATTTTGATAACCCTTTGGGCATAGTTCCAAATTGTTCTCCAGAATGGAGAACTCCACCAACAATGCATTAATATTCCAATTTTCTCACATCTTCTCCAGCATTTATCGTTTTCCTGTTTTGTCATGTTAGCCAGTCTGATAGGTGTGATATGGTACCTCAGAGTTGTTTTGATTTGCATCTCTCTAATCAATAGTGATTTAGAATATTTTTTTCATATGACTATAGTAAGATATAATTTCTTCCTCTGAAAACTGCCTGTTCATATCCTTTGACCATTTATCAATTAGGAAATGACTTGTATTCTTGTAAATTTGACTCAGTTCTCTAAGTATTTTAGGAATTGGCCTTTATCAGAGACAGTGGTTGTAAAAATTCTTTTTCCAGTTTCCCGCTTTCCTCCTAATCTTGGTTGCATTGACTTTGTACAAAAACTTTTCAATTTAATGTAATAGAAATCATCAATTTTGCATTTCATAATGTTCTCTATCTCTTCTTTGGTCATAAATTCTTCCCTTCTATGTAAATCTAACAGGTAAACGATTTCTTGCTCTCCTAGCTTACTTATAGTATCAGCTTTCATATCTAAATCATATGCCCATTTTGACTTTATTTTGGTACATGGTATAAGATTTTGGTCTCTATCCAGTTTTTGCCATACTATTTTTAGTTTTCCCAGTAGTTTTTGTCAAATAGTGAGTTATTATTACAGAAACTGGAGTCTTTGAGTTTATCAAACAGTAGGTTAGTATAGTTACTGACTACTGTGTCTTGTGTACCTAATCTATTCCACTGATCCACCACTCTGTTTCTTAGCTAGTACCAAGTAGTTTTGATGATTGTTGCATTACAATACAATTTAAGATCTGGTATGGCTAAGCCACCTTCCCTGCATTTCTTTTCATTAATTCCCCTAGTGTTGTGGACCTTGTGTCCTTCCAAATGAATTTTTTTTAATTATTTTTCTATCTCCATAAAGTAGTTTTGTGGTAGTTTGATTGGTATGTCATAGAATGACTAAATAATTAATTATAACTTAATAGATAAGAAATGATTACTTACTACCATAGGAGTCATTTTCAAAAACATAATTTTACATAATCAAATCTGTAGAAAAAAGATTGAAGTCAGTGTCAAATTAGAAAGGGAAAATATGAGATTATATGGCCAAAAGTTAAAATTACTTCATTCTGACCTATTTAAACAAATAATTTATGATCTAACTTTGGAAACAGATAAAAGAACAGTTACTTATATAAATCATCACCATTTCCAAGGAAGTTTAGCCAATGTAATTGGTTAGTGCAGTAAAGATATTAAAAGAGCCTAGAAGCAAATGAGCAAACATTTGATCTGCTTACCTAGGAAAGAAATATGGACACTAATGTCAACACTGATATAAATAAATTTGTAAAATTTTGTAGTAGAGTTTGGTGGAAGACATGAGCTGCATAGTCTCATAAATCAACAAGAAATGATGAAAGGCAAACATATTTGCAGAAATTTGACAGAAGATCCAACTAAGCCATATTATTCTGGGAGCATTTAAGAATGAAAGTGGAATTGGGACAATAGATTTATCATTATAACCCTAGCAAACTAGTCTTGCCATCCATCAGTGATAGTGAAATTTTTACATTCAAATTCTACCTTCTCTGCACCTAATTTTAACTTGAGGAAATGGAAATGTAGCACAGAAACAGGAAGATAAGAGTAGTTGGAGTAGCAAAAGGCAAAGTACACAGTCAAGTTAACGAACATGTATTAGATGCCTTATTATTTGACAGGCACTATGCACAAGAGGTCCAAAAATAGACAAAAATAGTCCCTGTTTACAAGAAGCTCACAGTTTAATGGGGAAGACAACATACTAACAACTACATACCAACAAGACATAAATGGGGGAAATTGGAGATAATCTCAGAGGGAATACACCAAGATTAAAGGAAACTGGAAAAGATTTCTTGCTGAATATATGACTTTAGCTGAGAAGTGAAGGAAGCCAGAGAAGCTAGGTGGTTGATCTTCAAAGTCATATAATTTAGAGGGCACTGATGGATCAGTTCTCAAGATATCTGAAAGAGGAGAGGACACTAATTTTTTTGGGGGGAAGAAATAATAAAACTTACTATTACCCCTGCTGTGCCTCTATTTTCCTCTCATTCCAACATAAGCACAATAGTTATTTATTTCAACTCTAGATTGTGTTCTGCTCTGGAATTCCTTCTTCCTCATCCTCTTGTCATTCTCCTGACAATTCTCAGATCTTGATCATTCCCACCATCTGCTATCCCCAGTCTTGAAAAGAGCTGGAGAAAGTCTCATAACCATGATAAGTGGACATATTACAAATTCATGTTACCTAATGTCAACTGTCCCCTCCTTGTTGCAACACAGTCTTTTTATTCTTTCCTAATAAATTTCCTTTCAGTTCTCAAAGAAAGAATTCCAAACCTCTCTTCCTTCCTCAAGACTTCTACATTTCTCCCTTCAACCCCCACCCTCAGCAAAGGACCTTAACTCTTAAGTTTTTGACCATTTGATATGAACTCCCTCTCCTCCTGTTATCTTAATGTCAAAAGCCCTCGACATCATCCTTCTTTTCTACAGTGTCTGGCAAAGAAGCAGCCCATCACCATGCTTGATTCCATCTTCTCCCATCTTCTCTAATATATCACCCAAATCATCTACTAAATCATCAAAATCTTCTACTAAATCATCCTGCTCTCTCTCTCTTTTTGATATTCAACTCTTTCTACCAATTAATTCCTTCTCTACTATCTTAAAAGACACACAAATTTTTACCATTTCTCCTTCCCACAGAAACTTCATTAAACCACCCTATTCAAACTATCTATCCTAGATCCCCTCTTTTTTCCCTTTCTCAGCTAAACTCCTTTAAAAAAAAAAAACTGGCACAACTTCTTCTCGTCTCACTCAACACTTTGCATCCTGGCTCCTCACCTCATGACTCAATGAAATTGTGTTCTCCAAAGTTGCTATTTATCAGTGATTTCCAAATCATATGGTCTTCTCAGTCCTAATTATTCTGAACTTATCTCTATATAAGACACTGTTGAATATACTCTGTGCATGGATAGTCTCTCCCCTCTTTTCCTTTACCCTCTTTCTCTTGGTAATTTCATCAGTTTCCATGAGTTTAACTATCATTTATATTCAAATGACTCCAACATGTATATATTCAGTTCTGGTCTTTCCCCTAAGAGCTGTGTCTCAGTCCTTTATCAACAATTAATTATTAAACATTTCAAACAGGATTCCTAGAGATATGTTCAACTTAAGATGTACAAAGCTGAACTGAATCAATTGCCTTTGTATACATTACCTTCTTCCAAACTTCTGTACTTCTATTGAAAGCAATCTCCCAGGTATGAAACCTTGGCATTATCCTTGACTACTCATTTTCTTTCTCTCCATGTGTCCAATCAGTTATCATATCTTACCATTCCTCCCTTCACAATATTTACTATTTAATTCTCTCTATCCACTCACACAACTGCTACCCTAATTTAGGACCTCATCCTTTCTTACTTAGATAATTACAGTAGTCTCCTAATTAGTGTCAATAGCATTTTTTGCTACTTAAATATATTTTTATAGTCAACAAACTATGAATGCATTGGCATCTTGTATTCTTGTCTAGTTGTTCCAGTTTTGTCTGACTCTTTGTGACCCAATTTGGAGTTTTCTCAGAAAATATACTAGAATGGTTTGGCATTTCCTTCTCCAGCTCATTTTACAGATGAGGAAATGAGCATATAGGGGTGAATGGCTTGCCCAAGATTATATGACTAGTAAGTGTTTGAGGCCAGATTTGAACCCAAGTCGTCCTGACTCCAGCCCCAGTGCTCTATCTTCTATACCACCTAGTTGCCTAGATAGATTTGTATGTATGTATGTATGTAGGTATGAGTATATGTGTATACATATACATATATACATACATGCATACCCATATATACATGTACACACATATATGAATTATCTTTGAGAAATTGAACAGTGCTATTGTTGACTCCAAACTTCCCCTTGAAACAAAGGCCTATCTTTTTAACACATCATTATTTCAATGATGCTGTATGGCTACAAAGAATGAATTACCAGAGACACAAAAGAATTAAAGTTTTAGGCTACCTAAAGAACAATGATGAGGCCAACGATGAGAGTAAATAGGTTACAGTATATCCTTAATGAAAAACTTGACAAGAGAAGCACTGAAAGTAGTATGTCAAGGATCTATTGTTTTATAGGTGTGGGAAATCCTTTGACCTAGCACAGATCACAATCTATCTATCATTTCTAGAGCAAAAGACTTGCCTGGGATCTCTGAGAACTGAAGTAAGAGTTAAATGTCAGCCACAGGATTTGAATATAGATTTTTCTGGCTCCAACTTGTGTGCCATGTTACCTGTAGCATAACAAAATTATTAAATAAGTATATGACCAGACATAAAAAAGTGGTCACTCTATCCAGAGACTGAGGGAAAGAAAAATCTATGTTCTGAATTAATATGATGATCATGACAGATCTAAAGGAAAACCACCAGCCCATTAGGTAAATACTTTGTGGAGGACTTTGAGGAGAACATCAAGAAATCCATACAGAATGAGAAGGCCTAGATAGGTTGCATTCCACTGAGTACTTACATCAATGAAATGACAGTCTTCAAAATAGTTCATAGGCAATGTATAATGAACATGAATCTGGGAGCTATATCATGGACTCTTTTGATAGTGTCATTAGAGTGACTGATATGGTATTCTATACAGAGAAACAGGCAGGGGTTCTCTTTCTCCTTTCGACCATGAAAAAGATCTCTTTGCTGAAACTCAATGAACAATGACTACCTGCCAAATGTCCGAGATCCATTCCCTTTATTAACAGATGGTCAGTTTTATAATGGTTCACATCAAGAGAATTAAAATCTACCATTTGTAGTGACACAAAGCTGATTTTAAGCATTTTCTCCCCCAAAATCACTAATTTTGAGAAGAAAAAACTAATTGTTCCATTGCTTCTCAAATGTCTTCTTTTTTTTTAACACTTTTGTATCTCTACATCTTTATAAATGACTTCTGATTTTTTCCTAAATAATCATTCTACTTAATTCTCAAGTCAGCAAGTTGTTCAGGGGAAAAAAAAAGATGTGGAAGTAATATTAACTCCATCCCTCAATTCAAAGTTTGTAGATAGTGTCTTTCCAAGATAATCCACAGAAGCACTATTTTTCTTTGTGCAATTTTTCCTCTTTTGCCCATTTCTCTCCCCTAGCCGAGGACCATGTGCTTGATACAACAGGAGGCCTCATCTTCTTTCCTTTTAGTCTGGGCACTGATTATCAAGCAGACTGTGTTGTGCTGCTTGAACTCCTGTCCAAATTCCCCTGCAGTCAATTCAGGGTATAACTGAAAGGCTATGTTAAAAGAGCACCAACCTTCAAAGTCTCATGTAGAAAATATTCATTTTCGCACTTGGTGATTGAAGTCAGAGATGTCTTACTGTCAGAATTCTCAAATGTCACTTCTTCTGTGACAGAGCCGAGGTGTAGGAAGTGTGTGAAACTTTCTTCTTAAAAGCACTTCAAGTGAATACTTAGTGGCAATTCAAGGCGCCAGGTTGAGAAATGAAAGCTACTAAGCCTCTTGAATAAAAACAGAGATCTAGGATACCACACTTGTTGGTTTCAGTAATGATATTGTCTCAATATAATGCTGTGTTCATGCTTTCATGTCACAGAAATAGCAATGGTGACTGGGATTCCAGTTCTAGCAATTTTTAAATGCTTTGATTGTACTATAGAAACCTATTTTTAGATCTGTAAGGAAAATTGGATTGTATCTGATTCAACTTGTCTTTGGTTATATAAGAGGAAATTTGAACCAATTATGCACTATCCACATACTAAATTGTATTATGGAAATACTGATAAATTATGGTACACCTGATAGGAAACTACAAGTAGAAAGAGCAAGGGGACTGGACCTCTAAAACTGATTCTGTCACTATTTGGCTGTGTGGCATTGGCTAAGTAATTTAATCTCACCAAATCTCAATTTGCTGTAAAATTTACCTGTAAATTTTACCTGTAAAATGACAAGGTGATTCCTTAAGGTTTCATCTAACTCTGAGGTTCAGTGATTCTATAATACAAATTTACCTATTTCCCAAACAATTGTGTTCCCTCAAGGTCTTCTCTTCCTCAGTCTGAACGATTTTTTTCAAATGATTGATACATGATATCTCTTGACGCCCTTTCACCCTCCTGGTGTTTCTTCTGTCCACAGTTGACCATATAACTTGACCATTCCCTTCTTGAAATGTAGAACTGAAAACTCAACACCATGTTCTCATAGTAGTATAAATAGAGAGTTGATGGGGGTTTGGAGTAGAGGAGGGCATCTGAGAACATGGATGGTCCTGAGTTTTCACATAGAGAAAAGTATAGCTAGCTTCATACAAATAAGGAGACTGGATCTATGATTTCATTGCTATAAGGAACTCCCAAGTAGGGAAACACCTTCTAATTCAAGTTGGTATCTTCTCTTCTACTTATAGTTTTAGAAAATACCCAGAACACTGAAAGTAGATAAGTGACTTGTCCACCATCACAGAACCAATATTCACTAAACAGAAGTTGAACCCTCCCAAGTCTTCCTGGCTTTGAAGCTGGCTGTCTATATCCAGTGCTACCCTACTGGTTTCATTTTATTCACAAATTTAATAAACATGCCATTTACATCTTTTGTCTTAGTCACCAATAAAAACATATTCAATTCAGTTTATTTCTAAAGGTATTTATCAAGTATGTTTTTGTTATTGTTCAGTTGGTTCGGTCATATCCACCTCTTCCTGATTCAATTCTGAGATTTTTTTTGGCAAAGATACTGGAAGGGTTTGCCATTTCATTCTCCAGCTCATTTTACAGGTGAGGAAATGGAGGCAAACAAGGTTAAGTGACTTATCAGTATCATATAGCTAGTTGTTGAGACTACATATGAACTTAGAAACATGAGTCTTCCTGATTCCAGGTCCAGTGCTCTATCCACTGTACCATCTAGCTGGCCTCAGGTCCCATACTATGTATAAAATGCTAGGAGTTAAGAATATAAAAATAAAATTAAATAGTCCTTGATCTCAAGGAGTTCACATTCTACTGGAGACATATATCAAGGTCTATAGTAAATAATTTTAAGGGTCGGAGGTATTGGAGGTATTGGTAATCACACTCTACTGTATGCCTACCCCCAAGAATATATTCATCTGTATTCACTGGGTACACTTGCTCAAGTCAACAAGCATTTGTTAAATGCCTACTATGTACCGGGGGGCAGCTAGGTGGTGCAATGGATACAGTACCAGTGCAGGAGTCAGGAGGAACTGAGTTCAAATCTTACCCCAGACACTTGACACTCACTAGCTGTGTGACCTTGGGCAAGTCACTTAACCCCAATTGCCTCATCCTGGGTCATCTCCAGTCATCCTGGTGAATATCTGGTCACTGGATTCAGATAACTCTGCAGGAGAAGTGAGGCTGGTGACCTGCACAGCCCTTTTTCACTCAAAACAAAGTCAAGTGCAAGTCATGTCATTATTTCTCTGATGACATGGTCTTCTTCAGCAACGAAGGATGAACACGCACTATGTACCAGGTGCTATAGTAAGTCCTAGCAATTCAGAAAATGGCAAAAGAGCTTTTGTCCTCAAGGAACTCATTATGTAGTGAGAGGAGGCAACATGCCAACAACTATGTCCAAACAAGATACGTACAAGATAACTTGTAGGTAATCTCTGAGGCACTAGTATCAAGGGGAATCAGGAAAGGCTTCTTACAGAAAGTGGAAGTTTAACTAAGGCTTGAAGGAAGCCAGGAGGCAGAAATGAGGAGGGGGAGAATTCCTGGCATGGGAGATAGCTGGTAAAAATGCAGTCAGGAAGTGGAGAATCATATGTGAGGAACAGTAAGGAACCAATTGTCACTGGATCATAGAATATGAAAGGGGAATAAGTAGTAGTAAGACTGGAAAGGGAAGAAAGGGCCAGGCTTTGAAGGGGTTTAAAAGTCAAATGAAGGATTTTCTCTTTTCTCCTGGAGGTGATAAAGAGCCCCTACAGTTTCTTGAATAGGGGAGTAACATGGACAGACTTGGACTTGAGGACAACTCTTTGATAGCTGAGTGAAGAACAGTCTGAAGTGAGAAGAGATTTGAGGGTAAGGCCAACCAGAAGGGTATAATAGTAGCCTGGACATGAAATGATAAGGGCATATACCAGGGGATTGACAGTATAAGTCATTCTGAGTCTGCCTAATTACACAATCAACACCCATCTCTTCATATTGTCCCCCAAAACACTGAAATGTTTGTTGCTGTCTCTTCAGTCATGTCCAGCTCTCCATGATCCCTATTTGGAGTGAGTTGGCTTCAAATACTCTTCCAGATCACTGGGGAAAGAATGTAAGTATATACTGTGTTCAAAAGTCTTCCAGTCCTGCAGTTTCACTGGCATAGGGAACTCCTGCTGTGGAAACTCTATCCACTACTGCAGTTTAATAAATTGTGTAACCTAGAATTTTAGAGAGCTCACCGAGAACTTGAGAGCCTAACTGGCTTGTCCACGTCAGTGATAGGACTTGGGCCTACTTCCATTTGATTGTAAGGCAGGCCTTCTGTCCACTATGCCACACTGTCCCTTGCTGTATTAAACACTAAAACAAAGCAGATGTTCAAGGCAATATGTGACTCCAAATGAAATGTACAAAAATGAGTTGTCACCAGGGAAGGATAACTGGGGATGAGTGGTCAACAAAGATTCATAAAGGAAATAAAACTTTACCTGACCACTGGAGGAAGTATAGAAGTGAGGTATAAAAATGAACATATTTGTTTGTGTGTGTGTATGTGTGTATTTGTGTCTGTGTGTGTGTATGTGTTACAAGGTTAGGGGATATCACAAAACTGGGAATATAAAAGATTCCTTTTGGCAATAATGAGTAGACCAGTCTGACTAAAGTGTCTTCAGTTTTCCCTTCCTAGCTGTGATAATGTCATGCCACTTTAGGAAGGCATGCTCAATTACAATACTTGGCACCATTGGCCAAGGCAATTGTATTGCCCTCAGACTCTGTAAGAGAGGAGTCACATTCTTTTGGGTCAGCCTCTTCCTGCCTTCACAAGGGTGCCCAAGAATGCTTATTATTCAGTTATGTTCCTCTGTTATATCTTCTGCCTTCCACATTCTACTGACTTCTCCCAACTTCCCCAATACCTTATATCAGGGACACAAGAAATGAATTATACAGTCATTCAGGCTTACTTTTCATAGGAAGGGATGCATGCGTACCTTGGAGCACAAAAGTGTGATCCCATTGTGAGACAGAGTGGTTCAGGAAAGGGATTGGCTGCCAGGGAAAGGGATTCTTCATACACTATTGAAAGCTGAAAATTTATTTCCAGGTCCCAAGGTTAAATTAACCTGTTTTAATCGTAGAATATTAGAGCCCTGTGCCTCCCCTTTGCTCTTTTGGCCTATTTTGACCAACAATCACCATTTTCCTACACTTCTCCCTACTTGCAAAATATCATAGGCTGGATATTATGCATTCCCAACCTGTCAGCTTTGGCTGCATTACAGAGTGCTCAATTATGCTCTAATCGAATAGCTGCCCAATGCAGGCCACATAATGACTTCCTGATTATCTGCCTTTAAATGATGAATGAAATGAATATGTAACATTCTGTTCAAATATAGCATACTTAGCATGCCAAATGGAAGCTGGTTTTGTGCTCCTCTCCCTGAAAAACGTATATTTTATTGTAATTTAGTCCAACAGTTGTTCGTAGCTTGTTTTCTTGTCATCAAGATAAACATTGAATGAGCTATCTCAGAGAACATTAGTGTTCATTTTTGCTTTCCAACAGATGCTAAAGGTGTTAAACATTGTTTAGACTGCTTGGGTTCCTCTCTTTACATCACCCTGTTGATTTAAAAAAAAAGGTCAGATTTATATGAATAGATCTTGCTGGGTATATTCCAATACACATTGGCACGACAACAAGTCTGTTATGAGTAATGTATTGCAAAGACAACAAAATTAAGGTCTGAATAAATTATTTATTGGCAAGAGGGCTATATCTTTTTAACAGCAATCTACAATAGTAGCACCAAAGGATGAGTACACCATTTGAAAACTCCACTCCTGTCTTTAGCATTTCTAGGTCTGAGCATAATGTCTGGGTCTGTTAACAGGTAACTTTGTTATGTTCCCACATAATTTTTTTTTCTTACTAGTGGCATCTTTTCTGAAGGCAAACTAAGGACGATTATACAAAATAATTTTCAAAAATAATTATCATTTAAAAATATACATGATGTATTTTTGAATGGTCCTATGATATAGTGCAATATGCACTCTTTAATGGCTAAATTGATACCTGTGAAATGTTGTTTGTCCTTCATTCATGAAGAGGACCATGACATCAGGAAGGCGTAGCCATGACTAGCAAGTAAATTAGATTTAAATGAGGAAGGGCTGTATAAAGTCACCAGTCTCACTTTCTCCTCTGGAATTATCTGTGCCCAGTGGCAAAAATATAGATTGGAATGACTGGAGATGATGCCCTATCTATGAAATAGATAGCACTACCCAGACTCGCAATCTCAATGGTCTTCCCCCTAGTGCACACACATACACACACACACACACACGCACGCACGCACACACATCCCACTACCACCACTACCACAATCACCACCACCACCACCACCACCTTTGTTCTCAACATGAATAACACTGTCATGTATAGGCTTACTACTCTCATTTTAACTTACTATTTAATCTATTAAATTATATTATTTAATTTATTACTAATTATTTTATGTAATTTAAAATTTCATTATCATCATATGAGTTCCTTGTCTCATAAGTCTATACTCTCTTTATCCTCTCCCTTGGCTCTGATTCCACTCCTTCCTAGTCTTCTGTTCAAAATGGTATAATAGAAAAAATATGGGCTTTCAAGACAGGACTTGGATCTGTATCTTGTCTCTTATGCTAACCATGTGATCTTGGGAAGTCTCTTAACTGCCGTTGGCTTCAGTTTCTTCACCTCCAAAATGAGTAGGTTGGATTAGATGACATTCTTTCCAGTTTATATCTATGATTCTTCCATTTATTTTATTTTATTTTTGGTCATTGAGCTAGTAGTGGTAAGAAAGAATTGTAAGCAGAGGAAGGCAGGAAGACATCACTGTGAGTGTTACACAGTTGTCAGAGTTGTCACATCCATCTTTAATCTAGATCTCAGGATCTAGAGTCAAGAAAACCTAAGTGTAAATCCTGCTTCCAACACTTACAACTTGTGTAACCATATGTGAGTCACAAAATCTCTAAGACTGTTTCCTCATCTGCAAATGGACAAAATAATATCTACTTCTTAGCTCACTGGGTTGTTTTGAGACTCACTTATTTGCCTGGCAGTCTTTATGACACTACATAACAATCTGTCTTTAGCATAATAGATATTTCAATACGTGTATATTTCATTAATTTTAAGAATTGTACTCTTTTATGTATTTCTTGAGAAAGAAAAGTGACTAGTCCTAGTTGGTCCTAGAGTTTTGTTTTGTTTTTTTCTTTTATTAATGCTTTTTTTTTTCTCTCCTTGGTCTAAAGAATTTAACTTTTAAAGAGATTGTATTTCTTTATTTTTAACTCTGTCAGCGAAGAATTTGAATGATTGTGTCAGGATAAGTAAAATATATAGAGGAGAACAAGGAGGAAATTTCTGTCCATGTTTCCTTGACTGTCTAGATATTGCAGTAGCCCTTAGGATCCAAATGGAATTCAATTATTTAGTCTCAAAATCTTAGGCCTTCTTTACCTGGCTAGTATCCTCATGATGTCTTGATGTCATCCAGCTGCTTGGATTTTTTTCGTTTCACATTGCCTAAATATCCCCTTGGATTGCTCCTGCAAGCCCATGACTTTCAGGTAACCATTTAATATAGCAAAATATTTTGTTTTAAAGGAAATAGAGGAAGAGGGGAAAAATTCTGCAAAACAGATCAATACACTGAAAAAACTCTGATAATATACGCAATGTTTCATATCCATGGACCTCCTAACTCTGAAAAGGGAGTGAGGTGGAAGTGAATTCTCACATTTTTTTTCCTTTGGGGCCATGCTTATTCTTTGCAATTTCACAATATTCATATTTCACTATTTTGTGCTTGTTACTTCTGTCTACCTTATAATGTGTAACTTGTTTTCTTGTCTCTGTTTAGTTCATTTTGCATCACTCCATATAAGTTTTGCATATTTCTCCACATTCAACATTTCTTGCTACATAGATTACTAGTTCATTATATTCATGTCCTTCAATGTGTTTAGACATTCACCATTCTGTGAGTATCTGCTTTGTTTCCAGTTTTTTTCTACCACAGAAAGTAGTGCTATAAATATTTTGGTGTATATGAAGACTTTTTTATTGTTGACCTCTCCAGGGTATAAATCTAATAGTGGAATTTCTGGGTTAAGATGCATGGAAATTTAAGTCACTTTATTTGAATAATTTCAATTTGTTTTCCAAAATGATTTCATCAATTCACAGTTCCACCAAGAATGTAATAGTATACCTGTCTTCCTACAACCTCTCCAATGTTAACTATTCCCAAAATAATGAGAATTTAGGACCAGATAGCAGGCAAAAGAAGTACCTGTTAATAGTATTCCAGTTGCACCAAATGGGCAACTTTCTTTTACACTTATGCTTAGTGTTGATCATGCCCTGAACTTACCTTTATTTGTGTCTTACGAAACCTGTCACAGAAAGAATGTTTCTGATAAATTAAGTCCTAGTTCACATCTTTTAAATTTTCTAACCATGTCCACCCAAATCATTTCTAACTTGATCAAGTAATAAGACCATATGCCTCAATCTGCTGAAAGACATCTTCTTTTGTTTGAGCTAGAGACTGTAATGTTACCTGGTTAAATATCTTAGTCTTAGCTCTTCAAATAAGATGTTACCAAATCGTCCCATAGAATCTATGAGCAGTAGTAATCCCCTTTATCTACACATATGCCTAACCATCTCCACAGAGTTTTCTTTAGAATTCAAGAATCTTTGGACATATCAGGAATTGGATAGAAGCGCAAAGAAGTGAAGACTCAGAAGAACAGCTAATATGAAAAAAGTCTTTGGGAAACAGTGTAAGAAAGAAAAAATGAAATGTAGAATGTGAAGGTATTGGTATCTAGACAACCTGGCAAACTCATCTTTATTGCCAAATGTCCTTCTGCTCCTCCTGATTTCCCTGTTTCTGTTAATGACTCCACTTTCCTCAGATATCCATGTGCAAAACCAGTGTTAGCTTTATGCCTCATTCTCCTTTGCTCATCACATCCAATCATCACCTCTTGTCAAATCTAACTCTGTACTATCTCTTACATAGGTCTTCTCTGCCTCCAATCTAGTTCAGACTTTGGACAGCTACAACTGTTTCCTAACTGCCTTCCCTGCCTATATATAGTCTCCCCTATTTCCAATCCATCTAATACATTACTGCTAGATTAATGTTCCTAATCAATAATTTTGATCACATTACTCTTTTCTACTAGAAACTCCATCTACTAGAAATTCCATGTTGCCTAACAAATAGAATTTATTTTCCTTAGCCTGAAATTTCTCCCTGCTCTGGTCCAACTCTGCCTTTCTATCTTTATTTCCCACTGATCTCTCTTAGGTATCTTATGCTACAGCCAAACCAGATTCTTCTGTGTTTCCTTTAACATATCCTGTACTTTTCTGTCTTCATGTTTTTACTCTTAACATTCTGTATATCTGGAAAGTATTCTTTCCCAGTTAAAATCATACACACCCCTGCCTTGCTGCCAAACTTAAGTTCTACCACTTACGTGAATTGTGACCCAAAAGTAATCCCTACATAATCATTGGAATCCATATGCCTTCTTTGCACATGTTACATTTTAATTTCTGTTAATTACTACCTATATGAATTTTGTGTTTCTTCCATGAGATTGTGAACAAGATCTTATAGGATAGGAATGTGTCTGTCATGCATTGTTTTGTCATCCCTTCACATTCTAATCTAATATGCTGAATGTGCTTTATATGCACAAACACATACACACACAGGCACACACATTGCTTAAAGGGTATATATATTTATATGTAAATATGTATATATATATATGTGTGTGTGTGTGTGTATGTATGTGTATATATTTATATATGTATGTAGAGACACACACACATATTAAATGACCTAGGACATTTCTCTGGTTCATATCAGGAGATTACAAAGATGTCCCTATGGTTCAGCAAATCCGAGCATTTTTCCCAGCCTCCACATACTGTACCAGGTGTGCACTGTCTTGCAAAACGGGTCTCCAGAAAGCTACCCAAGGTTCACAATATTTGATAAGTCCACATCCATTGAACAATTCCATAGCTCTTGAGCCCCTACTGAGATTTTGCTCTTACTAATTAATGAGATGACACACCTAGTTCAAGGCAAAGATAATTAATGAAATAGCATAGGAAGGAAAATAACAATATAATATTACAATATAATAACAATATAAAGGGAGATCATAGTATCCCCAAAATACATACAGTATCAGTAGGAACAGTGAGATCATATAAGGAAATTTCAGAAGATACACACAAATAGTGAACATATGTGACCAAGATGTATATATCAAAAAGTACCTCACACCTCAACATTGCTGGGTCACTGACATCTTCTGATTGCATCATAATACTTCTCCCACTGAACTTGATCTCCACTAGTTTCCCATAGTAGATAATCTCTAAGTGTATAACCAGTCAGGAATATGTGGGACATGTACTGGGTGTGGCATATGCTGATTTCTTTTGGGCACTGCTCTCCTAATCTCATGGTTACCAGAAAGCATTGGTCTAATGTTTACTGCTACATGTTATTGTACTTGTTCTATAGTTGTAAAGCTTCTCTGTGCTTCTAGTTTCTGGGTTCATCTGGAATCCTCAGCTGTGGTGATACATGTTGCTTATAAGAGAAGTAAACCCTCTCATTTCTAGAGGTATAAATTTCAATTCTTTTAGAGGAAGAGGTAAAGCCTTCAGGCAACCAATATCAGATTAAGGAAAATCTTGAATTACATTTTTTTTCCTAAAAAGAGAAAACATATTGGTTTTCAGAGCTGTATGTGTGTGTGTGTGTGTGTGTGTGTGTTTCTCTTCCAGAGTCTCCAAGTCCAAGAGCAAGCTCGTTTGAAGAATATCATTCATCTAGTCCAGTAGAGATTGTAAGTATTTGAAAGGTCTTCTGAACTCACCACAATCAGGGCTGAATTTCAATTTTTCTTTGAACTATCTGATTTAGAAATAGAAATTCTTTTCTTTTTTAGAGTTATTCTTTTTATTTATTTTGTTTTCAACATTCATTTCCACAAAATTTTGAGTTCCAAATTTTCTCCCTATCTCTCCCCTCCCCCCACTCCAAAATGCCTTGCATTCTTATTGCCCCTTTCCCATCTTCTCTCTTATTCTGTAGGGTAAGACAAATTTCTATACCCCTTTACCTGTATTTATTATTTCCCAGTGTTACACAAAAAACAGTTCTCAACATTTGTTCTTAAAACTTTGAGTTCCATCTTCTCTTCCTTCCTCCCTTCCCACCCATCTCCACTGAGAAGACAAGCAATTCAATATAGGCTATATATGTGTAGTTTTGCAAATGATTTCCATAATAGTCATGTTGTGAAAAACCAACTATATTTCCCTCCATCCTATCCTGCCCCCCCATTTCTTCTATTCTTTCTTTTGACCTTGTCCCTCCCCAAGAGTATTTACTTCTACTTGCTCCCTTCTCTCATTTGCCCTCCTTTCCATCATGCCCTCCCCCCCTGCTTAACCCCTTCTTCCCTACTATCCTGTGGTGTGAGATAGGTTTCCATACCAAATTGAGTGCACATGTTATTCCTTTCTTGAGCCAAATGTGATGAGAAAAAGCTTCACTTTTTCCCTCTCACCTCCCACCTTTTCTCCTCCTTTGGAAAAGCTTTTTCTTGCCTCTTCTATGAGAGATAATTTGCCCCATTCCATTTGTCCCTTTCTCTTCTCAATCTACTCCTCTCTCATCCCTTAGTTTTATATTTTAAGATATGATCCTTCCTATTCAACTCATCCTGTGCTCTCTGTCTCTGTCTCTGTCTCTGTCTCTGTCTCTGTCTCTCTCTCTCTCTCTCTCTCTCTCTCTCTCTCTGTGTGTGTGTGTGTGTGTGTGTGTGTATGTGTGTGTGTAATCCCTCCAACTACCCAGATACTGAGAAAAGTTTTGAGAGTTACAAATATTATCTTTCCATGTAGGAATGTAAACAATTCAACTTTAGTAAGTTCCTTGTGATTTCTCTTTCTTGTTTACCATTTCATACTTCTCTTGATTCTTGTGTTTGAAAGTCAAATTTTCTTTTCAGCTCTGGTCTTTTCATCAACAATGCTTGAAAGTCCTCTATTTCATTGAGTAGCCATTTTTCTCCTGAAGTATTATACTCAGTTTTGCTGGGTAGTTGATTCTTGGTTTTAATCCTAGTTCCTTTTACTTCTGGAATATCATATTCCAGACCCTGTGATCCCTTAATGTAGAAGCTGCTAGATCTTGTGTTATCCTGATTGTATTTACACAATACTTGAATTGTTTTTTTCTGGATGCTTGCAATATTTCCTTCTTGACCTGGGAACTCTGAAATTTGGCTACAATATTCCTAGGAGTTTTTCCTTTTGGATCTCTTTCAGGAGGTGATTGGTAGATTCTTTCAATATTTATTTTGTCCTCTTGGTCTAGAAGATCAAGGCAGTTTTCCTTGATAATGTCATGAAAGATAACATCTAGGCTCTTTTTTTGATCATGGCTTTCACGTAGTCCCATAATTTTTAAATTGTCTTTTCAGGATCTCCAGGTGAAAAAGCTCTCTCACTGACTTTTGAAGTGTCTTTGTCACATGTGGGTTGAGGGATCTGCTGCTGGGGATTGCACCCCCAAGGCCTGCTTCTCCCAGTGCTGAGCGACCTAGGCTGGGCTGGGTTCTGCTCTGTGTCCAGTGCAACAAACCTTTCCCTTCAGCCTTCCAGGTCTCCCTGGGCTGGAAATTACATCCACTCTATCATTCTGTGGCTTCTGCTTGTCTAGAATTTGTTGAGAGTCTTTCTTTATGGGTATTTTATGGGCTGGGAGGGAAGAGCTAGAGTATGTGCATTTTTCTACTCTGCCATCTTGGCTCCACCCCCAGGAATAGAAATTCTTAAAATCTCATGCAGGTGAAAAGGGAGGAGCAGGAACAATAGCTTTTTATATGGGGTCACTCTGAGCTATCACTCTACATTTATTCTGTATTTATGGCCAGTGTAAACCTCTAGACTTTGAACATGAATTGTTTCTTCCCCCTAATTTCAAGAATAAGCAGATCTCTGGGAGAATAAGAAATAACTTAGGGTGATAGCCTTCAGATGAAGGATACCACACTGAAAAAATATCTGAGTCTCATTTTTAGCCACAACATAAGAGAGAATTTATAATGAGTCTGCCTCAGATTCAGCAAAAGCTGCATATATGAGAAGGATGAGATTTCTTTCATTCCCATCGGTCTCAGACATAATAGAATGAGGTATGACACCTAAGGGTAGGTATAGCAATAACTATCCACTATTATTAATTCTGATAAGATAATGTAACAGAACACTTTTTCTTGGAATCAAGAAAACCTAGATTCAGATCCCATTTCAAAGATTTCCTGGTGTGTGACCCTGGGCAAGTCACTTAGCCTCTCTAAACTCTATTTTCCTCATCTGTAAAATAAGGATAATGATAGCACCTACCCTAAAGTGTTATTTTAATGATTAAATGGTATGATGCATATAAAATGCATTGCTGACTTCAAAGCAATATATAAAATTAAGCTAAAGATATTATTATATTAGAGTATTTAAAGACGTGTGCTAGAAAAAGAGAGAAATCTTTCAAATAGAGCAAAAGATTTAACAAACAAAAAATAGTTCTTGAAATGTCAATAAAGAGTCACATAAAATACAAATTGTGATTAGAAGGGAGAAATAAAAGAGAATATGTGAAAATTTTAATATATATTTTAAATTTAGATAGGCTAGAATATGAATTGAATTGGGTATATGAATGGCCATTTTCAGGAAGGAGACTCAGAAAATTTATGTATCTTATTATCTATGAAAGAAGTGATTCAGCATCCTAGAACATTACATAGAGTAGGGTAAAGTGTGAAGGGGAAACTTAATGGAATACACTTCTGTTCTTACTTTTGTATTTGTAAATCAATGGAAGGAGAATGTACCACATTCTCTAAAATTTAAGTGTCTCTGTCAATAGACCTTGATCTGGCATCTTTCATCAAATATCCTCAACTTTTTTGTAAAAATGAGTATTTCTAATATTAATAAATTAGGATCTGAATAAAGTAGATTTGATTTGGGACTTCATTATTGAGTTTCCTATGTCATTATTTAATTTCTCTCTATTTTCAAGTTATAGCTGTAAATTGATCTTTTGGTCCCACTAATTCCTTTTAAGTGAGTTAAAACTTTTTGAGTTACCATCTTTATGTCCTGTGTTGGGCTTAAGATTTCAAGGAATATAGACAAATCTTCATACTGGTTTTTAAAACCACAGGATTTGTTGATTTATGAAAAACCACCTGGACTACATTTAGTTTCTATGCAAAATAAGAGGGTTGAAAAATATATATTCAAAGTCTCTTCCAGTTTTAAATCTATGTTCCTACGATCCTACATAGATTATGCCTGTAACTTTTGACTCCCAGTCAACTTGACACCATAGCAAAGTGGGTTGCACCGAGGATGGTTATCTAATAACAGTCCTTTTCTTCTTTTCAATTCCTTTCTCAGGTTCATTACTGCCCTTTTGAGATGCATTTTCTTGTTTAAAGCTATCACTGATACTCATTGAAGCTAGACAGAAATATTGAGAAGAATGATTGCATAATGTAATATCCCCCAGGTCCAACATCCCCTAAAGATAAAGTTGAGAAAATAGATGTTTAGGAACTCCAGTGTTTATTGCACATGAAGTACTAGCATTGGTGATCAGCCAGTCCATTCTAAACACACACACACACACACACACACACACACACACACACACACACACACACACACATATATACATATACATATGTATATATGTATATATGCAAGTATATATATATATATGTGTGTGTGTGTGTGTGTGTGTGTGTGTGTATGTGTGTGTGGGGGGGAGTATGTTTACTCAAATGCTCTACTTTTGTTTTAGGTAAAGTTGTAGCTAATGAAATATTTTTATTTTTAATCAGTTAAGTCCCCTTCAAGATCTTATTGCTATGAGTAAGACAGTGAAGCAGTAATTGGTAGTAGTGTTTTCCTAATGCAGTTCTAGAATAATGGAAGAGATGAAAATTACTTTACAATAATTTCTGCCTTTTCAAAAATAATAGTTCCTGTTTCCTAATTTTTGCATGTTTGCCTGAGATCTATTTTTTGATGTCACCCCTCATGGCCATCACGTGTTTTCCTTCAGAGTATGCAGCTGATCATCCTTTGTTTTGTAGATCTAAATTCATTTTTTTAAAAAAGAGCTTGAATGAAAATACTGTTCCTTAGCAGCAGTTACCTTGTATACTCTCAGTGAATCTTGAAGCTCTATGATACCTGAAGATTACTTGTAGGTGCACATACCAGTATAGAACTACCAATAACACTTTGGGGCTTTGCTTCAATTTGTCAGCTTACAAACTCCTGAGAAATTTTCTGGGTTTGGAAAAGAGGCAAACCTATCTCCTGCACATCTGGCTGCTAAAATCTGTTTTCTCAACCATTCTACTCAAATTCAAATTTGCCATCCACAATAATTGGTGCCTCTGTTATGTCAGTGTGACAGCTACACACCATGCTAAGCTCCTTAGCATTTCATTTGTATTTTGTAAATGGAAATGTTATGAAAATCCATGGCCTCTTATTCCCCCCTTTGTATTTAACACTTCGATGTTCCATTTTTAGAAGTATTAATGAATTCACTGTGGCTTCCAAATCACAAAATCTAGATATGCCTTTATTGTGTACATACACAAACAGTATTGCCTTTTTACTTCCCTTTGCACAGGACACTTTCCAAAATAGACAGAGAAATGAAGATGACCTGATTTTGTCTGTATTCCATTTGTGTTTGGTAAATATTTTTTATGAATAAAGACATTCCAAAGTTTACTGGCATTTAAAGAGCTTATCTTCTACTGTTTTTTTTTAACAAAAGAGAGCCCATTTGTAATTGATTGGAAACACATTTAATTGAATAGTTTCAATAAATAAAGGTTTTGAGAAATATATTTTCAAAATATAGCACATCAGAAAATCAAAGAAAGCTAGAACAAGAAGGGACCTTTATGATCTCATCCAGTCTCCCCAATTTACAGATGAAGGAACCAAGGTCAAATGCTGTTGAGAGGATCTGCCCTTTGTCACTACACCAGTTAGTGGCAAACCCAGGCACCTAGAACTACATGCTCCCAGTTCCTCAGATGATTCCACTACAAAATGTTTGTATTTATGTATTGCAACATTTGGATGATAAATCTATATCTATACCTAATGGATGTGTGTATATATCTATATGAACACAAAGCCATTTGCCTGGTATTTGAGATCCAGCTTCCAAGGAATCCAACTAGGATGAGCCCATGCATGATTTAGGGCCCTAACCAAAGATTAGAGTACAACCTGAGGGGTGTAGGGTTCAAACACAGGCAAAGTTACATGTGAGTGAGATAAAGAGTTGAGGGACTGTGGAACAGCTTTCAATCAGGAAAGAATAATTATGAGCAAGGAAAGGAAAAAACAATGACCAACCAATCAGACTATGCCTAAAAAAATTATTGCAAACCAGTAGATCCTTAGAGCTACTCAGAATAAAGCAGAAAGAGGGAAGGAGAAAAAGGTTTGAGGTACAGGAAGTGGTTGTCATGACAGCAACAGTCTCTAGCCCTGTCACACAGGAATGGGGTGGAGCATAGCCCTATATATGCCCCTTGGGTGTTTAGTTCTTAGTATCTAAACAAATGAGAATGGATGCAGGACATTGTCATAGTGGTAAGGATCCACAGTGGTTAAACTGTTCCAATCAGATTTTTTAGCCATGGAGAAAAAATTAGGACTGGATTAGGTGCCTAAGATTAGCAGTTTGACCGTCCAGCAGGAAAAGCTATAAGGGGGAACTCAATGAGAATAGTTGCATTATGAAAGAATAATTCTGCTAAAGATCTTTTCCTAGTTCTAATTGGTTCAGGACTATAATTGCCCCTGTTCCTTACCAGAACTTGCTATTCTAACTGCAGCTACGTTATATAAGAGGATAGAATTCTGGACTTGGAGACCCATATTCAAAACTTGCCTGAGACCCATACAAAGTCACATTATTTGCCTCAATCTGAACTTCCTTATCACTAAAATAGGAACAATATCAGTACACATTTCACACAGTTTGTATTAGTATCAAATAAGATAATATATATAAAGTCTTTTAGCAAACTTTAAGCACTATCGAAATATTAGCTATTACTATTTTTACTAAAAGGCAAGATCAACTGTAGTTTTCCAAAGAGGGGGAATGTGATCTTTGCCCACCTTCAGTATCTTTGAGGAGAGGGTTAAATATGGGGAACAACTGGGCAAAAGAGTAACACAGATGGGAAGTTTAATGCTGTTTCTTCCCCTAGGCAAAGGAAGGGATGACTTCTGAGGCAGATAATGCATGTGGTCCCACTTTCCCTAATTTCAAAGTCCCTATACTTCATGACTAAGTTATCCTAAGGTCAGGAATAATTTCTGCGTTGTTTGTAGTATGGATGGAACAGGAGAGAGAAGATACAGTTGTTTTTTTTTAATCTCTCATCTCCAACTAATAATTATTGTAACTTTAATAAATTCCTCTCGCCTCTGGGCCTCAGCTTTCTCCCATGTAAAATAAAGGGATTGAACTTGAGAAACTCTTCCAATTCTAAAATCCTATGACTCTACTTACAAGGTTTAGAATTCCTACAAGCTTATTCTTTTGAGTTGTGACACTTTCAAGATAGACTCATAAAGAACTACATAGATTTTCCTCCAGTGTTCTGCTCCTTGGCCTTTCCACAGGTACTGGTGATTTTCTACCTTACATTGATTTATTTCATCATAGACAACAGAGAATGTTTTACTTTTAGGGTACAGATGAGGACAATATAATGTTTAAGTTAGGTGAAAGCTCTGAAGAACAGTAGAGAGGCAGTGAGGAAGTTGATAGTAGGCCAATTGTGGAATCAGAAGTATTCCAAAGTTCAAGTGCTCCTACCCACAAATACAAGCTGCAGCACCATGGCCAGTGATTTAACATCTCAGAATCCCCAGGCAGTCCTCTATAACTTATAGATAAGTTGTTCTGCATTGGTGCAGGGGATTTCTATACCAGATTTTCCCTACCTTAATGAAGTCAGAGGCTTGGACCAAAACATTCCCCCCCAACTCTGAACCTCATGGAAAACTGTTAAAAACTATTAATAAAGCATATATACTTTTTTTAAGAATTAATATTTTTGTTACCTTCCAAATTTATCTTTCTCCTTTCCCTTTCCCAGAAACCTATTCTTTCTAACAATGAATAAAAAAGAGAGGGGAGAAAAAAGTGATTCAGCAAAACTAACGAACATCTTTATATGATGGGACATAGTTAGACACCCCAAACTCTACAAAGAAAAACAGGGAGGAGCATTTTTTCTTGCCTCCTTTGAGGATAAGCTGTATAGTTTCGTCTAATCATTTTTTCTATTTGCATTGTTGTAGCACTGTGTATATTTTACTGATTCTGCTTTTTTTTCATTTTGTATCAGTAAATATATCTTCCCATGTTTCTCAGAATGCTTTAAATGTATTTTCTGGTAGCACTTTGAAATTGTAGTGCATCCATCTAAAACATTCATACTTCCTGAATGCTTTCAAATCAGTTTCCAGTAGAATGAATTCTTGGGCACTGTCCACACATGTTTCTTTTATAACTAGCATTGAGTTGTGTTGATAGTTATTTGAATAAGTGGACCATTAATTCAGAGTTGGAAATTTGCATTATTTGGACATTGACACTTCATAAGGGGTTTGACCTGAAGACCTCTTAAAGCTTGTAACAGCTTGATGCCAAAATCTGAAGCACAAAATGTTATATTAAAATCCAGGTGCTCAAAGTGTAACAAATAGTTCCCGGAGGATTAGAAAATGAATGTTTAATCAGATAATTCCATTTGATTTCGTTCATTCATTTTTTATTATTCTTGTGAAAACAATGTGGATTGAAATCATATTGATAGGATTTTAATATTTTCTGGTAAAATGAAGGCTATCATGCTAACAGGTGTCAAGTTCTTTTGCAATAGAACCATTTGGCAGTCTCTGTTGGAGCAATAACGGTCCAAGACATGACAAAGCAGCAATTCACTCCTTCTCTAAGACTTAGAAGCCTTCTTTCTGATCAGATGGAAGATGCTTACTGAATTTGTGTTGAGTGGTGGATAATTATGGTAAAACTAGTTATATTAATTAGTTTCTGTTTGTAAAAAGCCCAGAAGATGAAAAGCATCATCTATGAAAGCTTTAAGTACTTAACCTTTTATACCAGGAGAGAACTTTTAGATGGGATCTGATGGTTAGAATTTAGAACAGCTTGATGTTAATGCCCAATGAAAGAGGTTTCCTATGCTGCAGGTCTTTTAGTCAGGTTCCCTTGATTAGATAATTCCATTTTTAAGACCCTACTTCCACAATCTGAATGAAAGTAGGAGGTACTGTATGTAGCTGGATCATATGGACCTGAGAAGAACTTCCTCATCTTCATTTGACTTATGATAATCGTAAAGTTTAGATTGGGTGAGAAGTGACTTATTTTTGAGATCTGATTTCTGCATTTCCCCTTTGGCTGCTAGTTTTGTTGCTATACGGTGTCCCTCTATTTTCCTCCTTGCCAAAAAATCTTTGAATGGCTCCCATTACCTGCTGAATAATACTTAATCTCCTCCATCCCAGTGACTGGTTTTTAATTCTCTGTTCTTTTATTAACATCATCTTCTGGGCTTCTAAGCCCTTGCCAAGGATGATAGAACAGAATCTCCAGGTAATATAATTTCTAGGTTCGAAAAGTTTGTTTTTATCATCATGGACTCTGACTAATTCATTCATTGTGGAAGTACCAAGACCAACTGCAGTATACAAAACCCCAAGGAGGAGAGAAATGTGATATAACACAGCTCTGGTGTTCCTGAGATAAATGTACAGTATCTATGGGACAAGGTTCCAAGAAATCCTCACAGTGTGACTTTCTTCTACCCCAAATTTCAGAGGCTCAACAGGATTTGAGTCATCATGCCAAAGCAGCAGAAAAGACAACTATCGATAAACAAGGATCAATTAAGTCCCTAGTATTGGCCAGGCACTGTGCTAGAAGTTGGGAATACAATTATAATGAATGAAATAGACTCTGCCCTCAAGGAGTTAACATTCTAGCAAGGCTTCAAAGGAGCGCCCAGCTTCAGACAACTGCATGGGGATTCTGTTCCTGCTCCATAAACTCCTTCTGTGTATTGCCTCATATACCATTGTGTTCATCCTTAGTTGCCAAGGAAGACAATGACATCAGAGAAATGATGACATGACTTGCACTTGATTTTGTTTTAAGTGAGAAAGTAGACTGAGCTCCTCCTCTCCTGTCTGTCTCCCCTCCCCTTCCTTCTCATCTCCAAAGGAAGGTAAATTTGAATGACTGAAAGATGCCCAGTTGACTTGGGTTTTACTGGTCTGCCTTCCCTTCTCTCCCCTCTCTTCTTCTCCCCTCCCCCCCTTCCCTCCCTTCCCCTTCCCCTTGAGCCTACTGCACTGTGGGGCAGCTAGGTGGTGCAGTGGCTAGAGCACCAGTGCAGGAGACAGGAGGACCTGAGTTCAAATCTCACCTCAGACACTTGACATTCACTAGCTGTGTGATCTTGGGCAAGTCACTTAACCCCAGTTGCCTCATCCTGGGTCATCTCCAGTCATCCTGATGAATATCTGGTCCCAGGATTCAGATGACTCTGGAGGAGAAGTGAGGCTGGTGTCCTGCACAGCCGTCCCTCACTCAAAACAAAGTCAAGTGTAAGTCATGTCACCATTTGTCTGATGGCATGGTCTTCTTTGGCAATGAAGGATGAACACACACACACACACACACACACACACACACACACACACTCTCTCTCTCTCTCACACACACACACACACACACACACACTGCCAAAAGGCTCTCTTCTGGACTATCCTGGCTTCAGAGTGATTACTGATAGTAACGGTTGCTGTTTCCCTCCCAGCCTGAGGTCTTTCTTTTTTTTACCTCATTAAAGGAGCCATGCCCTGGCTGCTTCTTAAACAGGCCTATTCAATGAATGGGTATTACCTCACCCTAAATGAGTACCTGCATAGACCTTGGCCTAAAAGTGCCAAGGTCTCCTAGTGCATCCTGGGTCATCTCCAGTATCAGGTCACTGGATTCAGATGGCTCTGGAGGAGAAGTGAGGCTGGTGCCCTGCACAGCCCTCCCTCACTCAAAACAAAGTCAAGTGCAAGTCGTGTCATCATTTCTCTGATGGCATGGTCTTCTTTGGCAACGAAGGAGAAACACAACAACTCATATACCATTAATGGAGGCAGAGGCAGCGCTCAGCTGCTACTATTTACAAACTCCTCCTTTTAAAAACTAAGATACCTCCAGTCTCTTTGCTGTCACAGTTCCAAGTACTAACCACTTCTTAATTATATATCCTAAATCAGTCTCTAAGCTTCTCTGTTCTCAAAGTTTTACATTTTTAAAATGAGATTGTGTAACATTTCTGCCTTCAAAGCACTTGCAATTTGGTACATCCCCTTTCCTCCCATTCAAATGGTCACAGTCCTAGTCTAGAGTTTCATAACCTCTTACCTAAATTATTTCCAGTAGCCTTTTAACTGGTCTTATTGCCTCAGGTCTCTCCATTTGAATTTCTCCTCCATTCAGCCACTAAGATCATTTTTCTAACACATAGGTCCAACCACATCACCCTTACTCAGTAAACTTCAAATGATCACCATTGGCTCTGGGAGAAAATATAAATACCTTTTTTGGCCCTTGGAGCATTTCATAACCTGACCCTTTCTGACTTTTCCAGTTTTCTTACACTTATTCCCTTCCATGCCCTATGATCCAGCTACACTGAACTCAACTTGCTGTTCCTTAAATGGGAGACTTCCTGTCCCAACCCCATTCTTTTCTATCCCTCCACCCCCATCCCATGCCAGAAATATTCTTTTGCATCAACCCCTCTTGGTTTCCATGACTTCACTCAAGATTCAAATTAACCCTCGCCTTCTGCAAAAACCATTTCCTTGTCCCCCTCCAGCGGCTAGTTCCTTCCCCTCTCAGGTGACCTTCCATATACTTTTTTCTATTTCTCATATATACCACATATGCATTTCATATGTCCCCTATTGGACTGTTAGTTCTTCAAGTGTAGGGACTGTTCACACCTACCATTTCCAACCTGTTCAAAAATCTTAAATGACATCATATTGCCTACTTTATAAATTTCAAACTCTTCAGCCAGAAGACCAGGGCACTGATTCAGTCTTCTGGGCTTCTAAACTCTCTCAGCAAGTAAAGAAGAGTCTCAATAATATCATTGCTGAGGCAGGGAAAAAATTCATCAGCATGCAAGGATTAAGTTTGTATACTTAGCACAGTGTATGGCACATAGTAAGTACTTAATAAGTGCTTGTTTGAGTGACTAATAGTTGTCTATAGTTGTGTCCCAATCTAGTTTTCAATCTCATTCCACTCCCCTTCCATGTTCCCTTTATCTAAGCCAAACTGAATTATTCACTATTCATGTTATGGTGAGGGAAAAGTTGGGTTAGGTATCAGAAATTTGGGTCCTATAATGATGGTCACCATTTCTGCAATTGCAAAGTGCTTTATAGATATTAAATCATTTAAGCCTCACAGCAACCCTACAAGGTAGGTGCTATTACTATTACCCCATTTTACAGATGAGGAAACTGGGGTGGATGTGTTTAAGATCACATAGTGAGTGGATGTCCAAAGTTGGGTTTTGATACCTACCAGACTTTGCTAAGTACCTTTCCCTTTTGTACCTCACTTCATGTAGTATATGACAGATGAGGCTATGGATACGTGGTAGAGGAAAGTATATGGATTCAGAAATCAGGATTCTTGGGTTCTAGATTATCCAAAAGGTCCTTCCCAGCTCTAACATTTTAGGTTTCATTCTGTGACATGAGCTACAAGTTCCAACCTTGTAAATCTAAAATTCTATTATTCTTTGTTAATCAAATATGGCTTATACTTGTCTGCCTTTGTGCTTTTGATAAGGTTCATTTCTCTAGTTTGAAGACCTTTCTACCCTATTGCTGGTTCCACCTTTGAAATTAGAGCCCTTGTCAAATGCACCAATTCATGATGCAAAACATTTCCCCAAAATATATGTAGGAAAAACTCTACTCTGAAACTTTGTCCCACTTTTCTCTCTGTCTGTCTGTCTGTCTCTCTCACACACGCACATACACGCACTCACATACAGCACACAGGCACACTTAAAGAATCTGAACTAGAAAGGACTTTAAAGAATATCTTGTACAATGTCCTCATAGTACATATAAAATGAACTGGGAATTATTTCTGTCCTCTTCACCCCTCTTCAACCTCTGTCTCCAGCACTTCCTACCTCTCCTATGACACTTAAAACATTTTGTCTCATAATAATATTTACACTGATCTGATTCCCATTATTTGGACATTAGAATCATATATTTAAATGTGGAAGATAACCTTGGAAGTTACATAGCTTAACCCCCCATTTTACCAGGACCTGGGAAGATTAAGCTATTTGCTCAAGAATGCTCAGTTAGTTACAGAATCAGGATCCAAATCCAGGTCTTCTGGCTCCAAATTGGATATTCTTTCCACCATACCACATTTTAAGACAAACTCTGCAGGTAGTTATGAGTTTTACATCTCACTGGTATCCCCCAAAGTGACTAGGGCAATGCTTTGCATACAATATTTATTTAACTTAATTAGCATGTTTTCATCTACTCTGGGATGCTAAGGTAGGATTCAATATAAAATATCCCTATAGTAGAATATGGCAATCTCCATATTTCACTCTGTTTTTGTAATTTACTGCTTGCTTAACCAAAATAAAGCACAGGTCCAGCCTTCAGTATGTAATGCATTCTTGCCTATGAATAATAAAATAAAATGAACAGAGTCATTCAACAGTGTAAAAAATGGCTTGGCTTACTTGTATCCTACTCTCTTTATAGGAGAAAATGGCACATTTTAGGGCTTCGGTGATTTTTCTTGGGTGGGGGAGATACTTTTGTTTTGCTTCTTTATGGCCACATACTCTGTCATTCTTGTCCATAGATAAAATGGCAGGAGTTACATTTTAGCTACTGTTTCCATCAATATAGGAAAAAAAAAAGAGCATTGGAGCCTGAAGATGTACTGTAGACATTGGGTTAATCTAGGATTTCCAAACTGGATTGAGATAAAAAACAATAAAGAGAAGTCCCGAGTTCTCATTGGTAGGAGATTTTGGTATTGTCCTCCCTTTACCACCAGCTCCAGCAGGGTGCTTCTGAAATGCACAAATCTGTCATTTTTGAGATAAACCCACTAATCCACCCTTCTCCTTGGCATGCTCCCTGTTCAATGGGTGATTTTGGGGGGTGTGAGGGGTATGGATGGTTCCTATCACTTACTTCCAGTGTTACCTTTATGGCACAAGCTGAAAGCATTAAACCACTCATTTTCTGTTTTCCAGATTCAACAAAAAAAGTCCTTACATCTCCATATAACATTTTCAGAATGTATCCCCTGCTGGAACTCTTCTACCAGGTAATCCTTATAAACTACAGTATGTTCTATTAAAAACAAAAAACAAAAAACAAAAAACAAACTTGCAACTGTTTCTTACCGTGCCCAGTGTTCGTGAATTCTGTTATAATGATAGTCAGCTGCAGTAGCCTCATTCAGGCTTCCTAATAAAAACTTCTTCCAGTGTTTCTCATTTCCCCTGTTGTTCTTTCTCCTTTATATCTTACCCAATGATCCAACCTTTCCTTTGGCTCAACAGGATTTGATTATTGCAAAATCACAATCGGAGAATGTGTTATTCTTTTGGGGTTTTCCATCTAAGCTAGTGTCCTGTCCTTGCTGTTTCTATTAGGTTTCCCTCTGATGATGTGACTCTATATTTACCTATGTATCTATTTTTGAACATTTAGAGTTATGATCTTTCTTGTGGAAATTTGATTTTGTGCAAGGTTATCCTTCAGTTACTAATGTAAGTAATTAACCTTATCTGTGACAACATCCAAGGACATAAGGAATGGGAAATGAAGAATAACTCCCCCAAGTTTGTTTTTCCCCCATTAATATGAACATTCTTTGAGGGCAGGGACTATCTTTGGTTTTTGTATTTATATTCCCTGCAATTAGAACAGTGCTTGGTAAATATGCAGTAAGTGCTTTTTGTATTCATTCAATGAGTCACCTTCATCCTTAATTTCTTAAATCACCAATGGATACCTTCTTATACGTGAGTTATTTGGTGAACTGGAGGAATCTAAAATACTTATTAAGTGCTTTCTGGAAAATTTTCTGATTAACCACCTTCCTAATTTCCTTATTTAAAGTACGCTTTTAAGAATCTTCCCATTTCACACATCAGTTCTCATATATAGTTTTCTCCTGGAACAGAGAAACTTTTCAGAAAGCAAACATGAAGGAAAGTTACTTATCACTTGAATTTAGTTCAGGGGTTTTCAACAAACAAGCACCTTTGGTCTTTACCAAGTTCCTTGATTGACACTTGACTGGAGTCAGAATTGAAGAGTGACAAGATTTATTTCTATGTTCTCCAGGGTTGTTTTTTTTTTCTTTCTGTTCTTGCTTTACATTTGTAACCTGACTTGATTTTGTGAGTTTCTTCTGGTTTGTTGCAGTTGTTTGTTTGGGGCTTTTATTTTGAGGGGGTAGAGAGATTGGGAAGGACTGGTTGGTTTTCCTCTACACATTTTTTGTTCTAGTTTTCAAGTAGATTTCTTTGATTTTGACTTTGCTTATTTCCCAGATATTCTTATTTCATCAGATATGATGAAAAAGTTGACAAGTCTCTATGATTTTTAAAGAGAAATGAATAGTCTAAACAAAAAATGACTAGTTACCATCAATCCCATAAATATAGAAGCAAAATTTGAGTAATGGAAAAGATTTTGAATCAAAACACAGGATCCTAGACCATTATAAGCCAGAATCAGAGGAACTGAAGGAAGGATCGTTTTCAAATAACACTGGATGTTGAATTTGCAGGCATTTCATAAATGAATTCAGAAGCAAAGTCCTGTGTTGGATAGACACCATGGCAGCCTCAGTAATATTGATCTGTGGAAGACAAAGAGAAATATGTTCCGATAGGTGTGCTAAGGAGAGTTTGCTTCCTGGGGAATGCACAGTCTCATGTTTGCAAACTTTTGTTGCTATTGTGTTGCCCACCTAGGAAGATGGAAGCTTGAATTATTAAAAGAAAGTGAGTTTTCAAGTCTTGAAGGAGAATTTTCAATATTCTGAGAATTCTACATCATTCTGGATAAAATACATATTTTCCCATCACTCCCTTGAATATATTTTAAAAAATCACCCAGGAGCAAGAACAGAAGGTAAAACAACTTTGCCAATATAAGAGCCATTCACACTTAATTTAACACCGAGATATGATTAGTATACTAATACATCACTTAGACTATTTATCTTTTTATTGACATCATAGAATTCAACCATAAAATGATGCTAGTAGTGCAAATAATAAGTAATAATGATAAATTTTGATTGCCTACAATTATTTCATAATTATTTATCTTTCAACACTCATACTAGGAGATTTTAAACAAGAAAACATTTTATTTACAAGGAGGAGAACAGTCTTTTCCTACAAAACTATGTCATCATTGTCATACTAAAATAATTCATCAAGCCCTTCTTTCTATAAAGAGGAAACTGACTGAAGGTGGGAAATTAACATATACCTTCAGACATAGTTCTTGTACTGGCTGGTTTTGATTAACTTCTTTTCTTTGTTTTAAGGGATTTGTGAAATGACTATCTCAGCCTCTCCCATTCAACAAAAATGAAAGGTCCTTTGGGGAAAGAATTTATTGGGAAGTGACTGCTGTATGAAAATACAATACATCAGTTAACCATTTGTTTATGAGTGAGTCACGTAGAAGAGAACATTTTACTTCCTCTGCTGTTATTTGCTGGTGTTTTTGATACTTTATTGGCTCCTTAGGATTTCAGGAAGAATGAGATAAAGCAGTGATCAATGACTTAGAAAAGCATGAGGTCTGCTATTCTCATTAGAGAAATGACAAATCTACCAAGATTAAATCCAGGTCTTCCTACATATTTCTTTTTAATTCAGTGAGATTGAGTAATACTGTGACAAAAAACCTATGTGTAACTCTACTCCAATAGTTCTTCACCCTTTTGTGAAAGTTATCATGGTCCCTTCAGGAAGTCTTCTCAGAATCATGTTTTAAATGCTTAAAATAAAATGCATAAAATTACAAAGAAAACTAGTTCTATTCAAATAAGATGTATATATTTCCTATACAGGTTCATAGATTTCCTAAGATTTATTCACAGACTTAAAGTAAAGAATCCTTACTCTAGTGATTTTTAAGATCATTGAAGAAAATTGAAGGAATTTGGACAATAAGAGTTATTTTCATTTTCTGATTGAGGGCTGTAATTTTGCCAACACTTAGAGAAGGTATGGCATGGGAAGTGATCCACTGACTATGTCAAAGGAGAGAATTTGGTTCTGATTTTAGGCCTATGACTTCTTGTACCAGAAAAAATAGGTCTCTGGCAAGGAATTTTCTATAACTTATGAGTTAGGGAAGGGCAGCTAAGTGCTTCAGTGGATAGAGCACCAAGGCACGAGTCAGGAGGACCTGAGTTCAAATTTCACCTCAGACACTTGACACTAACTAGCTGTGTGACCTTGGGCAAGTCATTTAATCCCATTTGCCTCATCCTGGGTCATCTCCAGTCATCCTAATGAATATCTGGTCACTGGATTCAGATGGTTCTGGAGGAGAAGTGAGGTTGGTGACCTCAATAGCCCTCCCTCACTCAAAACAAAGTCAAGTGCAAGTCATGTCATAAGTTAGGGAAGAATGTATTTAATAGACTTTCTGTCCGGATCTGAAGGACTTTAAACATAGATGTGTAGAAAAAAATTTTAAAAACCCAATAAAACCAAAAACTAGAGAAGATCATTTGTATCACTTATAAAGAAGAATAAGATTTGAAGCTATGACTAGTAATTTACAGGGTTAAAGAAAAACATAGTTAAAGAACCGAGTGATACTTATACAATAATGCATAAGAACTATGGGCAATAGAGAAATTTTTTTTAATTAAGCTAAAAAGGCATAATTTAGTTTGTGTTACTAATACCGGAAGAATAGGATTTTCTTTTACTAGAAGAAACTAATAGAAAATTACATCTTATTTAAAGAAAAGAAATCTCATAGAATGAATGGATAGACCACGTATATAGCACTTACTCTGTGCTATGTACTGGAGACACATAAAGAAAAGTAAAATAGTCCTTTCTCTTAAGGAGCTCACATTCTAATGAAGGAGGCAAAATATAAGGAAGGTTTCAGCTACAAGTCACCCAGTAGGGTTTCAGGGTCCTTGGGGTATATAGTCAAAGCAGATGGTAATACTTCTTAAGATTTTAATGATAAAATTGTAAATTTTATATTTACTGAAATGTTTCTAATGTTTAACCATTTGATAATGCCAAGAACTTTTGTCACAAGAAAAGAAGAGATTGGAGAGTTTTGGAATGACCTCCCCCCCCAAAAAAATAAGTACCTTTATGAAAATTCACAAATCAAACTGGGGAAGAATTTTAGATAACATTGGATAAAGTTGAAAGAAGAAATAATAATTCTATAGTAAGGGTATACTGCAAACTAACCAGCCAGTTGAAGCATATGGATCATATTTTCCTAATATAAATTACAAACTAGGGACAGAGACTCAACTATTTCTCTTTCCCTTAAAAGTTTAATTCTACTAAAAAGAAAGGAACATAATGAATTATTGATTAACTCTACTGATACTTTTATCTATCAGAAGATAAAATGATTAAGGGAATTATTATACTGGATATCATTCTAATGAATGACAGTTAATAAAAGTAAAAACAATAGAATTCATTAGAGAAAGTGATTGTGTCACTTTTGAATTTGTAATAAACCAGGAAGAGAATACTGAGCTAAGTAACTTGTCCATGATAATAGAACCAGATTTTCTGCTCAGGCTCTCTGACTCAAAACCAGTTCTTATTCCACCATAAACCACAAAATCTAAATGGAAATATAGTTACAGAGAAAGAAGAGACTTTCAGAAATGAAGTTCTAAAATAAAACTGCAAATTAACCAGATGAAGAAAAGGAGTCATCAATGGCAGAAAATGTTGGAATGAAGCTCAGATTTTAAAAGGCCATATATGAAAGCTGGAAGGAGGGACACATATGAAAGAATAGCATGAAGTTTTGCTTAGCACATACTACCTTGTGAATAGGAGTAGATTAAAATTATTTATTTAATTGAATTACAAATAATGTAAAAATGTTTAGCAAGCTAAAGATTTTTCCCCAAATTCTAAAGACAATTACAAAAATATAGAGGCTTTTAAAAAATATAAACTTGCAGTAAAAAGATAAAAAAGGATAATTCTACTTCTTTTAGGACGTGGTATAACATTAACAGCTGACAGAATAAAACTAATCAAGATCAATTTTGTAGCTTTCTTCTCTATCAAGAAGAAAAAGTATAGTGGAACAAGTACAGTTAAGAAGGAATTGAAGCCTGAGATAGGTTAGATAATGATAAGAGAACAGAGACCTATAAAAAATTAATTCTAGTCACCAAAACCCAGATGAATAGCAACCCAGGATACTGAAAGAACTTGCAGATGTGCTTGTGGAGTTCTGTCAACAATTTTGAAAGAAGGGGTGGGGTGGGGGAATGCAGACTATGGAAGAACAATATGCCAGTTTTAAAAAGAGGATAGTTGAATTCTGGAATCTATAGAGCAGAGAGCTTGAAAATGATTGACAACCAAATTCTAGAATGGTTATTAAACAGATGTTCTGTGAATACCTAGAAGTGGAAGGAATAATCATTGGGAGCCAGAATGGATTCACAAAGATCACGTAATGACAAAATAACATCATATCCTTTTTGTTTGAATTTTTAAACAAGTAGATCAGAGGAAATACTATTGCTGCACTGTAACCAGATTTCAGCAAGAGAGTTGATAGTTTCTTTCTCAATACCTTTGTTGGCACAAGGAAAACATGTAAGATAAAAAGATGGATTCAATCTGATAGAATGATCATTCCCAATAAGTTTTGATTAATGAATCTGGGTTAACCTGGGGAGTAGTCCTTGCTTGTCATGCCTCAGGAGTCTGTCCTTGACGGTGTCCAGTTCAATATTTATCAATGACTTAGTGGAACCCATAGAACCCTTCTGAAATTTACAAATGATAAAAAAGCTAGGAGGGATGGCCAATGCACTGGATGGCTTAATGAAGATTCAAAAAGACCTCAACTGGCAGAACTGATGGACCAAATTTAATAAGGCATAATTTAACAAAGATAAATATTAATTCTTACAGTGAGGGACCAAAATTCAACTACAGAAGGGATAAGTGGCTTCATAATCAAAAGAAAAAAGAAGGGGTTAACTTCAAGACCACTTGTAATCCCAGCTACTGGCAGTTCTGAGACTTGATTCCTTGACCATAGAACTTCTGAGCTGCAGTAGATTATTCAGATCAGGTGTCTACAATCAATCTGGTATCAGTATGGTGAGTCCCTAGCAGTGGGGTCACCAGGTCACTTACACACAGGACAAACTAACCCACATCAGAAATGGAGCACCTCAAAGCTCCCATGCCAATCAGTTGTAGGATGGAGCCAATGGGAAGTCCTGGAACTTCAAACCTGAACAAGATGAGGAAACCCAGTCATTAACAAAAATATATAAATATTAATCAAGCAAAAAACAAAACAAAACTAATGCAATATGAAAGGGCAAAAATAATGCTCAGAATAAAAAAGATTACCATCCTATATCTTTCCTCCCTATCATAATCCAGACTTCTAAACAAATGATGCAAAATGTATCACCTTCACATTCTCTCCTCTCACTTCTCAAACCTTTGCGATCTGACTTCACAACTCAGATAGAAATTTATCTTTTCAAAGTTACCATTGGTCTCTTCATCACCATATCCACTGGCCCTTTCTCAGTCCTCACTTTTTTTACTTCTATTTAGTACTTGATACTTTTCACCAGCCCCTCCTCCTGGACAATCTTTCCTCCCTGGATTTTTATGACCAAGCTCCTTTTTGAAAATGTTCTTCACTACATCACTGCTCTTCCATGATTCACTTTTCTGAATAATCTATATCTACCCCCTAATTGCGATATAGTACAAGGCTCAGTACTGAACCCTCTTCTTATTATTTCTCTATATTTTTTCTTTTATTGGTATAATCAGTTCTTATGGGTTGAACTATCAACTCTATATAGACAAATCTCAAAACTATATATCTAATCCTATGATATTTCTGAGCAACATTCCCACATGATATATCACCTATTACCTATTAAATATGTCTCAGTGACATCACAAACCATCGTCCCATAGCTATCTCAAACTTAATATGTCCCAAAGAGCATGAAGTGCCTTCCTCCTCAAAGTCACTCATTTTCCCAACTTCCCACCATCCTAGCAGTCACCTGTGTTCACAACCTCATCATTATTCATAATTTTTTACTCTTCCCCTCAGTCTAGACCCAATATTACCAAGGCCTAGCAATTCTACCTCCACAACATTTCTCACATTTGTCCCCTTTCCTTCCCTTAACATGGTCACCATCTAATTCATGCCCCAATTAACTCTTATCTCATCTATTGCAATATTATCCTAACTGGTCTTTCCACTGGTCTCTACCCTCATTCTAAGTTATTTTCTAGACAGATGGCAGAATCATATGTCATTCCTATGCCAGAAGCTCCCTACTGCCTTTATCATAAAATACAGTTAATTCTTCTCTTTTGTATTTAAAGTCCTTTACAATTTGACTCTGACATACTTTTTCAAGTGTATTCTCTGTGTTTCCTGCTTGCTGTTCTTCATATAAAACATCCCATCTCCTATCTCTGTGCCTCTGCACAAGCTGAGCTCAGTGCTGGGCGTGACCTCCATCCTCACCTTCTCCTTTTAGAGTCTCCAGCTAGTTTTCTTTAAAGCTCACCTCAAGTGCTAGCACCAATATGGTCTTTTCTGATTGTCCTCCATCCAGGTGTTAAGGCACACACACACATGCACACGTGTGCACACACACACACGCACACACACACACACACACTTTGTGTTTACCTATATACACTTGCATTTATTTTTATATGTGTATGTTGTTTCCCTTTTAGAGTATATGCTCATTGAGATCTGAGGACAGGAACTATTCCATTTTCTTTGTATCTTCAGCACCTAGAACCAAACCAGGAAAATACTTAGCACTTAATAAATGCTTGTTGATTGATAGATTGGTGAATTGAGAGAGCTTAATTCAATCCTAGCTTTGATATTCATTAGTTGTATGACATTTAACAAGTCAATTAACCTTACTGAGCCTCACTTCTTTTATCTATATAAAAGGAGGATGAGGATGTACAACCCTGACCTCACCACCTTGTGAGATAAGTGCCTAGAAAAACTTAAAGTGACATATACATGTGAATTATTATTATAAATGGTAGTACATTCAAAACAAGGCAAGTAACAGCCTCACTGTATTCTTTCATACCCCTTTTGAAGCATTATATTCATTTTAGGAAATAAAATCTCAAAATGCCACATGACAATGATCATGAAGGGACTTGAAATTACATCATATAAAAATGATTGAAGTGACTGAGTATATTTAGCTATGATAAGTAATGATGTAAGGGGGCTATGCCAGTTATCCTCAAATATATCAAGGGGCTAGCATGAGGAAGACAGATTCAAACTATAACGTTGATTCTAGAGGGCACATCTAGGACCTATGAGTGGAAATTATAGGGAAATCAATCTGAATTCAGTGTAAAGAACTTCCTAATGATTATAAAAGTTCAAAAATGAAATGGGCTGTGCTATGGGGTAGTAAGTCTCCTTTCACAGGAAGTATTCCAAAAAATGGATGATTGCTTGTCAGTGATGCAATAAGCAAAGCAAATTTCCATTTAAAATCCTCTCACATTCAAAGCCTTTAATATTTTCTACCTTCCCAGTCTTCTTATATCTTATTCTTCTTCAGGTACTTTGTGATCCAGTGACATTGGTGTCCTTACTTCTCCTCACAAAAAAACATTCTATATCCTGACCATGTGCTTTCATTGACTGTCTCTTTTATGGAATTCTCTCCTTCCTCATATCCACCTCATGACTTCCTTATCTTTCTTTAAGTCTCAGCTAAATATTTAGTTTCTATAAGAACCCTTTACCAGTCCCTCTTCAAGCTTATGTCTTCATTTTATTGATTTGTCTCTACTTTATTCTGTGTATATCATTTGTGCAGTTATTTGTATGTTATCTCCACCATTAGACTATGAGCTCCCTGAGATCAGGGAAGCGTCTTTTGCCTTTTATTGTTTTTCTAGCAATTAGCTCTGTGCCTGGCACATATGGGCCATTTATAAATGGTTATTGACTTGAAGAGACTGGACTAAATGACTTCTGAGGTCCCTTGCATCCCTAGTATCCTATGATTTAATGCTTCTACCTTGAAATATTCATAAAAAGATTAAAAGTTGAGAGGAAAAGAAAACATTTTGAGAAACTTAATCATTTAACAAGATATATTTAAAATAGGACCTTTTTTTATTATTTTCCACTAGGAATTCTATAAAGATGCTTTGATCCTAGCTCTTTCTGGGTTGGATGTCAGGCCTAGTGGCTCATAACTGTAGGCAGAGATAGCAGTGTGACAAGGTCTCCTCTCTGTACAGACAGAAGTGCTCATTAGTGAGTGCTAATGAGACAAGCATAGGTCAGAAGCCAAATGATCTGTACAGCCAGGCTAAACAACAGGATAAGTCGGCAGCCCTAGGTCAGCTAGCAGGAATTCCAGTCAAGACATCACTGTAGGGACTCTGGTCACCAGGATGCAGGTGGTGATGTTATGGAAGAAAGCTGACTAAGCTGTGCCCTTCTGAGAAGAAGAAATGGTCCAGATTGGTTGTGGCAGCTGGAATGAATTAGAGCAGCAAGTTCATTGGCATCAGCCACAATAAATTCAAGGATATCTGGGGGCAGAAACAACATTGGCCCCAAAGATTGGAAAAATATTTTGAATCAAACAATTTCCTTATGTAATATGAATCAAGTCCCTTTGGAGGAATTGCAAAGGGATCATGGTGTAGTAGTAGATATTCGGGTTTTATGGAAGTTGATAATCCAAATTAAAGAATTTAATTTTCTCATAACTGTTCCTGTATCCACCAATTAGCATTTGCAGACTCTGGGAAAAAGCAAATGACTCAGTGATTAAAGAGATCCCTATTCATGTTTTTCTTTTTGTTTCTTTTATATATAACTGGTTTCATAGCCACTGAGCTTTTCACCCTAGCAACATCGGATTCTGCACATAGTAGGGGGTTGGTCTAGTTGACTTCTAGGTTGTGTGTGTGTGTGTGTGTTTCAAGAAATATGTGAAGTATAGATTTTTAGATATAGACATGGTATGATACACTGAAAAGAATGCTGGGATAGGCATCAGTAGAAAGGAGAGACCAGGTTTCAAATCCTCTTTCATGACCATAAACAAGTAAATTAACCTCTTTCTTTGCCTTTGTTTCCTGCTTGGTAGGTACCTCATAAATTTTTTGTTAAGTGATTGATCTCTCAGGGGACAATAACTATTATAGTGCCTACCTCACAGGGTATCGTAAAGTTGAAATGAGATCACTTCTATAAAGAACTTTGCAAATCTTAAAAAACTCTACATGTCACCTGTTACTGTTAATCCTGTCCCATTCCAGTATCTTCATGGTGAATACATGTTGGGTGTTAATAAATGTTCATTTAATAGGCTGGTTGTGTCACCTAATGGCCAGGCTGAATTCACTCATCTATGTTCCATTGGACATCCCAAAAGTTCCATCCTCCTTTTTATCAAATTGGGATGAATTTGTGAATATAAAAAGCTACTTACACTTTCAGAGCTTGCTCCTTACATTTATAACCTTGAGGTTGCCTTTGATCCTAAATCAGCTTTTAATTACCATTGTAGTTACATTGGGGAAAAATGATTCTATTATTTCCAGAACATAGCAAGGATGTGACCAATGCTATCTCATGAGTACAGTTATTTTAAGGCTTTTATTACTAATTATAGTTGGTTTATTATAATTCATTGTTCAGTGGTCTTCCAGGCTATTTACTTAAGGTTCTATTCTGCATACAGCTGCTGCTGCAGCTGTTACTCCTCCGAGATTCTCTGAACTTTGCCCGAATATCAGGGCTCCTATCTGGAGAGGGTGTAATTGGGCCCAAGGGAGCTGCTTAACTTAGGGTCCCCTGGGTTGTACTACAAGAGGGTGCTTTAATTTCTCTTCCTAGATAAGGTGAAAGTACTGGAGAAATGGGGGAGGTGAATCCTTTGCCCCCACCGCTGGATATAATCAGAAATGAAAGGAGTCAATGATGTTCTCATCTGAGATTGGTAATCTGTGTCCCCAGCAGAACAACTTTTTCTTTGAACTGGCCAGCCAAAGGGTTTGGAAAGCACTTTATGTATTTGTACTCATTCAATTCTCACAAAGACCCTGGGAGATAGGTGCAATTTTTATCCCAGTTTTACAGAAAAGGAAACTGAAGCTGAGAAGTTAAGTAAATTGTCTAGGGTCATGTAACTAGTGTCAAGGCAGAGTTGGAACTCAGGTCTTCTTGACTCCATATCCAAAATTCTACTAACTGTGCCACCTAGCTGTTTCAAAGGTCAGTCTACCTTCTTGGCCAATTCTTATCTCAATACAAGTTATTTTTTCTTGCATGAAATATAGGTAAATAAATTTTGTGTTCTGAGACTTTTCTTATCAAACCATATAAGTGATTTCATTATAGAAAATTCATCTTTCTTTTGAATTAAACAGTTAGAACTTAATTATATACATACTTTCATCCTGGGTGCCAGCTTAATCTTGGGATTTTTAGGATTACTGCTGTCTTTAATCCTGACTCATTTTTTTCTATAGCTTATAGAAATCTTTTTCTAATAAAGTATGAAGCTGAGAGTTCTAAAATTGCCAGGGACTGTTTGGATTCAGAGAGAGATACAAGACTTAGCATTTATTACAAAAAAAAAAAGAATATAGAGTAGACTAAGAGGGCATGAAATAATTAATGTCATATAACGGAAACACTGTGCAAATTTAAATGGTATTAGTACTTTCAATTATTCATAGTCAATATTTACTTTTATTAATGACAAAAATCTGTTAAAAACCAAATGAATCATGAACCCTAGGCCTTGGGCAATTGGAGATTATTTAGATAGAGAATTTCAGGCTTAGCGGAATATTCCTCCTTTGAGGTCAAAATTCTGAAAACAGCAATGTTAGAGTTCTGATACAGTCTGTTCATGTAGTATATCATATATCAATGTGAGTCAATCAGGATACTTGGAACCAATAATAGTCTAAAGTTGTTCTTTATTTAAAATCACCTTTGGTCTGCATTTGAAAAGTGGTATCATCGGCAAAACTTTTAGCAGAGCTATTTTTGTGATGTGAATTATTTGTTCCTCCACCTTTAAAAAAAGTTCCTCAAAATCAATAGTATAGAAATAGAAGTGTTTCTCCACGTTATTAAATCCTGAACAAGAGCCTATTAATAATGTCAAATACTATTACTTTTGAAAAAGGTAACAATTGTTAAATTCCATATGAGGTCTTGTTTTCTATTAGAAAAGTTATGGCAAGACATACAAAGTATCGAATCACAAAACTGTGGCTTGAATCAATTCAGCACCCCCAAAGAACGTATTTTCTCAATTCAGTTAAAGTAACAAATTCAATTTGGCAATCTTATTGAGATAGATTGTCATAACCACCAAGAAAGCTGCCGTTTGAACGCACCTCAAACAGAACTCTTCATCCTCTGACAATGATTGTATGTATCTTCTCTATTTACAGAGAAGTAATGTAAAAAGTAAGCTATGGAATACAGTGGATAGAGTGCCAGGCCTGGAGTCAGGAAGACTTGCCTTCCTGAAATCTAATCTAAACACTTACTAGCTGCGTAACCCTGGGCAAATCACTTAACCCTGTATGCCTCATTTTCCTGCCTGTAAAATGATCTGGGCAAGGAAATGGCAAACCACTACGTTATCTTTGCCAAGAAAACTCCAAATGGACTCATCAAGCATGACTAAAAAATGACTGAACAACAATGAGGTGTGAGAAATAGTGTGGTGTAGTGGATACATAGCAAGGAAGTCAGCTTGAAGTCAGGAAGATGAAGTCTCACCTCTGTCTAACAGGATACAAATTCTAATGAACCTACTTACCTAGTATATTTTTCATTATGGGTCTGATGTGAGTTTTCTCTAAGCATCATCCTAGTTATATTGAAAGACGTTATCAGAAAGTTGAAGAGATCCAAAGTTGTTCATGTACATTTGGCTAGGCTTCCCTTTTTTTCTAATATCTAAGAGGGATATCAGGCTGGAATTACTCCTATTGGTCCTCATTTCAAATATTTCTTGTCTAAGGATATATAACTCTGGATTTGGAGAGAAAGACACATCTTCCCAGTTAGGAAAGATTATTCTTCCTAAATAATTAAGGAATTTTTTTCCTAATCCTAATGATATTCGAATTCTAATAATTTCCTAATTTTAAGGAATAATTTCCTAATTAAGGAAAGATTAATCTTCCATAAGGGAGAAGGTAGCCCTTAACTTACTAGATCATAACATTCCTACTAAATGCAAGTTAAACAAAAGATCTCACAAGTAGGGAACAGGGAACAACATCCATTTAATCAAGCAGAACAGCAACAAAAATCAGACATAATATACAGATAAGAACTTATCAAAGAATATGCAAGAATGGAAGAGCTCTTCAGTGGAGAGCAAAGTAAGATCGCAGTTGAAACCCAACCCAAATGAGGGAGTATATTCTTACTTACACAAGAAGTCCTTTCAACAAAATCTCAAAGGAGACAAAGTGAAAGTCAGGGACATATCAAAGTATCAGCTTCTTCTACATGTCTGCAGTCTCCCCCTCTACATATGCAGCATCACACAAAATTTCCTAGGTATGGGTGGAAGACTAGTTACAAAAACAGAGAGAAGAAGCCAATCTCAGCAACTGACGTTTGCAAATTACTGAAATTTATTCCTTCAAGTGGGAAAACAAGAAATCTGATTTTGATGAAAATCTTAATAAACCTGATTGTACAATCTCTTCAGGGTCATCATTGTGAATATTGATTATCATAGAGTATTGCAGTAGAACAATATCTTTTCCAAGCCTATTTAAGCGTTTAGGATTGTTTGGTCTTTCATTAAATGACTGTAGGTCATTTTAGTCACACATTCTCTGGGATATAGTAGATTTAAAATAATGGGACCTTCAAAACACATCTCTGGCATTTGTGAGCTTGGACAAGTTGTTTCATTTCTGTGTGTCAATTCAGGGTACACTCTTGTGAGTCCATTAAATGGTGAATACCTTCAGAGTTGGGATTGGTTTTTGCCTTTCTTTGTATCCCTAATATTTAGCATATACTAGCGTATTATAAGTGTTAATATATGTGTGTTGATTTGATTTGACTTTAGCTTCAGTTTCCTCACTGGTAAAATTCTAGGGTTGGACTTCATACTTTTTGGGTCCCTTTGAACTTTAAAGCAGGGTACTATGATCCCATGCAATAGCTTCTTAACTGGTTTCCCTTCCATCAATTTCTCCTGTAGCTAATCCATCCTCAAAAACAAAGGGACCTTTCTAAAACAGAGACTTGAGCATAGTTTTCTCAGAAACCCCCGTTACCTCTAGGATATAAAATGTAAGCTTCTTGGCCCACATAAGAAGCTCTTTATAATTTGTATCACATCTACCTTTTCCACTTTATTTCAAATTATTCCCATCCATACACTTTCTGGTCCTGTCAAATGGACCTAGCTGTCCCACTCAGACTTAGATTTCTACCTTCAGTCTCTGTGCCTTTACATAAATAATCTTTCATAACAGACAGGGACTCTCTTATCCCTGTCTTTCAGAATCTTATCTTCCTTCAAAATTTAGTTCACATACTTCCTCCTCCATGATGCCTTCCCCATTACTCCCTTCTGTTAATGAACTCTTCTTCAAACTGCTTTATATCATTAATACTTATGTGTTCCAGTTTCCCAAGAGAATTAACGTAAGTTTCTTGAGAGAAGGAATTCTTTCATTTTTTTTCTTTGTATCCCTAGCAGGGTGCCTTGAATGTACTGGGAAGTTAATAAATGTTTGCTGAATTGAATTGAATAACTAAACATCACGATTGTGTCTAAAATAAAAGTAAATTGTTTTTGAATGAGAAGCTATGGCACTTTTTTTATATAAAGGACATAATTTGCACTGGGGTGTGGAAGTCAGCAGCAGATATATTTAGAGCTGGAATGGCCCTTATGGATCATCTCCTCCATACTCTTCATTTTACAGATGATAAAACTGGCACCCATAACTGAGTGAGTGGATTGTTTCCTGGAGAAGAACATTGAAGGATAAAAAGCAGAAGAATATCAAATTCATATTTTAAAATAGCACTTCAGCATTAATAGGTCTGATCACAGGCCACATTTATTTTCTAGCTTTCTCGATCTTTACAGCAAGAATATAATAGTTCAAGAATCTAAAGAAAAATAAGAAAAATAATTTAAAAGGAAAAGATTAGAAAAGAATGTATGAATACAGTCAATTCTGGAATCTGTTTCCTCGCATATTTTAAGAAAAATATCATCTCATTCAGCAATTAAAGTAGAGAAATGACAATGTATTTGCAATATCTTATCATTTGTTTCATATTCCTATTAGAGAATCTCAGGTCTATTCGTCCTAAAGGAACAGAAATGTCTCCCACACAAATTGCATTGATAATGTTTATGATCTTTCAATATCTTGAGTTAGCACTTTGCTGATTTTGAACTATATCCATTAGACCATAACAAGGCATAGATCCAGTTCTTTATCTCTGTCACCGACCAAAAAAAAAAAAATAAGCACTGAGAAAATCATACATAATAATATTTTGATAGTTATTTTTGTGTATGAAGAATTCCCAAATCAGTTGCAATATTGAGTATCAATATTTGGTCAAATAACGATGACATCCTGTATTCCCTCCCTTACTTTGCTAAAGTCAACCATACTAGATTCCTCCACATCTTTTCTTCACTCTCACTTCTAAGCTTTTTGCTCTCTGGCTTCCAATCTCATCCTTCAACTAAAAGTGTTTCTCCAGTGTTATCAATGATTTCTTATTTGCCAAATCCAATGGCCTTTTCTGAGTCTTTATCCTTCAGAACTTTTCTGCAGTCTTTCATACTATCACTTCTTTCTCCTCGATATTTTTTCTGTCGAGAATTTGTTGACAATATTCTTTCCTATTTCCCCTCCTGCCTGTCTGACCATTATTAACATACTGGTCCTGTCTGTGTAGTGTCCTTTGCTGGATCTTCACTAATGTCATGCCAACTAACCATGTATTTCCATGGGTCAGAGCTCAGGCCTTCTTCTCTCCTTCTATAATATCTCACTTGGTGATCTCATAAGTTCTATATAAAAAATTCCCATATTTCTGTTTAGCCTTAGTCTCTCTGTTGACCTCTACTGTTACATCTCCAGTGGTGTCTTAGACGTCTTGAACTGGATGTCCTGTAGAGATCTCAAACTCGGTGTGTTCAAGACAACTCATTAACTTTCCCCCAGATCTTCTTTCCCATCTCAACATTTCTATTGTTAGCAAGAGTATAAAAATCCTTTAGATCATCCAGGCCCACAAACTAGGTATCATTTTTGACTTCTCACTAGCATTCACTTTATATATCAATCTGTTTTCAAGTCTCATTATGTCTACTTTCACCACATCAGTCGTATACATCCTCTTCTCTTTATTTGCATAGTCATTCCATTTGTGCAGGCCCTCATCATCTTTCAACTAGACTATTGCAATAACTTTCCAACTAATCTTTATACCTCATATCTCCTTTCTCTAATTCATCCTCTCTGTCTGTGTGTCTCTCTCTCTCTTTGTCTCTCTCTCTTTCCCTCTCTCTCTCACCACACACACACACACACACACACACATTCCACAGTTAATCCCAGTGGTTCCCTCATACCTTTAAAATCAAATATAAAACCTCGTGTTTGGTATTTAAAGCCCTTCACAAGTTGATTCCTTCCTACATTTCCAGTCTTTTTATATGTTACTCTCTAGTACAAACTCTAATATCCAGCTACAGTAGCCTACTTACTTGCTCTTCCTGTCTCACAACACTCCATCTTCCAACTTTATGCCTTTTTATGGTCAATCCCCCATGACTTCCACTTCCCACATTACCTGACTTGCTTCAAGACTCAACTCAACTCTGAGCTTCTACAAGAGATCTTTTTAGTACCTTTCCCCCATTCTCCTTCCTTCCTTCTGACTTGACTGTCCATTTGCTATCTATATATCTTCTGTGTATTGGTATGCAACACCTTAGTGCCTGGGGAGGGAAAAGGGATTAGCTTCATAGCTTAGCTCAGTTCCCATAGAGCAAAATGCCAATTCCAAGTCCAAAACACTGCCTCAGGTGTGAGTTCCAGACACCCTGTCTTCGTAGGGCTTCCATACCTAACTGTTTGGTTGCACCTCCCTGCCAGTAATCCCAGCTCTAAAACTACCATAGTTCAAACCCTATACACCTTTGAGGATCACTTTTGGCACCTAAAACTGATGATAAATAGCACAGACAAGAAACCCCACCCCTAGCCCAGCCCATTTCTCAGAGTTGGGGCAAAAGAGAGATTAGCAGGGGAAGGTAAGACCACCACCACCACCACCAACTTCATCATGACATTCTCACTGAGCACAGCAGACAGGAGTTGCCAAAAAGTCTAGCACAAAGATGACAGGAAAAAGGCAAGAGCTAGGTCTTGTGAATTTTAAAGCCTCTGCAGCCAAAGGAGGCTACCCACCCACATGTTAGGCATTACAAGGACTCCATCGTAGGCAAACTGAGCATGCTTGTAACATGCCCAGAAAAGCCTAGGCTACCTATAAATTTACTTACATATGTATGTGTATATGTTTACATATGTAGATGTATGTATATATATATATGTATATTATTTGCATGTTTTCTCCGACATTAGAATGTCACTTCTTTAAAGGCAGGAAAGTGTGTTTTTGCCTTTCTTTGTAACTCCAGGCTTTAGCACATAGTAAGTATTAAATAAGTATTTGCAGACTAAGTCATTTTGTCTTTGAAAAGAAATCACCATTATACTGTGTAGAAGACTATCATATCAGAAATCATGTCCATGTCCTCAATTTCTTCACTTTCTCTTGTTCTATACATTTTGATACACACATGAAATTCATCAGTACTTTGAGGTGTTTTTGAAGGCCTTTCATATTCCTGTTTGAATCAATATATGAATGTTCCCCTTTGCCCACTGGACCAGCACATATACAAATGAATGATAATAAATACACTATAAGCTGATTGACTACCAGCAATAATTGCTCCATTTCTCTCTCTGTTCTCTTAATTTACCTTCACTCATTGTCTCTTTTATCATTTGGCATTTCAAAAGCATGACAAAAACAGTGTTTCCCCACCACCCCTACGGAATCAAAAAACATTCTAAAATCTGAAAACACTGAATTAATATTTTGTTCACTCTGTTTTAGTAATATTGATAAACAGAATTTTGTCCCTTCATGAATCTGTAAACTGGACCTCATGATAAATATGTCCTTATTGATTCAGACATCATCTGAGAGAAATAAAACCTCAAATCCTCTGCCAAGTGTGTCTCTCAGTCCTATGTGATAACTAGCATATACATACATCTATTCGAAAAGATGTTTACAGAATGCAAAGAAAAAGAGAGAAACCCAGCTGTTGTCACTAGTTGATTATTTTTCGGTAATCACGTACAGTATTTAATTTATCCAGAATGATGAAAAATCCAAAATTTTCTATCACATGAGAAGTAGAAGGAAGTCGAAGGTAGCTCTCTAAGGCAATCTGAAAACAAGTTCAAAGTCTATTACACAATGAGTACAGCAGCAGACCTTGAAAAACTCCCACTAAAACCTTTCTCTCCTGTCCATGAGTTTTATAAAGAGAACTAGAAATGTAGAGTTTACTCATTTTTCCCTATCATAGGGATTTTATGTCCTTATTTGCACAGCTTTTCTTTGTGATTGTGCTGCCATACCACTTCTGTGTGTGTTAATGCAAAAAAGAGTTCAAGGGTAAATGTCCTTCAGATAATTCAAAATACATGTTTTCCTTGCAAAAGTTCAGTTCCAAATGAATAACTTGCATTTAGTACAGAGTGACATTTAATTTAGATGTTCCATACTATAGATTATTGGTTCCAGAGGGTTATACCTTAGCCAGTAATGAGTTCAAAAGTGACATATGACTGATGTTATTGTTTGCAAATTATTATACTGCCAGTGAAAGTAACTATTAAGGACAATCAAATACATCCCAGAGGTATAGTGAAATCATTACTTTCTGTGGATATCTTGTGATTTATCCAAAAGCCCTTGCATTATGGAGCACCAGGGAATTCAAGAGACAGCCCACCATAATCTGTGGGGTCATGCCCTCATAGATTAAATGGAATGATGAATTTCTGTTGTGTCAGTAAATTGGTCCTGAAGACACAGCTTTGGAGGTGGAGGTTAGATTGACAAGATTAGAACTATGAATGGATTTCCATAGTATATGAAATGTTGCAAAGGATATGCTTTTCAGATTGGATGTTGACCTCCTGAAGGCTAATTTGAAGTTGGAAATATTCATATTCTGTAAAGTACTAAAAAGCATAAAACTTATTAATAATTCCATCTTTTCAAATGTTTTTAAGAGAAATTTCTTTTTGCTTATGCTATATTTACATCAATGGAGTATGCTTTGAAAAGCATAGAAGATTAAAATTGTTTACCTTGTTAACTGTCACTTCACCTTATTTCCTGTAGGTGATAGATAGATAGATAGATAGATAGATAGATAGATAGATAGATAGATAGATAGAACATTCATTAAGTACATATTATTTGCCAGGCACTGTGCTAAGAGCTGGGGATGCAAATTTAAGCAAACAAACCAGTCCCTGCCCTCAGGGATCCTGGATTCTAACAGAGAAAGTCAATATATAAGGGGGATCTGAAGTGGGGAGGAAAAGCTCTAAGTATACTTGATTAATTATAGTATAAATGGGTATGTGAATATTAGGATTCTTAGTCATTTTTTAGTAAACAGTTCTGGATCTTAGCAGTGGGATATCAAGTTTTAACATGTGAATTATCAAATAACTGAGGGTTTTTGTTTTTTTTTTATTCTAAAAACGCTAATTCTTCTCTATGCCATTATATCACTGTAAGGATTACTGGCATATTTACATTTTTGGTTTTCCAAAAGAATATTTCATTGTTCTCTATCCCACCACAGTGCTGAGCTTGTGTTTAAATGTTTTGCTTTGTGCATTCAAGCTGTCAGACTGAAGAAATACCAATAAGTGTGTTAGGTTTAGATAATCGAAAATTCCCTTTACTCAGCTTCTTAGTCTATATTTATCTGTCTGGCTGTGAAATCTATTCCAAGAGTATTCATCTACCACCCAAATCTATTCACCAAGCATCAAGACTCATCAGTGAGATGGAATAATGCCATTTAATTAGTCTTTGATATACAGCTTAATTAGGTCTTAATAAGGGGTAGTGCATCCTAAAATCAATTATCTTGCTCTTTTTAATAAGAGCAACTAATTAGTAGGAAAAGCACCACAGTTCTCCTTTTATCCTGCAGCTTTCCATGGTGCTAAGAAGAAGGTTATGATGAAAAAAAATCCTTGAAAATATCTGGAGGAAATTTCCTCTGACACCTAAAAAGATCTATATGAAACAAGTTGCAGTAGGCTTAGAAACATTTTCCAAAAAATGTGGTGTGGTTCTGAATTATAATTCAGAATTCTCATTTTAAAAATAGTGATGTGGCATCAAAATGAGAGAAAATAATAGTCATCCTAGAGGTAGCCCTCCCTTTATGATATTTATACATAAGTGTATATAACACATATATGTGAATACACATATGAAAATAGGTTTGTGTGTAATCATCCTTTGTGATACTGTCTACACTGATCAAAGAAAATACTGTGTTCATATAATCAATCATTTCATATACACTTATTAAATACCCACCATGTCCAAGGCATTAAGGAAAACAAAGATAAGGGAGATGCTGTGCCTGCCTACAAATAGCTACATTCTAGGAAATCAACAGTACATTTCACTTTTGTGGGATCCGATTATCTAAGAATAGTCCAGCTTGTGAAATTGGCAACATGATACGTTTCATATTTTTTTCTTCCCAGCAGAGTAGGTACATCTTCAGTATACACAAAAGTACCAAAGAACCTATATTGTCTGATAACGATTGTCAGAAGGCGCGACCCCATCAGTTATTCACCAGACTCCATTGCTCTGAGAAGTTGGCCATGATTTTATTTTGTCATGCTATAACCAGGTCTGAGGAGAGCTGTTGTAATTATGCCCTGCTGCTAATGAAAGGAAGAAGACACATATTAGCTGTGCAGTTGTGTGAGACTCATTTTAACTCAAGCTTGCTCAAGGATGTATGAGGAAACTGGAAACCACTTGCCTCTCTCTCCTCTGGGAAAGTTATCCTCCTCAACAGGCAGAGAGCGTCTGTGCAATTCCTTAAGAGAGTTGACTAATCACAGCTCTCCGCTATTAACAGCATCTTGTAAGCAAATACTCCATGGACACAGCTACAAATGATGAACCTCTTTGAAGTGCCTAAAATTGACCTCAAGAAGATCGAAATCATGGACTCTTGATCTGCCCTACTGTAACATGTATTATTGGTACTTAATTTTTTTTTTTTTAAAGGCAGCTTGATGGTGCAGCTGAAGATGATGTGGATGATACTTGTATCAGAGAAAACAAACAAATAGCTAAAGTTCATCATGGATATTGTGGGCACAAAAGCACCCACTCATCCTGCTTGAACAATGATTGGCTAATCAGTAATTATTTATTAAACATTTACCACATACCAGGTACTTTTTATCTCTTAGAGATCTAAAAAGAATACACAGTTCCTGCCCACAGGGAGCTAATATTCTAGCAAGACAGACAATCCCTATGGGTGTATGCACACATAAAGCAAGTGCTTCCAAAATATATTCAAAATACACATAATAAGCAAAGTAAACATGAATTAATATTGTAATGCACAGAAAGCAAGAAATATAATATTCAAACAGCCATTGTGTGATGAATTTCTGTGACAGAATGGCTTAATTCTTCATTTCCCCAAAAATATTTAGAGAAACTCTTTTTCCCAGTTAGATCTTATTTGGTCTTTTCTGAGTGATTCAGGAGTTTTAAAAGCCATGAATGGGGCATTTCGGTTAAAGGGAAATACTTTCATTTGGTTATGTCATTTCCTCAGATAAAATTAAGACAAGATATATTGATACTCAAGCTCTTCTGTACTGGATCTGACCTAGGCCTCTTCCCTGGTATTTTGAACCCAGTAATAGAATGAAGACATTAAGAGCCTATTCAACAGTTAACAGAACTGTTGAAGATTTATTTAGCCATAGCAATGGAAAGGATATTTAAAACAGAAATGTGCTATGGAAGTTGATTCAGGTAAATAAAGCTCCCCTGATTCTGAGTTGCCCACATTTGTCCACCAGCCAAGCATTTCAGAGAGCTCCTGTAGATCCTCACAGATGATCAGTTCAGTCAATATAGAAGTGATGTCAACAGCTTGAGATTTAAGATCCCAACAACTGCTTCTCAAAGATGATTTTAGTGCTTTTAAAGAAAAAAACAGCCTATTTTGCATGGGACTGTTAAGATAGGGTGATAATACTGGCAATAATATGAGGACCAGAAACTGATGTCATTTGGGGTCATTAAGGACAGGTCTTTTTTGCATAACTTCTTCTTTTCTTTAACACTACATTTATTTTCTCCTGTTTGCCCATGATAGCCACTGATTACAACATACCATTACTATTTAAAAAAAAAAATCTAACATACCATTTTGTCTCTTTGTTTTTGCCCTCCAGTGTGTGTTAGTCATGCTTCTTTGAGGGAGGAAAGAATTATTCTAAAAGGCCAATCCCACTCAAGGGGTCTGGTAAATGGTTGCATTTCTTTGATAGCTAAGCCTGATTCAAATGCTGATCCCAATAGTTCAATTCTTGGCTTAACATCCTTGTGAGCTGTGCCGCCTATGTGAAAAGCTATGGTTCTACTGTGAAACAACTACTTCTGAGGTGTCACAGAATAGGGTAACAGATGTCTGGGCCCCATTTAACACAAACAGAGGATCTATTTTTTTCAGAGGGGAATGATTGCTGAAAGATCTGGGGAAACACTTTTACCATCTTTATGAGAAAAAGCCTCAACTGAACATGGAATATACAAATACCAGAAGGAGCTATGAATCTCGCCTAAGCATGATCAAAGGATTTAGGGAAGATTTTTTTTCTGTATTTTCAAAATTAGGAGACTCAGAGAACTAGGCTTAAAATGATCAACATACTGACATACTGACTTGTTTTCATTGATTCCATTACTGAAAGTTATGTTGACTCAGTAACTCATTGTTCCCACCCCTGCTTATCAATTAGTATTGGGTGAGGCTTGTCACCTACAGTTTGTAGCTTTTACCTACCCTACCTGGAAATTGTCATGCATTTGCTACCTGGGGGAAGAAAGGAGATGCAAGGGCCTGTGTGGGACAGAGGATCACCCCAAATAATGCCTGTCAAGGTTCCAGTACAGAAAGAGCTTTTTATTCTTTTTCTGGAAAAAGGGCACAGTGCCCGGGTGCTCAGGAAGCAGGAGTGGGGCAAGTGTGCTCACTGACCACGAGAAGCAGATTTTTACAGCCCTAGGCAAGTCCACTACTCTGTCCTTATCTGTTTCCTCCTTGACTAATCACTTGGGGACAGTAATCTCACCATGACAGCTACCTTCCAATAGAAACAATTATGCCCATATTTAGCTTCAGAAAAACCAGGAAGCAGGGAAGGTCACCACCCAGGCTGAGGTGGACTTTGGGAAATGGAAACTTACTAGGGGCTACTGAGACTTAAAAGGAGAAAGTCCTCCTGGTCTTCACCTGAGGAAACTACACTATAGGCTATCTCCCATAGGCCCAACCTCTTTTACTGACGTTGAGCTGTCAGAATTGTCTTTATTGCTTTCCAAAAGTTACCAATAAAAACTGGCCCCACCTTGAAGCCATTGCTGATCCCCAGTGATCAGCCTGTCTTTGTGTTATTACTTGACCTACTACTTATAATCAGCTCTCTTTGTCCTGAGTTTTGCCCCATTGATCAAGGAAGAATTCTCCTTTCTACACCATCCATCCTGTCTAGCCTATTATGTTCACTATGCATTTGTTATATTGACTGATTACTATGGAAGTGAAGAGGCTGGATAAGATCTTGATATTTGTATTTTTGCCTTCCTGGGATGAACTCAACCTTTAACATCTTCTCTACCCATTTAAAGTATATCCCTCCTTGAAGGTTCAAATCAGGTGATGCTTCTTCTATGGTACTCTCCGTAATAGCCCTAAGCTAGAAGTGGTCTATTCCTCTTCAGATTTCTGAAAATTTGATCCTGTTCTTTGCCCTTTCTTCCATACTTTAAAAGAAACATGATTTTTCATTGGTATGGAGGAGCCCTTCACCAATGTACACCCCAATCTCTTTGTAGAATCTCATTGAGTCACTGTGTCTTTCCCTTTCATCCCCAAGAAAAGCCTCATAGAAGCTAATTTCATTAATCCTTAGGTGACAGTTGACAGTCTAGTCAGTAAATATTTATTAAGGGCTTAATATATACATGGCGCTGAACTAAGAACTAGGGATGCAAAGAAAAGCTAATTACAGTCCCTGCTCTCAAAGGGTTCACTGTCTAATGGAGTGGAAATGACTTACAAACAAATATATATAAGCAAGATACACACAGGATAAATTAGAAATAATCAACAGAGAGAGGATACTAGAATTAAGGAGGATTGGGAAATGTTTCACATTCCAGCTTTTCCAACATGGTAAGATATGTCAGAACTTGTCTTTTCCTGATAATGGTCTTTGAGAACTCCAGATCACCTTTTCACCATGATAACAAATTAAAATAGAGGTGGAGGTGCTTTGCCTTTGTACTAATTTGCATTTTATTTTTTTTTTTAATGTTTCTCAACTCCCTTTTTAAATACGTAGCTATTTGAGAGCATATTCATAATGCTCCAGACAGAGTGGCTATCAAACAAATGTTGTTGGTATGATATATTTGTGGTACTCTGTAGAACAGCCATAACTTGTCTTTATTGTTATGGTTATTTTTAGATCTCAAACATTTGGGTAAAAAGTTGTTAACCACATTTTTGCTAGTTGTAAAATATATAGTATTTTAAAAGTCTTAGTGAAGTTTAAGGTATTAATGCTTAAATATTAATCATTGTTAACTTATTAAAGCTTAAAGTTATTCTAAGACTTATGTAATACACTGCACAAAACTGGTTTTGTCTGGAATTGGCAAAAGAGGTACCAGAATACTTCACACTAAGGATATTAAAAAAACAAACAAACAACTCTACCATGACTGGAGATTCCTCTCTATGATCTCAAGCATTGTGATTCCTACAGATCCTCTAAGGCTAAAATCACAGACTCCTGCCTACTTTCTTCATCCAGATTTACAGTCACTGCACTGTCATAGAGCTGGCACATCTGATCAAAATCAGAAAAGGGAGAGTATTCTAGAAAGATGGCAGAATAGGTCAGAAAATTTCAAGCTCTCAATATTTTCCCCCACAAAAGAATTTAAATAGCACCTTAGGGCAAACAAAGTGTGGGTGGAGATAAATAGGAATAGGGACACAACTGGGATCTTCTTGGAAAATTTGATAAGATCTGAAGAAAAACCCCAGGATGAAGTTTGGTTCCCAGGCTACATTCTGTTTTAACAACAAGCTGCAAGCTGTTTGAACAACAATCAACAAGTCCTGGGGTTAGCTGGTTTGAGAGGCTTCCTTGGCCAAAGAACAGGAACTTATACCTCCAGATAGTGAGAGTAGTTGAGCTGTTGAGCCTAGGAAGATCCAGGCAACCTCTCCTGTTAAGGAATACCAGAGCCAGCCATGTTGCAAAGAGTAGCAGGGGTAGAAGAGGGGGTCAAGAAGGAACTACACACTCCCTGTGAGTGCAGAAGCAGTGGAGCAGAAAGCCTCTGACTGTGAGCATTTGCAGAAAGTAAGTTGGAGGTTTGGCTTTGGTTCCAGAGAAGAGGGGAGAATTGAAGATTTGGGGGGTAAGAGGCACCATTTCCCATACCCCAGGGTTAGAAGTGACTACAAAAATTAAGCTATTAGCACAAAAAATGCACAGGTAAAAGAGAAAGAATCCAACGATAGAAAGCTATTATGGGAATAGAGTTGACTGGGGATCATCTTCAGAGGAAGATAAGTAAAGAAAACCTAAAGAGTAACATCAAATGGTCACCTGCCGCAAAAGAATTTATAGAAGATCTTTAAAAAGATTTTAAAAATCAAATGACATAGATAGAGGAAAAACTAAAAAAAAAAAAAAGAATAATCCAAGAAAAACAAGAAAGTTATGAAAGGAAAGTCAACCAATTAGAAAAGGAGATCCAGAATCTTAAGGAAGAAAATGACACCTTGAAAATTGGAATTGGGCAAAGTGAAGCCAGTGAAATTATATGAGATCAAGAAATAACTAAACAAAATATGAATAATGAAAAAATAGAAAAGAAAATGAAACCTCATAAAAAAACAATAGATTTGGAGAATAGATCAAGAAGAGAAAATATAAAAATAACTGAGCTAATAAAATCTGAAAAAGAAGATGGAAGAAGTAAAATGTCATGTGCACCGAGTTGAATATCAAAGAAAATAGCTTCAGTCTTTGAATGTAGAAAGAATTGTAGCTGAAAACTCAGAAGTTTATAGAAGACTACCCAAGACAATAAAAAGCAATGAAATCCATTAATTCATTTATCATTTGCAAATGAATGAAATATGTTTAATAAGTGAAATAAATGGAAGATCCTAGTTCAAGGAGACAAATTTAACTTCCTAAGTATCCCTGAGTCTTGGTGGGATAAGACCAGATGATTGGAATTTCACTCTGGAAGGTGATACATTTAAAAGAAACAAGGTAGACTAAGGGGGCAGGGGACCAGCATCATGGGTTAAGAATACATACTTCTATGAGGAAATCCAAGAGTCAGAAGAGATAAGGGCAAAGTAGAGTAAAGCTGAAAATCTTATCCAGGGCAGTTGTGCAGTGGTTTTTCAGGGATGTTGTTGGGTAGTTTTATTTTGTTTTGTTTTGTTTTTCCTGCCACACAACTAAGCAACTGCTATAAATATTCCAAATATAGACTGATCTGCCTCCTGGAAAGGACAAAGGGGCTCAAAGAGCATGTCTAAATTCTCCAGGATTTAGGGAGGATGAACTAAATGTTACAAAAGTGAAGCTTCAATGGGGACAAAAGAAGAGGTAGGAAGACTTGATTCTTGTCATAATGTTAGAGGGTAGCAGAATGTTACACAGAAGGGAAATGGAAGGAAAATATTTGTACACTTAGAGTTTTCTGACAGATTTGATGTTTTAATTGAAGAGGAGGAAACTAGATGCTCTAGATAAGCTAGATTCTTATCCTCTAAACAATATGAGAGAGTTGAGCCATAGAGGATATTAGAGAAAGTTTACACATCAAGAGTAAAGGAAAGGAAAAAAGATAGCAGTAACCGATAATTCCCTGCTCAAGGTATACAGAGTTAACTTTTTGTTGACCTGGCAGCAACAATATGGATATCTATTGTCTTCCTGGGTCATGGATCCAAACAAATAACAGAATGTCGCAAGACTTTTTAAAAGGCGTGACAGCTACCCTATACTGGAGGCTAACATAGACATGAATGATTTCACCAAAAAGAAGCAAAACATGTCTTATCAATAGTTACGAAGTCTTGGGAAAGAAACTGAAGTCCATAAGATCAGGTTTTATTTTCCTCACTTTTGCTTGTTGAAGCCAAGTATGCAGAAGAGATTAACAACAATAATAATAAATAACAATAATTATAATAATAATAATGAAGTGAACAACCAATTTAAGAGGTGCTTTCTAAAAATGGAATTTAGATTTCTGAACTATAGCTTAAAATGAGTCAACCAATCAATAAACAAAGGTCTCTTTAAAAATATATCAAAAGGGTTTTAAATTTAAAAAGATGAAGGAGGGAGAAGACTGACTATGCATATGCCCAAAGTTCAATATCATAAAGAGCAGTAGAAAAGAAAAATGTAACTGGGGCACTCAAATTTTACAAGAGAAAAAAATCTAAGTAAAGCATTAGTTGTAAAGCACATGGTCTCAAAAGTCTGTAAATGCAGCTGGAAGTTTAGGAAAAAGAGGAATGAGAGGTTCTTATGCAAGGAAAAGAATTCAAATTTAAAGGTATCATTAAGATAGGGTGGGATGCAATCCGTGACTGGACCATGGCTTTAAATGGGTTTACCTTATATTAAAAAAAAAAAGAAAGAAAAAGAAAGAAATCAAACAAACAAACAAAAAAGGATAGGTAAAGGGAGGGGGAGGGGCCATCATATACTAAAAAGATATACTTAAGCAAAGAAATCAGAAACCAGAGGGGATGAGCATGAATCAATCCATCAAAAAAGTATTGATTAAGTACCTACATTGTGCCTACCACTGTGCTAGACACTTAGAGTACATTGGTGTTGTTTGATCGTTTCCATCATGTTTTAGTTTTTGTGACCCCTTTTGGGATTTTCTTGACAGAAATACTAGAATGGTTTGCCATTTTCTTCTTAGCTCATTTTTCCAAATGAGAAAACTGAGGCAAATAGATTAAGTGACTTGCCCAGGGTCACACAGCTATTAGGTATCTGAGGTCAGATTTGAACTCACAGAGATGAGTCTTCTTGACTCCAAACCCCATATTCTATTCTATCCACTGGCCACCTAGCTGCCCCTTTAGAATGCATTATGATGAATAAAACAATCCCCACTCATAAGAAGCTTACAAAGTTAATAATAGTTAGCATTTATATAGGGTTTTAAGTTTTACAAATATGTGTGAATATATACATATATTATATATATACATGTGTATATATACATATATATGTGTAAATATATATATATAATATATATATATATATAAATATATATATATATATATTATATATATATATATATATATATATATATACTTTTTTACTTATTTGATTTCACAACAGCCATTGGAGATAGATATTATTATTATTCCTAAGTAACAAATAAGGAAATTGAATTGCCCAGGGTCATAGAGCTACACTAAGGCAACATTCAAACTCATTTCTTCCTGACTCTAAGTACAGAATTCCATCCACTCTACTACCTAAATGACACATATTCTAATAGAAAAGACAAGTACATATAACTATATGGACATAAATATAAAGTAAGAAATACAATTGCTTACAAAGTACTTAAATACAAGGTCATTTGGGAGGGAAGACACTTAAAGTTTGGGGAAGGTGGATAAGAGAAGGCTTCATGCAGAAAATGGTGTTTGAGCTCTATCTTAACTGAAGATAGGGACTCTATGAATTGAGTTGGAGAGGAGTGAATTCCAAGCTTGCGGGAAAGCCAGTGCAAAGACACATAGACAGGAAATTGAGTATCATGTGTGAGGAACAGAGAAAGGAGTGATTTGGCTAGATTGCAAATGATGGGAGGGGAAGTAATATTCAGTGAAGGAGAGTATTTGGAGGAAGATCTATGGAAGAGAAAACAGACGTGTGTTTTTGTCACTGGAGTGTACAACAAAACACCTGAACAAAAGGAGGACTAATAGATGAGTAGCCTGAGAAACAGATAGGAAGCCTGGCCCAGAGGTATGATATAATAGTGATAGGGAATTTTAATTCTGTTGGAACTCTCTTCCTGCCAAAACCAGAGTAGTTAATAATTGCTTGACTTGCCTTAGTGATAATTTCATCTTTTTAAATGGTGGAGGAAATACAAAGGGGATATTCTGTTCTGAATCTGATTCTCACTAACAGAGAGTAACTAATTTCTAGAAGGGAAACGATGGCAACTTTGGGGAGCAGAGTGGAAAGGAAATGACTGATCCCTCCTAGAGACTATAATAAAGGAGAAGAAATCCAGTCATAGTTTGAGGCATCTGAAATCTGGTCCCTCCAACTGTTAGTGTTCTCACTTCCAAAATTCCTTGTATTTCACTACCTTCTATATAGTTTTTATTTGTTAATTTTGTAATTATTTTATGTGTGTCTTTGTATGTTTGTGCATGCATGTGTATATATGGGATTACTTTTACTTCTCTCCCATTAGAATATAAACTAAATGCAAAAAAGAGATTGTGGCATTTTGTTACTTGTATCCCTAGCACCTAGCACATTACCTGGAGTATAGTAGGTGCATAATAAGTTGATGTTAATTAATTGATTGATTAGAGCAAATGCTAAACAGTTCAGAGGAAAAATAGATTGGATTCCATGGATTAAAATGCTACCAAGGGAGTCAGCCTAAGATGGGTAAGAGATGCTCAAAAATAACATCCTGAAGACACAAAGGTAAACAATTGCAATGAGAAGAAAAATGACAGTTGTTGCAAGAGACTGATGTGGATCAAGTCAAGTTAGGTCAACAAGCATATATTAAGCATCTATCACTAGGTTTTTAAAAGAAAAAATAGTTCCTGATTTCAAGAAACTCATAGTCTAATGGTAATCTTCAAAGTGGCACAGTTGCTAGAGCAGTGAGATTGGGGTTAGAAAGACTTGAGTTCAAATTTGGCCTTAGAAACTAGCTATAACTCTGTCAAGTCACTAAATCTCTGCCTCAGTTTCATTTACTATAAAATAGGAATAGTAATAATTCTACATGACAGGGTTATTGTTAGGATCAAATGAGATAATACTTGTAAAAAAATGACACAGCACAGTGTCTGTCACATTGCAGGCTATATGTAAATGCTTATTCCCTCTCCTCCTCCCAAAGAGCGTGAAAACATGCAAGTAACTATGAATAAATAAGAAACATATTGGATAAACTGGGGGATAAGCTCTAAGATTGAGGAAAACTGGGAAAGACTTCTTGTACAAGGTGAAACGAGTAAAACTTTAAAGAAGTCAGAGAAATAGGAAGCAGAAATCAGGAGGGAGATTTGACCTTGGAAGCAATGAGGACCCACTAGAGTTAATTGAATAGGAGAAAGACGTAGTCAGGCTTGCATTCTAAAGAAGATCAATTTGACAGCTAAGGGTAACAGGTGGACTGAAGTGGGAAGAAATACTGCAGCAGAGATATCAACCAATAGTCTATTGAAATACTCTTGGCATGAGGCAATAAGGGCCTATACTGGAGTGGTGGTAGTTTCAAAGAAAAAAGAGCATGTGAAAGATATTCCAAAGGATTTAGAAACTTATTGGTTATGGGTGCACCAGAAAGAGTGAATAATTGAGTACGATACCTTTGTTGGGAGTGGAAGTGACTAAGAGGTAGCTCAATCATACCCTTGATAATAAGAGGGAAGTTTGGAAAAGGGGTGAGTTTGAGTGAAAAGATAATGAGTTCACTTTTGGTCATGTTGCATTTAAGATGTCTGTGAGACATTTAGTTCAATAACCAGTTGAAGAACTAGAGAGATGGGTATTAGATTTGAGAATCATCTGAAAAAAAGATGATTAGATCCATGGGAGCTGATGACATCATCAAGTTAAGTAGTTTAGAAGGAAAATGTAAGATGTACCAGGTCAGAGTCAAGATTTAGCAATATCCATAGTTAATAGATATGACCCGTATGAAGATGCAGCAGAGAAAAATGAGAAGTAGTCAGACAAGTAGGATGAGAACCAGAAGAGAGGGTGATGGACAATGTCAAAAGCTGAAGAGAGTATTCCAGAAAAATGAGGCTTGAGAAAAGGTAGTTGGAAATTAAAATATCATTAGCAACATTAGAGAGAACTGATTCATTTGAATGATGAGGTCAGAATCCAGAATGCAGGAAGTTAGAAGAAAAAGAGTGAAAGTACCTGTTGTAGATGTCTTTCTAAAGAAGTTTAGACACAAATGGAAGGAGAATTGATATTATAGCTAGAGGGGATGGATAGATCTAGTATGGATTCTCTGAGGATGAGAGAGACATACTCATACTTGTAGACTGCAAGGCAGCAGCCAGTAGACAGGGAGAGATTGAAAATTAATGAGTGGTGATGACAGAGGGTGCAATCTGCTGGAGAAGATAGGACAAAATGGAATCACATGCACATGTAGAGGGTTTGCCTTGGCAAGAAGAAGGGGCATTTCTTTTGTGAGACATTCGTGAAGGAAGAAAGAGTAGTGGGTGGCATCTGAGTGATGAAAGACAAAGAGTAGGGAGAAAAGGGAGTTCTTGATGCATGACCTCAAGTGTATTCTATAAAATTTAAGGTAAATCTCTAACCTGAGAGGGTAGGGAGAGAAGAAATCATGGAAGGCTTGAGGAGATCTGAAAAGCCATTCAGGTGGATGGAGTCATGAATTAATTAGGGAGGTAGAAAAGAATTACTTTCTCATGATGGGAGCTCTGTTGAGGTTATGGAACCTTTATATTTTGTAATGGACCTAGACAGAAAATTTCATGATTTTCTTTAACTTCTATTAACACTATGTAAGATCAAAGGAAGTGGAAGATGGAGAAGATCAAAGGCTCAGGTTTGGCAAAGGAAAATAGGTGATACAAGAGGGCAAAATACTTAAGAGAAGAGAATTTAGAGATTAAATTCATTCGCTAAGAAGTAAAAAAGGGAGGAGACTGTAACCAGTTTGAGGATGATGGTCTGGGAAAGAACTGAGGGATATAGGGATTGGAGGTCACAGTGAAGATGAAGAATTAGGTTTCAGATAGCAAGGCAGAGGGAGAGGGAAAATGACAATAAATTATGATTAGATAAGGGAATTTCAGAATTTATGACCATGCAAGAGGAGGACTTATGAGTGTTGACAAGATTCCAGAATATGATGACCTTTGTGTATAGTTACAGTGAGATGGAAAGAGTAGGTCTTCGGGAATAAGTAAATTGAATTTGCAGTTGGCAGGTTAGAAAGTTTGAGGGAATATCATTATATATGTTGAATTTTTCCTTAGTATTGAAGGAAGTAGTAGGGGAAGAGAAAAAGACTGTGAACCAGGCAGTGAGCTCCTTGAAGAAGGAAGGAGAGTGTCTTGGAGATCAGTAGGCAAGTTACCAGAATCTTGATTGGATGATAAATATAGTATTGGATGATAAATTGGATGATAAATACAGAATCTTAAAGGAGGAAGGATTTCTTAGTGATGATGGTGGAGTGATGCCTGCAAGTGGTAGTTTGAAGCAAAATAGATTCCAACTCTGCCACCATAACTCACTTTGAGAATTAACTGACTCACAAAACTAACCAAAACTGGTCAGGTTCAGAGGATGGAAGCAAGGGTAAGCAAGATAAATAAAAGAATATAACATGGTCCTCTAAAAGAATATCAGGAGTACTAAAGTTCAGAATAAACTCAGACTAATGGTGAAACCTAAGGAAAATAACCATATTTTTTGTCATTTAGGGAGAGCAATATGAGGGGAAAGGTAAAGATGAAAGAAAGGATAGAACTGTTGCTTGAGGTGGATAGGATGAAGATCATTAACCATAAAAAAAAGACGGAAATAATTCTAATTTTGATTGTCAAGAATAATGACCTTTGCCCTGGGAGTGACAGAACAAAAACAGTAAATCAAAAAGGATATGATACCCAAGCTAAATAAGGAGATAGTAAGAAAAAACCTAGCTGCAATTGATTAATTCAAAGCACCTCACCTAAATCATCTCTATTTTTGAGCATTGAAAGGACTGTTGAATATGATTGTTGAGCAACTTTCAATGATAATTGAAAGACTATGGTGAATTAGAAAAGTATCCAAAGTATTTCAGAATGTCATATGATGTTCCAATTGTCAAAAAAAAAGAAGGGGTGTGGGAGGGGGGTTGTAAGAGAATTGTATAGTAAACTTGACTTTGATTCCTAGGGAAATTCTTTTTTTTAATTAATTTGTTTTCAGTTTTCTACAATCACTTCATTAAGTCTTAGATTTTCTCCCCGTTTCTCCCCTCTTCCTCCCCAAGATGGCATGCAATCTTATGTAGGGTCTGAGTACATTCTTATTAACCACATTTTCACTTGATAGATCATTAAATCATTAGTGAACATCTGAAAAAAAGAAAGTGTTGATTTCTGAGTCAGCATGGCTTCATCAAGAATAGGTCATGCCAGACCACTCTTACCTCTTCTATTGATATCATTCTTAAAGTGTTAGAATTGTTGAATGGCCTGATTCAGATAGGCACATTGTGATTGAATATCAGCTTTTCAAGAGGTCTCCAGTGGATAGTCCCAGGGATCTATGTTTGGCTCTGTCAAGAGTTGATCTAACAAGCAAGTATTAAGTGCTTTCTATGTGCTAGGTACCTGCAAAGCATTGGGAACTTGAGGAAAGTAAGAAACAAAACAAAACAAAGAAAACCAGTTTCTCCCATCAAGGAGTTTGTAGTCTAATAGGAGAAACTGATGTGAAAATTATTGGGTACCTATAAATATAGAGAGAGTAGGTAGAAGGTAATAAGAAATAGTACCGTCATCTCTCTTCTGTCATTTATCTACAACTGCCATTAAATATTACAATCTAAACAGACTAACTTCTGGATCCAAATACTTATTAATGTTTCTAGTCCTCTTAGAAGGAGGTCTCCAGTGGAATACCCCAGGAATTTGTCCTTTGAGACATCTCAATTTCAACATGTCTGAAATTAAAGTCATTATCTTTTGCCCTAGACCCAGTTCTCTTCATACCATTCCTATTTCTTTTGAGGTATCTCTCTTCTTCCTCATACCCAGATTCACAAACTAGAGGTATCCACACCTCTTCATTTTCACTTATCTTTCTCCCCAGGATTGAATCAGTTGCCAAGTCATGTTAGTTCTACTCCTTCCATATGTCTCACCTCCCCACCCTTCCCTGCACTGATATCACAAGTGCCCTAGGTCATGCCCTCATTGTCTTTCACCAGGATCATCATAATAATATGATGCTAATGAATCTCATTTTTCCTCTCCAATACATCCTCCACACATCTGCCAGTATTCATCAAGGACAGGACTAACCATGTCACTCTCTTGGTAAAGAAACTTTAATGGCTGGCTATTTTCTCTAAGATAAGATTCAAAGGAAATTTAAAGCCTTTCACAATCTGGCTCCCTCTTATCTTTTCAGGTTGATTAATCAATCAGTACCACTCCTCATACATGTTATCTTCCAGACAGTCTGGCCTTCTGACTGTTCTCCACACATGACATACCATTTCTCATTTTTATGTTTGCACATGCTGTTTCCTATGCATAGAATGCTATTTTTCTTCCCTTCTGTTTCTTGAGGCAGCTAGGTAGCACAGTGAATAGAGGGCTGTGCCTGGAATCAGGAAGCTCTGAATTCAAAGCTAGCCTTAGAAACATACTAGCCATGTGAACCTGGGCAAGTCACTTAACTACAGTCTGCCTCAGTTTCCTCAACTGTAAAATAAGGATAATAATAGCATGTAAATCATAGAGTTATCATGGGACTCAAATGAGGCAGTATTTGTAAATCATTTAGCACAGTGCCTATCCCACAGTAGGTACATAAATGATGCTTATTCCTTTCCTTCTTTCTTTGAAATACTTTGTTTCATTCAAAGTGCAACTGAAGTACCACACGTTTAAGAGGTCTTTGCTGATCCCATTAGTTGTTAATGTTATCCGCCAAAATAAATTTTATTAATTCACATACATGTGGTGTTGATTTATACATAAATACAGTGTGTCACACAACCACTCTTACCAATAGAATGTAAGCTCCTTGAGGGCAAGACCGGTCTCCTCTTATATTAATAGGTCCAGTGCTTAACACAGTGATCAGCACAACAGCATATCCTTAATTAATGTTTATTAATTGAGTGATCAAATAATGGGAAACTTCAAATGTCCAGATAATACTATAGCACTGCTCTCTGAGAATTTCTAACTTCCTTTAATAATAATTTACTTATTCAAAACTAAGGGGTGGAGGGAAGAGACATGGAGACCAACAGAAAAAATTCTATCCTGGAAATAATTCTCACCAACAAGAGGTAGCATGAATGGAAAAAATGGAAATCTTGGGAGAAAGTGACCATTTGGGGGGCAGAGTGAAACAGGGATGAACCCGAGTTCATCCACAACCTCCTTCAGATACCTCTAAAAAAGTGAATTGGAACAAATTTTAGAGTGAAAGAATCCACCAGGAGGCAGAGTGTGGCAGATTTCCAGCCCAGGACAGTCCAGAAAGTTGATGGGAAGGATCCATTACACAGGGCCAAGGGAGCAGAGAGTGCAGGCTGCACCAGTACAGACTCACGCCTAGCATAGCAGGAATGGTCCAGGCAGACTGAATCAGAATCTTCAGTGCAGATTCTAAAACCTTTCAATACAGGACTGGAGTCCAGCAGAAAGGGAGAGAGAGATGGAGAACCCTTGGTAACAGCAACAGTTGTAGCCACTCCTGGAGCTATCAGTCCACAGACTAAATGTTTGAAAGTTACCTACTTGAATTTCAGGAAGCCAAGATGGTGGAGTAAACTGTAAGTGCTCTCACCCTCCCCTTGTTTACCTTGAAAAACCCAGAGAATATTTCCCCAGGAAAAATCCTGGAATAGTGGAGCCAGCAGAAGGGGTATAGCAGTCTTTCAACTTGGGAGGCTAGGGAGATTAACAGAAAGAGTGCCCCTTGCTGTGGCTGAAGGGGACAAGTGTAGGACCAAAGGCATCCCAACAAGCCACAACTCAGCATATCAAGAGGAGATCCTGAACCATGGGGGTGGGGGAGTGGAGCTGGTAAGTGCCAACACCAGGACCTCAGTTGTGCCTTAGCACAGCTAGGGGAATTGAGCATACACCAGTACAGATGGGGTTCACCAACCACTGAGCCTCCCTGTGCTCTAGCTCAGCCCTAGGAGAGGAGAAAAATCTCCTGTGGCCAGACTACCCCTCCCTCACACTTCACACCACCAGCTTCAGTGTAACCTTGGGAAAATTCAGATACTCTTTACCTGCCCTTAGCCTTGTCACATACCAGCCAGCTCAACGCCAGGTAAGCTGCTGCGTTATATAGTTTCTAGTTGAAAGATCCAGATGCCATGACACATAAAGCCAGTAACAGACCCCAAGCTTCCAGCACAAGAAATGTGGAAAAGAGTCCCCTGTGCCCCAGAAGTAGAGATCTACTTTAAAAGTCAGGAAAAAGTTAATCACCATGAGCAAATCAGAAAAGCAAAGACCATAGAATTTTGCTATGGGGAAAGAGAAAATCAAAATACAGATTCAGAAGAAGAGAGCACTGGCAATATATCCACATCTGAAACCTCAAAAGTGAATATAAACTGGTCTCAAGTCTAAAAAGCATTCTTGGAAGAGATATAGAAGAATTTTAGCAGCCAAATTAAAGAAGTAGAAGAAAAATTGACCAATGATTTTAAAAAATACAATTGACAAAATGAACAAAAGAATTCACTGAATAGAGCAGCTCCTTAAAAAATAAAATTGGTTAAAATTGGCTAAATGGATAAGGATGTATAAAACCTAACTGGGAAAATTGGACAAATGGAAAAAGAGGCACAAAAGATAACTGAAGAAAACAATTTGTTAAAAATTAAAATTGGACAAATAGAAGTTAAGGACTCTATGAGACATTAAGAATCAAAAAAAATCTAAAAATGAAAAAACAGGAAAAAAATGTAAAATATCTCATTGGAAAAACAACTGACCTGAAAAATAGATCTACATGAAAGCTATGATGAAAAAAGGAGCCTGGACAATGTCTTCCAAGCAATCAACAAGGAAAATTGCCCGAAGGTCATACATCCAGAGGGTAAAATAGTCATCAAAAGAATCCACTGATCCCCTCTTGAAATAGATCTAAAATTGAAAATGTCAAGGAATCAATATTCCAATTCTGGAATTGCCAAATTCCAGAACTGTCAGGAAAGCTGGAAATTACAAACAAAGCCAATGCAACCAAGATTAGGAGGGAAGGAGAGAACTGGGAAAGAATTTTTGCAACTAGTGTCTGTGATAAAGACTTCATTTCTAAAATATGTAGAGAACTAAGTCAAATTTACAAGACTGCAAGTCATTCCCCAATTGCTAAATGGCCAAATGATATGAAAAGGCAGTTTTCAGAGGAAGAAATTAAAGCTATATATAATCATATGAAAAAATGTGGTAAATCACTATTGATTAGAGAGCTTCAAATCAAAACAACTCTGAGTTACAGCATTACACCTATCAGATTGGCTAACATGACAAAACAGGATGATGATAAATATTGAAGAAGATGTGGGAGAGTTGAAACATTTATTCATTGCTGGCAGAGCTATGAGCTGATCCAACCATTTTGGAGAGCAGTTTGGAACTATGCCCAAAAGGCTATAAAAATGTGCATGCCCTTTGTCCAAGCAATACCATTTTTAGGGTTGTATCCCAAGATATCATAAAAATAGGAAAGGGACCCACAAGTACAAAAATATTTATAGCAGCTCTTTTTGTGTTGGCCAAGAACTGGAAATCAAGGGGATGCCCATAAATTGTGGAATGGCTGAATAAGTTGTGGTATATGAATTTATTTGAATAATATTATACTATACAAAATGATGAGCAGGGGGACTTCACAAAAACCTGGAAAGACTTATATGAACTGATGCTGAGTAAAGTGAGCAGAACTAGGAAAGCATTATACACAATAACAGTCATAGTATACGAGGATGGTTTCTGAAGGACTTAGCCCTTCACAGCAATGCAAGGACCTAAAACATTTCCAAAAGGCTCTTGATGCAAAATGCCATCCACATTCAGAGAAAGAACTATAGAGTCAGAATATAGAATGAACCAGACTATTTTCTCTTTTGTTATCTGTTATTTTGCTTTATTTTTTTCACTATTTCTCTCATTCATTTTAATTCCTCTATGTAACATGGCTAATGTGAAAATGTGTTTAATAAGAATGTAGGTGTAGAACCCATGTATGATTGCATGCTGTCTTGGGGGGAGGGGACAAAAAAGGGGAGAAAATTTGAAACTTGTGGAAGTGATTGTTTAAAACTGAAAACAAATAAATTAATTTGCAAAAAATAAAGAAAATGACCATTCCCTTTTAGCATTTGTGATAGAGCAGAAAAGGAAAGTCATGAATATATTGCCTGGGATATCTTTCAGGTTTTGGATGAATGGATTTCAAAATGTCCAGAGGAAGAATGGATATGATCCCATAGATTAAAATTCTACAAGAGAAGCTAACATGAAGAGTATGGGAAGGTCACAAGAATATAATCCTGAAGACCAAAAAGATTTTAAAAGTCTGAGAGAGAGGGAAAAAATTCATGTGAAGAGAGGAGCTTAAGTGCAGGGGTCTCAACCAAAAGTATTTTTTAAAAGATGTGTTGAGAAGATGGAAGTGAAGGTGAAAACAAAAGATTAACATGATCTGTAATAATATCAGGAGTAGCAGAACTCACAAAGTGTTGACATCATTAAGGGAAGCTTAGATTAAAAAAAGGTTATTTTTAACTATCTTTGTAGAAAAATGACATAAGAAAGAAGGGATAAGACTATTGCTTAGTTTGAATGGGAGGATGATACCATAGTGGGAGGAGGGGCAATGCAGAGAAAGCAGCATTGTTCAATTCTTATATCTGCTTTTGCTTTCTCTGCAAAGGACAATGACTTTTGGACTGGAATAAAGAGGCAAATATGGCTAGTAAGTAATTGGTACCTAAGCTACCTTAGGTAAAAGTAAGAGAAACACCTAGTTGATATTGAGAAATTTGAGCCACCTAGCCCAGATGACTACTTAAATCTTGGGTGCTGAAAGATCTGATAGATGTGATCATTTGTCAGTTACCAGTGAATTTTTAAAAATATTCTGACAGGAAGGGTTCCAAAAGAGAAGACCAAATCTCATTCCAATTTTTTAAAGATATAATTCGGTCTGAAAAACAGTATAAGCCAGTGAGCACTGACTTTACTGGCAGATTTCTAATACATATTGTTAAGGGATTTTTAGTAAACATCAAAAATATGCAACAGTGATCACAAAGAGCCAGCATAGTTTCATCAAGAACAAGTGATGAGAAATTGACCTTACTTCATTTTTGGAGAGTTGCTTATGTTGGTCAGTTATAGGGGTGAATGCAGGTATGCCATGTACATAATTTATCTATATTTTATTAAAGCATTACATTAAATATCTCCTAGTAAAAGTAAACATGTGTATCATAGAATAGTTAAATAAATGGATTCAGAACTGATGGATTGATTGAATCCAAATAAAAGCTGTTAATGGTTTAATGTCATCTTGGAAGGAGGTCTCTAGTGGAGTGTCTCAGGGATCTATACTCAACGTGGTATGATTTCACATTTTTTACTTGAAAAAAGGCAGAGATGTCATATCTAACAGCTGTTCAGATGACAGAGATATAGGACAGATAACTGTTACACTACCACAGAGTCAGAACGCAAAAATCCTTTACAAGTTAAAAGATTGCACTTCACTGAATGAGATTTAATTTAATAGAACATAGTGCAAAATCTTACACTTGGTTTTAGAAAAATTCACTTAAGTACATGTTGGAGAGGCCTGGTTAGATTGCAGTCTGTATTTAAAATTTCAGATACTGTTGTTGTTGTTGAATTATTTCAGTTTGTCCAACTCTTCGTGACCCCTTTTGGGCTTTTCTTGGCAAGGGAATGTCTTGAATTTCCTCTTCCAGCCCATGTTACAGACGGAGAACTGAGGCAGTCAGAGTTTAAGTGACTTGCCCAGAGTCACTTATCTAACTAGTAAATATCTAAGGCAGCATTTGAAATCATAAGAATGAGTCTTCCTGCTTCCAAGTCCAGTGCTCTATCAACTGTGCCATCTAGCTGCCCATAGAGAGACTGGAGGGGGAGAGGGTTAGTAGACTATGAAATTAATATGAGTGAACAATGTGATATGACAACCAAGAATATTAATGTGATATTAGGTTACATTAAATGAGGCAAAGCTTACAAGAATAAAAAGATAAAGGACCCTCTGTGCTTTGCCTGGTGAGATGACTTCTTATTAGGGTACTATTTTTCCATTCTCTCTGACACATTTTAGGAAGGATATTAATAAGCTCCTAAACAGAATGTTCTGTCAGAAACAGTCAACAAGCATTTAATTAGGTTCAAGTAATTGTCCAAAATGCTAGGGACTCCAAGAAAGCAAAAGCATTGTCCTTAGAGAGCTCACATTTTCATGGAGCAGACAACATACAAACAACTAAGATATGCAAAGGGCAAAAAAAAAATTCATCTTATGAAAAAATCATTAGCAGTAGAGGTTCAAAGGATAGTTGTGGAGGGAAAAAGAACAGCCTTCCTGTAGAAGATGAGATTTGAGCTAAGTCACAAAGGAAGTCAAAGAACCCAGAAGGTAGAAGTGAGGAAGGATAGTTTTCTAGTCATGAAGAACATGCAGTAAAAAGAAACAAAAATGACACATGAAATCTTGTATGCAAGAAACAGCAGCAAAAATAATACAGGTGGATTTAGAGGGTGGGTAGGAGAAAAGAATTTAAGATTGGAAAGGTAAGAGACAAAGATTTGAAGGGCTTTCAGAGACAAATAGTAAATTGATATCTATAGCTTTATATTGACAGAGAGAGAGAGAGAGAGAGAGATTTGATCCTACAAGTAGTCATCAGACATGAGTTTATTAAGTAGGAGAGTAACATGGTCAGACTTACTCTTTAGGAAGATTACTTTGGCAGCAGGGTTAAGTAGTAGCTTGTGTCAGGAAGACTAGGCAGGAGGTTATTTCCATAGTCCAGCTGTGAGGTGAAAACAACCTATACCAATGTGGCAGTTGTGTGAGTGGAAGGGAAGGGATACCTACAAGTGATTTTGTGATGGTAGACTTGGCAACAGATTGAATACACAGGGTGAAAGAGTGAGAAGTTGAGTATAAACCACAGATTGGGGCCCTGGGTTACTGAAAATGTTGGTACTCTGGATAGTTGGTCGTTGTCCTTCGTCTTCAAAGATGACCAAAATGGCATCACCATGATAAAGTGAAATTTCAGTGTTTCTGACTGTGGCTCATCAAATGAATACTAGCTTGAAAAGTTCTACCACAGGTTGTGCACATATAGTCAGTGTGAATATTTGGGTTGGATATCCCAAATTTGGGCATCCTGCATTTATTCTGTGCTGTCTCAATTCTGCTTTGCTCAAAGAACACAGCACCCTTTCTGATGTGGGCATGTCATGCTGAGCGGTGCTGTGCCAGTGTCTCCAATGTTGCACTGTCAAATCCAAGATTCTTGAAAGAGACCTTAAAAGTGTCCTTGTATCGCTTCTTCTGCTCACCATGTGATCACCTGCCCCATGCAAGTTCTCCACAAAATAGCCTTTTTGGCAAGCATACATTCTGCATTCGAACAATGTGACCAGTCCATCACAGTTGTTCTTTCCGAAGCATAGTTTGAATACTTGGCAGTTCAGCTTGAGCAAGGACTTCAGTGTCTGGTACCTTATCCTGCCAGATGATGCTCAGAACCTTCCTAAGACAGTTCAAATGGAAGCGATTCAGTTTCCTAGCATGGCACTGGTAGACTGTCCATGTTTCACAAACATATAACAATGAGGTCAGCACTATGCCCTGTTGACCTTCAGTGTGTTAGTCTAATAGCCTCTTCTCTCCCAAACTTTTCTTTGGAGCCTCCCAAACACTGAGCTAGCTCTGGCAATGCATGCATCAACCTCATTGTCAATGTGTACATTCCTAGAAAGTACAATACCAAGCTAAGTGAACTTATCCACAGCATTCAAAATTTCTCCATTTGTTGTAACCAATGATTTCATGCATGACTAATGTTGTGGTGCCTGATGGAGCACCTGTGTTTTCTTGGTGTTAGTTATTAGGTCAAAATTAGCACAGTCAGCAGAGAATTGATCCATGCTCTGTCATATATCAGCTTCAGAAGCTGCATTGAGTGCACAATCATCTGAAAACAGAAAATCATGCACCAATACTCTCTCTACTTTGGTCTTGGCTGGTAGCCTTTTCAAATTGAAGAGCTTACCATCAGTATGGTAGTTGACCTAGATGCTGTGTTCATCCTCATTGAAAGCATTTGTCAACATGGCTGAAAGCATCATGGTAAAAAGCATGGGAGCAAGCACACAGCCCTGTTTCACTCAGTTGGTGACTGGGAAGTCATGAGAGCATTATCCAGAACCCCAGGTAAACATGCCATCATTATGACATACAATATTGATGAAATTTTAACATAATTTTCCATAAGCCCTCATGACTAACAGTGTCAAAGGCCTTGGTCAGATCTACAAATATTGTGTACAGACCTCTGTTCTGCTCCTGGCATTTCTCCTGGAGTTGTCAAGCAGCAAACACCATATTGACTGTTCCTTGGCCCTTTCTGAAGACAGACTGGCTCTCAGGTATATGACCATCTTCCAGGTGAAGGATCAGCCTATTAACCATGACTCTAGCAAGAATTTTGCCAACAATGACTAACAGAGAGATCTCCCCGTGATTGTCTCAGGACAATCTATTCCCTTTACCTTTATAGAGATGGATAATGGAGGCATCCTTCAACTCCTGGGAGATAACCTCCTCTTGACATATAACCTGGAAAATTTCAGCCACCTTATGTATGAGCAATGGTCCCCTTACCTTGTAAATCTCAGCTGGAATACAATCAGCACCAGGTGCTTTGCTATGTGAAAGGAGCCTAATGGCCCTCAAAACCTCTTATTCAGTTGGAACTTCAACTAAGGAGGGATTGACTTCAACCTGAGGAAAACAGTCAATGACCTCAGAATTGTTTGACATTGGTCTGTTGAGACCACTATGGAAGTGTTCAGCCTGTCTCTCTAGGATCATGTCCTTATCGGTAATCAATGTGGCTCCATCAGCACCGAGTAGTTGTGATGCACCATAGGTTTTTGGTCCATAAATAGCTTTCAGGGAATCATAAAAGCACTTAGGATTGTTACTATCAGCATAAAACTGAATTTCATCTTTCTTCTTATTGATTCAGGAATTCTGTATCTCTCTAAGCTTTGCTTGTACTTTGCTTTCAATGGAATTAAATGCTGCCTTCTTAGAGGTGGTTAAACTATCTTGCTGGTAAATCCCATGGAGTTCTTGTTTTTCATTTAGCAGCTTCTGAATTTCCCCATCATTTTCATCAAACCAGTCTTGGTGTTTGCAAGTGTTCTGACCCAGATGAGCAAATGCAGTGCTGTACACCAAATCTCTCAAAGCTGCCCACTCCTTTTCTGCTTCGCGATTGCCAACTATGTGTTGGCTCAGTTTTCCCTCCACGATAGCAACAAACTGTTCAGGCTCAGAGAAGAGCTCTAATTTGTTGACATTAATTCTTCTGGTAGTCATTTTGCTTGGGGGCAGTGCTTTTGATGAATGCGAATATAGATCAGTCCAGCACTCTGCACCACACATTGTCTTTGTCATTCTCACATCTTGTCTGTCTCTTCTTCTTACAATTACAAAGTCTATTAGATGCCAATGTTTGCTGCGAGGGTACACCCATGAAGTTTCATTGCATTTAGGTAAACAGAAGACAGTGTTGATGATGAGAAGGTCATGTGATGGACAAGTCTTCAGCAGTAAATGACCATTGCTGTTGCTGTTTCCAACTCCATTCCTCCCTAGGACTCCCTGCCAAGTCTGGTAGTCTGAGACTACTCTAGCATTAAAGTCGCCCAGAATTATAAACTTGTCCTCTTTTGGCACATTGATGATAAAAGTCTCTACATCTTCAAAAAATTTTTCTTCGACTTCATCAGGATTTGTCATGGTGGGAACATAGGCACTGATGATGGTGGCATGGTGTTTTCCTGCGAGTGGCAATTGCATTGTCATGAGCCTGTTATTCACTCTTTTTGGCAGGCATATCCACTTGCTGATTAGATTAGTTTTGATTGCAAAAGCCACACCAGTTTCACAGCACTACCCTTCACTGTGCCCACTCCAGAAACAAGTGTATCCAGCTCCAACTTCAGTAAACTGGCTTTCATTTGCCAACCTTGTTTCACTCAGGGCTGCTATCTGCATGTAACACCTCTTGAGTTCTCTTACAACAAGAGCAGTTCTTCTTTCAAGTCTACTGGAATTTCAATTGTCTATTAGTGCGCACAAGTTCCATGTGCCAATGGTGAGTGGAATCATCTTTGCAGATGTTTTCGTATATTTTGTACATTTTTGTGTGTGTTTTGACCACATAGTGGGATTCCCCACCTGCTGCGGTAATCAGGCCAGGGCTGGGTATGCAGACAATGTTTAGCTCCCTTTTCTAGCCTCCTTCCTCATACCAGAATGTGAACAGGGTAATCCTTAAAAGACTACTCAGACACCCAGGGGGCTGCCAAGTCCTACTGCTGCTTTCAGTGAGAAACGACCCTATGGCCTGGGATATCTGTGTGTAGGGTTGTGAGAACACCTCCCAGTGTAGCTGCACCTGCTGTTTCATCACTTGCCTCTCACCATAGGACTTTGAGGCATAATAGTGAAATGGTGTGGGTGATATCTTTTGATTCATGTGTAAATTGGATTTAAGTGAGGCAGAGCTGCTCAAAGTCATCAGCCTAGCTCTCTCCTCCAGAGTCATCATGGTCCAGTAGCAGGACAGAGTCTAGATGGCTGGTGATGGCTCAGGATGCAGTGAATGACTTTGGTGTCTTTGGTGTATAACCAAGCTCTAAGCACTGCACATTACCTGCTTCATCTGCCTTCAAGGGCATTGGAACAAATTATTCTCATCCTCCCATTCCACCAAAGGCAATCTTCACATGCTTGGGGTAGACACCCCCCTAACTCACCAATGGTTTTGAGAACCCTTGGTTACCCTCAACCTGGTTTGGCCTATCTGCCAAAGTGGTTTACCAGGGTGTGGCATATGCTACAACTTCTTGGAGTCACAAGTGAGAGTTAGGTGGGACAGGTGGACACCAAAGGTAGAAAGAGTCCCATAAAGGGCTCAGCAGCCATCACACCAAAGGTACTGATCCTCCCTGAACACACCCTGCACCTCACTCTGGATAGTAATAGGGAAACTGAAAAGGGTGGGATTGGGAGCATTGGGAGAGATTTCTTTTGGGGACATATCGAGTTTAAGATGTCTATCTGATGTACAATTTGAGATGTCCAATAGGTAGTTGGATATATAAGACTAGACATCAGAAGTCAGGTGAGGGATTGATAAGTAGATATAGGAACCATTTGCAGAGATAATAATTGAATCCATGAGAACTGATGAGATCACTAATTGGTAAATAATAGAAGAGAGGAACCAAGGTAGAGCCTTAGAAGAAACTCCCAGTTAATGGGTATGAACTAAATGAAGATCAAGAAAAGAAGATTAAGAAAAAGGAGTCAAATGGGGGAAGGAGGGGGGAGAAAGATCAGAGATAGGTGTGATGAAAACCTAAAGAGGAGGAAATATCAAGGAGAAGAGAGTTATCAACAGTGTCTAAGGTTTTATAAAGATCAAGAATGGTAAGGATTGAGAAAACGCCATGAGATCTGTCAATTAAGAGATGAGCGGTAACTTTAGAGAGAACAGTTTCAGTTGAATGCTAATATTGGAAGCCAGATTATAGAAGCTTTATAAGACAGTAAATGGAAAGGAAATGAAGGCACAGAGTATACACAGCTTTCTCAAGGAATTCAGTCATGATGAGGAAGAGAGATGTAAGACTATAGCTTGTGTGAATATCCACCTCAAGTGAGAAATTTTTAAGAATGGGAGAAATTAGTATGTTACACATTTTAGGGAAATATGGAATAGATTGGAGAGATTGACAGTTAATTAAAGAGTAGGGCAGATAGATGGGACAATCTGCTGGAGAAGTAGGTATAGAATGGCAACATTGGGTACATTTATAGAGCTGTGCTTTGGCAAAGAGAAAGCCCATAATTCCATGTGAGATCGGGGTGAAAGAGGATATAGGGAAGATGTATGAAAGATTAGATAAGGAGGGAAGGTGGAGTTTTGGCAAATGGCCTTATTTTTTTATCCAGAATATAAGGCAATATTCTCAGCCACGTGGGTGAAAAGAAGCACCATTAAAGACTTAAGAAGAGATGAAAAGGTCTAGAATACAAATGAATGAGATACATGAAAGTATTGGTGAGGTACCAAAGTTTTGCCTTCCCCACAGTGAGGATCCAGTCAAAATAATGTGATATAGTTTGATAGTAAAACTCATTAGTGTGGTTTCATGCTTTTCTCCATTCAGTAGTACATGGAATAGGAGTGAAGGCAGTGAAGGAGTAATTTAAGATTGGGGATTGTCAAGGCATAATTGGTATTAAGGGATCAAGGGACTTGAGAATAGAAGGTAGTGTAGAGTTGAACTGGTTTGCCAAGGACTCAAGATAGAGAAAGGGAGAGGGTGTGGTCAGGGGAAGGGTAATAAGATGGGAAAGAACTGAAGCATGAAAGGATGAAAAGTGGTTGTAAAAGTAGAGGTGATAGAGGTGATTGAGGTGAGGGAAAGGTAGAATTATAAAAGACTGTGATCAGAAAAGTAGACTTCAGAGTGTTTCAACATGGAAGAAGAACATTTGTGAGTAATGCAAAATCAAGGATTTGGCCACCTCTGTGCTCTGTTGCCTTGGGAAATGAGTAAACAAAGAATTGGAGAAGTTGGGATGTTTGGGAAAGTATCAGTGTTTACTGAAGTTCCCTTGCATGAACACAGGAGTTGAGGTGGAGACAAAGACTGTGAACTAGGTACTGAATCCATTGAAGACAGGGAGTGCCCTGGAGTTCCATAGATAGCTTTGATTTGGTGAGAAATTGTGTTGAATGAACCTCAGAGGAGAGGTTACTGAATGCTGGAGTAACAGAGAGAGTTGAAGTGGCAATGGGAAGCAAAGAATATTCCCTCTCAGAAATCCTGACCACTGAATAAATGGATATGACTGAGAAGACAACTAATATTTGAAAGAATGGCCAGGGAAGTTGGCCATCAGGAAGAAACCAGGCACCAATGGGAGAAAGCGAAGGACCTCAATTTCAGGCCTTGTAAGGATCAATTGAAGACTGAAAGTTGTTTGTTTAACTTGGAATAAGAAAAAGAAACATAGAAAGGACATGAGAGCTATCTTAAAGTATCTTCTAGGCTAGTATGTGGATGAAGGGCAAAAAAAGGAAGCTTTAATTTGAGTATAAGGAAAAACTTCCTAACATTTGGAAGTGTCCAAAAATGGAATGGCCTACTTTGGGGAGTTGTGGATTCCCTTTCATTAGAGGTACATGAAGAAAGGAGTTTTTTGTTTTTGTTTTTTTTAAGGAATAGTATATATCTAATACTTCTCATAGCTTCCTGTACTTTGAACTAGATAGTCCTTTCCAGCTCCAAAATTCTATGAATCAATTAAGCAGTCTTCTTGTCCATTACATGACAAAAATATGGAATTAGTCAAATGACAGTAACCCACAAAGTTGTGAAAACTTGTTTAATAATTGTTCTCTTGTTCTGTCTTTTTTCTTCTTTCTACAAAGAAAGAAGAAACTGTACCTTTCTTTCATTTTAGACTTTTGTCATTGTTCATACATGAATCTGGACAATTTATACTTAGCCTTCTTTTCTCCACCTTCCCCTTTTCAGAACAAATCTTATTATAATCTGCTTTCTGTATAACCCATAATTATATCATGTCATGTTACAGTGAAATTCAGCAATTCAACAAATATTTATACTGGAGGTCTGTATGGACACTTCTTTGGAAGCTGGAGTACCAAAGTAAAAAGTCTTATAATCTCTGCTCTCAAGTTCCTTATGATCAAATACTTAGCTGACATATGAATAAATGTTATTCAAAAAAATATGAGAATGGCAAAGGAGCAATCCAGCCAGCTGACAATAAGAAAGTTTGAGAGGAGAGAAATTCTCTTCTAGCTAAACAATTGGGGAAAACTTCATGGAAAAAACAATGAGTGGTTTCAATGGGTAAGAATTGTACAAGAGCCCATTACACGTGGGTGAGGAGAGCACAGTCATAGTTAGAGAATAGGAGAAAAAAAGTGAACCAAAGAAGGAGAGAGATAAGAGGCTGAGACAAGTAGGTTAAGTAACTGGAGTATGCCAAGGGAGTATGCTAAAGTAGAAGAAAGTAACAAAGAAAAGATGGTCTGAACAAGTCCCAATTGCCACAGAAAATCCAAGAAAATGGGGACTGGGAAAAGGCTATTGGATTTGGTGATTCATAGGACACTAAGTAATAGACACACAGCTGGAAGTCAGCCTAGGGGTGATCTAGTCCAACCCCTTCATTTTACTGGTGGGGGAACCAAGGCCTAGAAAAATAGGGTGAGAATCCACAAAGATTACACAGAGTAACAAAACCAAGTTTTGCACCCAGGTCTTCTGGCTCAAAATCCAACACTTTTTACCTCACCACTCTGTCTCTCCAATTAATTTAACACATAAAAAGGTCATCATTGATTCTGGAGAGTGAAATTTCATCAAAAGGATAGAGATAAATGGGGAAATAAGAGGTTGAAGTATGAATGGGCATGTAGGAAGGTAGGATGGTAGAAAATGTAGACTGCCTTTTCTCAAAGTGTAACAGACATATGAAAAATAAGACAGCACTTAAGTGAGTAACAAGAGAAAATTTTATTGTTATCATTTTTGTTGAAAATATAGCATGGGGTCAGTCCTTCATCTCAGTCTCCACCAGCAAAGCACTGTTCACAGACAGAGTCCTCCCCACGCTCTCTGCTGCCACCAACATTTCCTGGATGTTTGCCAATAGATCTAGACCCATTGCCACTTAGTCATGTGCTGACCATGGTGAAGCTCAGGAAAGCTGCAAAAATCAAGGTGAGCCAAAGAAAATGTCTCCTACTCTAAAGAAAATAAAAAACAGTGAGGATGAGGACCTTGCAAAAGATGAAGAGGTTGTGATCCCTTAGAAGAAGGGCAAGAAGGCTATGGCTACAGCAAAGAAGGCACCACCATCAAAAAAAGGCATCATTGCCATCACATCTGCCAAAAAAAAAGAATCTTGATTCCTGGTTAAGAAGGCTGCTATGACCGTAAACGAAAGAAAGTGGCTACCCCAGTCAAAGTTGTCATTACACCAGGCAAGAAAGGATCCACTTCAGCCAAAGCAACAGTCACCCCAGATAAAGCAGCACACACACACACACGCACACACACACATACACACAAGCACACACACACACACACACACACACACATACACACACCACCAAAGGGGCAAAAAGTGGGAAGAATTCCAATAAACAGAACAGTGAAAATGAAGTATAGGAGAGGAAGATGAGGAGGAAGAATTTGAGTCATCCAAAGTCTCAAAAATGGGAGAAGCTCCTGTCAAACAAGACTCTGAGAATGAGAAGGAAGACAACAGTGATGAGAATGACTTTGATAAAGCTATGAATATTACACCTGTCAAAGGGGATGTGGCTTCTGGGAAAGCTGAGAAAGACAAGGACTCCTAGGAGAAAGAAGATGAAGGTGAGGATGAGGAAAATGAGGATGAGGAGGAGAAAGTATCCATCAAAGAAGCACCAGAAAGAGGAAAAATGAAATGATTAAACATAAAGCCCCCAAAGTCAAGAAACATAAATTAGAACCTAAAACATCTACAAATTTTAATCTCCTCACTGGTAACCTGAACTTCAACAGAACTGCTTCTGAACTAAAAATTGGCATCATAGACCTCTTTGCAAAATAATATCTTCCAGTTGTGTACATCCACATTGGCACTACCAAGATGTTTGGCTATGTGGAATTTGAATCCACTGAAGATATGGAAAAGACTCTGGAATCAGTGATTCCGAAGTGATTGCCTCTGAAATGAAACTGGGAAAAAAAGCAAAAGAGAACAGGAAAGATCAAGATGCAAAGATGCTCTTCATCAAGAATATGCTGTATAAAGTAACTCAGGAGAAGCTCAAGAAAGGGTTTGAAGATGGCACTAAGGTCAGACTGTTCTACGTCAAGAATCTGACACCCAAAGGAATTGCCTACAATGAATTTAAGAAAGAAGTAAACATGGACAAGGCCTTGGAAGAGAAGCAGGACTGAGATTGATGGTCAGGGTTTCATTCTGGCCTGCATAGGGGAGAAAAGTCAAGAGAAGTTGAAAGGTGGGAAGAATAATTCCTGGAGCAGGAACCGCAAGCTGCCAAAGTCAAAGACACTGGTGCTGAATAAACTCACCTACAGAGCCACTGAAGAAAGTCGACAGGAATCTTTTGAGAAGGCAACATCCATCAGCTTGCCCCAGGAAAACTAAGGCCAACCTAAAGGGTACATGTTCATGGAATTTACCTCTGTGGAAGATATGAAAGAAGCTTTGAATTCTTCTAACAACACAGAAATTGAAGGCAGAGTCTCCAGCTGGAGCTGAAGGAACAGAAGACAGCTAATGCAGTAAAAAGGAGCCAGTCCTATAAAACCTTGTTCATCAAAGATCCATCCAAAGACATGAGTCATTGAAAGATTCATTTTATACCTCTTTGGGTTCCAGGATAGTCATAGACAGGGAGACAAAGTGATCTAAAGAGTACAGTTTCATAAACTTCAGCTCAGAAGATGCTAAAGCTGCAAAAGCATTTATGTAAACAGGGAGATTGGGGAAAAAAAAGTAACTCTGGACTGAGCCAAGCCCAGGGGTTTGTGAAACCAAAGGGAGGGATCATGGATGTTTTGGTGGCTGAGGAGGTGGTAGAGGAGACCAATGGAACTTTAGTGGTAGAGGCCAAGGAAACTTTGGACGTCATGGTAGTTTCCAAGGAGGGTAAGGAAGAAGAGACTAGAAGCCACAAGAAAAGAAGATGAAGTTTGAATAGTTTCTCTCCATTCTCTTTTCCTCTGCCATTTAAATGGATTCTGGGAGTTTTATCCTGTCATCTAATGGTTGACAGAGCCTTCTGAAGACATTCCAAGACAAACATACAGTCCAGATGTCATCTTGAGAAAACTTGAACAACACTGTAAGGGAGGAGATGTTGGTTTTGACTGTAGACTTTTCCATGCAGACTTTTCAAAGAAACAGGTTATAGATGTGGGAGTTAAACTTTTTTTCCATGAGTTCTCCTGAATTTACGATGTTATGTTGTTTTCGTTGCTGAGTCATTTTTAAGTCATGTTCAATTCTTTGTGACCTTATTTTGGCAAACCATTTTTTCCTACCAAAAAAAGTATAGCATGAGCATGGTTTCAATCCCCACTCTTAATCTCTGAGGTGCCTTGCTTAACAAACCTTTATCCATGCTGGCAGGTCTAGGGTTGCTAGAAAGGGTTATACAATATTGTTATAACTCCCCCTAAGTCTGACTTTCTCTCTGTGTATCCTCTCTATCTCTCATCACTACCACCACCACTGCCACTGCCACTGCCACCACAACCACCACCATACTACTACTACTTTTACTTCTACTACTACTACTACTATTACCACTACCATCAGAACCACCCCCACACCCCTACTCCCACAGCTGCCACCACTACTATTGTTTCTGAGTACCTCCTGAGTTCACATTTGTGTGCTTCCCATTTACCTGAAATAAGTCAATAAGATATCTTTAACTCCTAAAACATTTGCTATATGATAAAGCAAGATCAAGAGTAATTATAACATTACATTCTGCCCATAAACAAGTCACACGTTCCTACCAATCTACGTAGAATCCAAAGAGAAGGGTTGGAAAACACTGATAGAAACTTAACAAGGAGGAACAGGGGGAAACCTGTTTGCCTTGCCTGTCTCAAAACTCTGGACTGCAGGCCTTTGCTGTTATCAACTCACGAAACAATTTTGTTATCTGATTCCTTTTTGATCTTCACTGCTTTTCTGCTACACAAAGCTGTTTCTCTTCTACTATTAAGTCAATGAAATAATGATATGCTCTTATTGAATCCAGAAGTTCTTATAGCATCTTCCTATAGTCTCCAAACAATCATGTGCTTTATAAATTTGTCAGTTATATACTTTAAAACTCTAAAAATATCCACTTGTAAATGAGATGATGGCCCACAAAGTCCTACAACCTTAGTTCTCTCAGTCTTTGATTTGTTTTAAACAGAACTTTTCAGTACATTTATTTGAGGGACATCCTCTTACTCTCTAGCTAGTACCTAGAAAAGTTTGGTTTTCAACATTATATCTAAGAGAATATGTCTCTTTGTGAGTTGATTTTATCAATATTTCTTTCATAAATGTTCTTTTTTTGTCGTTTTCAGAAATCACACTGTTCACATACGAGGTGAAGTACCTTGCATTAAGATAGGGAAGATCAGACGTAGTGGCACAAAACAGTAACTGCAGCTATTGAGGAATCTCTTGAATTTGAGAGTTCTGACATGTACTGGGCAATGCAGATTGGATATCTGTCCTAAGTTCAGCATAAGTGATATGAACTGGTACATCCCCAGGACTGGGCAGGGTGGAAGTGGGGGGTTGGTAGGTGGACTACATAGCCCAAGGGGGATGATCCTGGCCCAGGTCAGAAGTAGAATTTCTGTAGCTCCTACTGGATAAGTAGTGGGATCAGTGGGTGAGTAGTCCCTATACTTCTAATCTGGGCAAGATAGGGAGATCCAGTCTTAAAATTAAAATTAAATGTAGAAGGAAGGAAAGAACACTTCTTTTTAGTAAAGGGAAGAAGTCAGAAGAGAAGGAATGGAGATTAAAGAGATAGAGAGATAGAAAGAATGGGGTACATGTAGAGAAGAAAGAAGAAAAGAGAATATAAATGGGGTAGCATGCTAAGTAGCATGATACACTGGAAAGAATATTAGATTTGAAGGCAAAGAACCTGGAAACAAATCCCTTCTCTGCTACCTACTAGTTGTGTGACCTTGAGAAAATGACCCAACCTCTCTGGGCTTCAATTTCCTCATGTAAAATAAGAGAGTTGGATTATGTGACTTCTAAGCTCACTCCAGTTAAAAATTTATTATTCTACTGTGTCAAAGGAACAAGTAAAGGGGTTAGCCTTAGCAAAGGCTGAGTAGACATCTTCTAAGAACAGAGGGAAGAAGGGAAATGGTTTTAGACACAGTGTTTCAGATATAGAAGAAAAGATATGAAAAAGAACAAGCCTTAGCTTTCTGGGGGAAAAAGCAGGAGTAAATATCTTCTGCTAAAGATTAAAAGTAGAATTTAAGGCTGCATGAGAGGACAGCTCTTATAGGGAAAATAATATGGAGTAAACAAGAAGTGTTTTTAAAGATTGTTATGCAGTGATGTAGCTCATTTGAGATTAGAGGACATGAATTTATAGTGGGCCCAGTCAGCAGAATTGTGTGCCTTAATTATTTGGGAGTAGGATCAGAGAAGGCAGATGGTATGGGTGACTCAGGGAGAGGATTAGCATAGCACTAGTCTAAAGACGAACAAAAGATTCAGGAGTAGAAGCCATTGTATTGTTTTAAGTGACTGACTATACAGTCAAAATTCTGAAGGGAAAGGTATGAAGTCAGAGGAGAGATGATGGAGGGATCAAGGTCACGATAAGGACAACGAATAGATGGGAGGACCTGAGATCATTATCAGGAAAGAGAAGTGAGCCACAGCGATTGGCATTTATAACAAAAATGGCCAAAAGATCAGACTGGTTGTGTGCTGCCCATTTTGATGACTACATATAGAGATAACCTCAGAGATGCAAAGCTATTAACCAAAGAATAGCTTATTTGCCTATCTATATGGTTTAATTTGTAGTTCATGGGACCATTTATGTCTTCTCTTTGCCATTCACTTAATTGATTTCTCATTCAGCAAATAGGACCAATATACAATTAACCTTGTGAATACTTCTTTAAGGGGTACATTTTTAGACTTGATTTGTCTCAGCCTGGTCATTCTCATTGACCTGGAGGTCACAAAAGGAACATATTGGTAGCTTTTGGGCTAAGCAATACTGAATTGAATCACTTTAGATACTAGGGTAAAACACAGAAAAATGTCTCCTGACTTAAATAGCTTAAGATAATTACAGTGGCTGGTAGCAACTAAAAGACTCAGTGCAAATTAATATTTTAATCTGGACACTTGCTATATACTCTTAAAAGAATTCCAATTAATGAAATTAGATCAGCATTTTAAATGAAAGTTTCACAGTTGATTTTGATGGCTATTCGGTATTTGAATTTTCAGTGGTACAGGTTGCCTTAATAAATACAGATTTCAATTCTATAGAAAAGGATTTTTTTAATTGTTATTTCCCCAAACACACCCCTTGTACTTTGGGTCAAGTCCAACTTATCACTTCTTTATTTTAGTTGTTAACCTGTTAATAGTAATAAACCAGATTCTTCAGGCCTCTAGGTAGTATACTGAATAGAGCATTGGGCCTGGAGTCAGGAAGATCTGAGTTCAAATTTGACCTCAGACAGTTACTACCTATGTGACCCTTGGGTTAGTCACATGACCCTTGGGTTAGTCCCTTAACCCTGTTTGGCTCAGTTTCCTCATCTGTAAAATAATCTGGAGAAGGAAATGGCAAACCCCTCCATTATCTTTGCCAAGAAAATCCCAAATCGGGTCTTGAAGCATTGGATATGACTAATCAACCAAACCATAAGAACAAGCTATCTTTCAGTGAAGTAGATTTAGTCCTAAATTCAAACGAACTATTCTGTCATGAGGGCCACAATGTCATGTGCTAGAATGAATGAAAATAAGATCTTAAAAAAAAAAAAAGTCTGAGAAGTTGGGAGGAACAATATACAGTTTTATAATTATTTCTAAAAACTGATTGCTAAGTTTTGCTGTTTGGGATAGAACCTATGATTTAAGTAACATAAAACCCTTGGTGAGCTCTCTTCTATCAAAAATAATCAGCTCTTCTATAGCTTTAGAGTATCAGAGAACTGCCTAAAGTACTTAGATTTTAAGTGACTTGTCCATGATCGCACAGCCAGTATGTGTATGAGATGGCAAAAGACCTCTTTCTTGACTCCAGAGTTAGCTCACTACACTATTATGTTTCTCTGTAAGTTTTTTATTATATATTTTAAAATTTTATTTATTTATTTTTTAGTTTACAACATTCAGTTCCACAATCTTTTGAGTTTTAAATTTCCCCAGAGAGCGTGCAATCCGATTTAGGTTCTACATATACATTCATATTAAACATATTTTCACATTAGTCATGTTGTAAAAAAGAATCATAACCAATGGAATGAGCCACAACACGAAAGAAGCAAAGCAAAACAAAAGAGAGAGAGAGAGAGAGAGAGAGAGAGAGAGAGAGAGAGAGAGAGAGAGAGTATATAGTATTCTTTAATCTGTAATCAGACTGTAATTCTTTCTCTGGATATGGACAGTATTGTCCATCATGAGCCTTTTGGAGTTGTCTTAGAACCTTGCGTTGCTGAGAAGAGACATTCCATTATAATTTTTAAAAGAAAATATCACTTCTTTAAATCTCCAGAGCAAAGGGGAAAGAAAGCAGCAGACATATACAAGAGACCCCAGGAACATGACATTTCAAGCAATTCTTGAAGGAAAGCACAATTCCCATTTCCTTAAGGAGTGGACTAAGATCTTGCATCCATCAGTTATTGAGTTTGATGCAGGCTAAACAGACTGAATTTAGCAACAATTGAATGGAACAAAGAACAAAAAATAGTCCTTCTCCTCCTTCCTTCCTTTCCTTCTTCCTTCCCTCCCTCTTCTCTCTTTCCTTCCTTCTCTCCCTCCCTTCTTCCTTCCTTCTCTTTCTTCTTTTGCTTCTTCCTTTCTTCCTTTTCTTTTTACTTACCTCTTTTCTCTTTTTTATTTCCTTCCTTCTCTCCTTCCATCTTCCTTGCCTTTTCTTCTCCTTTCTTCCTTATCTTCCTTTCCTTCCTTCCCTTTTTTTCTTCCTTGTCTTTCTTTTTTCTTCTTCCTTTCCTTATTCCCTATCTCCCTCTCTCCCTCCCTTTCTTCTTTTCTTTCTTTCATTGCTTTTCTTCCTTATTTCTTTCTTTCCTCTCCTCCTTTTCTTCTTTATCTTCCCCCTTTTCTTTTTCTCTTCTCTTCTTTTTTATATTTCTTGCTTTCTTTCCTTCTTTCTTTCTTCCTTCTTTCCTCTCTTCCTCCCTTCCTTCCTTTTTTCCTTTCTTCCTTCCTGGGTTTCCCTAGATCACCCAGTCTGTAAGAAAATAAGCCACTCTCAGGCCCAATTCCTCTACTGTCCATTTTCCCAGTGAGACCAGGCTTCTGGTGAGTAGACCTCGTATGGACACCCTATTGGCTTAGTCCTATGGAGCCCAGAACTCCATAGTTCAAATGATAAGCCTCAGTCTCCCAGAGCAGGGCACTAAAACACTCAACTACAAAGTGATTTCTTCAAAACAATCCCAATAAATAAGAAATACAAACAAACTGTTTTATACATATAGAAATTTAGACGTGGAGAGGTTAAGGCATGTGTTGTCTTTTAAGTAACTAGTAATTGTCTAATTACTGCCACTTTCTGCTTGTACGACTTACCTTATCTATAAAGTAAGATAGTTTTGCTAGATGGACTCTAAGATCCCTTACAGCTCTAAATCTTTGATTCTCAAGTGATTCTTTTTTTGAGGGGTGGAGGGAGGAATCTTTATACTGGTATTGACAATGGAAATAATTGAGAATTGTAATTAGATTATGAAAAAATCACTGTGAAATTATATCTCCTTCTTGTAGAACTAGATTTTGCACTTCTTCCTTTCTTTTCTTGGCCTTTCATGGTTTAGCATTTTTTCCTAGTACTTTCTCCCTCCATCTTTTATTGCAGGTTTTGGTAAAAGTCCCTAAAATAGCTGAAACCCCAAGGAACCTGTTTTCTTATAATGACAAGGACAGAAGTTAAAATTGGGAAATTGGACTAGCTCCACAATCCCAAACTAATTCCCAAGCTAATGTCGAAGTCATTAGTGACCTCTTTAAGACCCAGTGGTGAGGAGCTTCATTCATTTCTTGAGGCAGAAAAAGAATTTGACATGGAGCCCTCAAGGCTTCTCCTCCTCCAGTGGGATTATTTGTTGGGATAGGAAGTATGCATCATCAGCTAACAGGTATGTTTCCTTTAAAATGACTCCTATGTGAATTGTCTCCCTTCTCCTAATAGTCCCCTTGTTGACTGAGAGCTCCACTGATTGAATGTCTAAGATTTAGATCAAAACCAAGTGAAGAAGTCAGGTGAATTTCTTACTGTAAATTAGTTTGCTAAGAAGCCGCTCTTTTCCCCCCATCCTCTTGAATTAGCATTATCCTTTTTCCAAGAGGATCTTGGGAAAAGAAAAAAAGCCGACAGCTCTACCACATATTATAAAATTTATCTGCACTTTAAATTTAGTTTTAGGTATTATTTTAAATTGGCATTAAGTGCTTACTTCTAGCATATGCAATACTATGACTCAGATGCTAGAGATCAGGAAGAAAATTTTATGAGGATTCTCAGTTGCTGCATACTGGTAAATATTCAACAACCAGCCCTCTGAAAAAAATGTACTTGACATATTTTTAAGTTTAATCTGTATTTATTCACATTTTCTTCATCACTTTCTTATAATTGGATTATCAACAAAATAGTAAGTCAACCTTGATTTAGAGCATTTGTACATTTCCTAGGTATAAATGCTCATGCAGAAAATTTAACAATTGACTCTCTGGGCTAGTATGAATTGGTTCCTATTTACCCCATACTCTCAGTGAGGAAGTTTAATATAGTAGAAATGAATGGATCTGGAATCAGAGAAGCTGGGATTGCCTTCTGACTCTGTCACTATTCTTGGGACATTGGACAAATCACTTAACCTCTCTGGGTTTCCATCTTTTTCTTTATTTTTCTTCAAAATAAAGGGATTAAACTAGATGATTTCTAATCTCATTCTAAATCCTCTTTCTACAGGATAAACCATAACATATAGAACTACAAAAAGAACCTCACAGGATAGCATTTGATAATTTTGAAGATGCTTACTCCTTACCAAAATCAGCATTTAAAAAAAAACAACTTTGAGCAAGATTGAAGTACTCATCCATTCAATTCTGATGGTCATCAGGGTGATTTGTATTGTTTGTGAATACTAATGCAAGTCATTCAATATAAGCACTTATTGATCATCTTTGTTCAGAGCTTTCTGAAAGGAACCATAGAATAAATATTGAAGTTGAAAACAGGACCCCTGAAGTCAGGGGAGAATAATTCACAACTGAATTGTGTATTCGTTTGCCTTTCTTCCTGTACCATTCTGCTCAAAGATAGAAAAAGAAAAACTCTGTCTTTTGTAATTTTTGACATTTTTCTATGGTATAAGGTAAAACCTCAGTGGTGTTTTAATTTCTATTTTTCTCTATTGGTATCACTGATTTGAAGAATATTCTCACATCGTTATTTACATTTGTAATTCTTTTGAAAACTGTTCATATTTTCTCACCACTTCTTCTCTCCTACCACTCTTGGACATAGATGTTTGCCACTTCCCTATTTATCCTGTATTTCTGTGATGTGTGATACAAACATTTTTCCTGCTGGAGAGTTTATAAATTTACTCAAGCATTTTAATTTCACATAATCAAAATTATCAATTTTGTCTTTTGTGATTACCTCTATCCCTTTAGTTAAGAAATCTCTTACTCATAATTGGGAATAATATCTCATCTTATTCTCCTTCATTTTTAAAATACTATATCCTTTCATATTTGGGTTGAAATTCATTCGTTGTCATCATCATTATCATCACCATTATTACCAAGTATTTATTAGACAATACACTGTGATAAGTTCTAGCGAGCCTAAGAAAGAAAGTAATACAGCCTTGTCTTCAAGGAGCTCACAGTATAATGGGGAGATGACATGAAATCTACTCATTTAAATCTATGGTATAAGATGATGATATAAATAAAATGTCTGCCAAATTGCTATTTTTCCCAGTAGTTCTCATTAAATAATGAGTTCTATATCCCATGCTGTTATGTTGTCATGTTCTTATCCCATGTTGTTAGGTTTATAGAACACTGGATAATTGTTTTCAATTAGTTGCTTCTAGTTGTTGCTTATCTAGCATGTTGTCTTATCTATTTCATTTTTGCTTTTAACCAATACCCAATAGTTTTGATGACAATTATATTGTAATATACTGTGAGGTGTAATAATGCTATTTCCCTTCATTACCCTGTTGATTTTTCATTTTTTTCCCTTAAAGGAATCTTAGAAGAATCTTTTCCCCTCAAATGAGCTTTGATGTCTTTTTGCTATTGTTTATATTGTTCTATTTAGAAATGCTAATCACTTTTGTGGATTTATTTAAAATCCCGCTAATTTACTAAAGGTATGAGTTATCTCAGTTGCTTCACTGATTCAAGGGGGTTTTCTAAGTATGTCATTGTATTATCTTCATACAGACATTATTTTGTCACCTCTTCCTCAAGGATTATACTTCATTTCTCTTCTCTGGTGTTATTATGGCTAACATTTCTAAAACTATGTCAGGTAAGAGTGAGGAAATGTGGTCATCATTTCTAACCTGCACTGTTTCAATGGTCTCCTTACTAACTATTCAATAAAATTAGAAGATTTTGTTTTAATAAGTTTATCTTAAATTCAACAAAATCATTTTTAAATTAGCCTTTCTCTACACTTAGAGAGGTCTCATTTGTTAATTTGCTGACCACTTTTCCCCTTTGTAAAACGGCAGCACAAGGCTGTGAAACTAGTTTGATCAGTTCAATCACAGTTCCCATGATTTACTGATATTAAGGTTTAACTGAACTTCAGTCCAAGTATAGCCCCCTCCCCAGCCACTTTCTGCATCCCTGCCCCTCATTCCTTAGAAGGTTTTCTCAAATAGGGACAACACAGTGAGCAAAGGCATTTTAGTCAATGCAGTGAAAGCTTAATGGCTTGATAACATAATTTGTAAATGTGCCGCAGTAACCTGGAGCTCCTTTATATAAATTTAGTGAAATATCTATACTTATCACAGTGTGGACAAAATTGTTGTTGGGCCTGGAAGAATCAATGATCTTTACTAAATACAAGATTAGAAACCTTACTGAGAATTATCATGATCAGTACTGCAAAACAAATTTGGTCATCATGTGGACAAAGCCTTTCCCAAGCTATTTCTTTTCTCTGTTTTTTTTTTTCTTTTTCTTAATGTTTCAGCATCACTAGTTCAGATTTTTCATCATGGAAGTCACAAATGTGTAAAAGCTGAACCTATTTGTACCTTCTCTTTCATTTTAGACATCCAGCACTGATAGTGATTTTAAAAAGATGGGACCATTGCAGTTTATCGTACATGTTGGCATGATGCTTCCTATGGGCACAGAAAGAAATAAACTGACAGCCTGCATTTTAAATGTTTGCTGGTTTTGGTAATGGCAGAAGTGGGTAAATAGATCATATCTTCTTAATGAGGGCATATTAAATTTTAGACTTTCCTCCTGGCCCCTGCATATTTTGGCACTTTGTTGCTTTATATTTTGAAGTGAAACTCATGAACAACAAACTACAAGTATCGAAAGGCCGTGCTCTCCAATTCTGCACTCAGCCTTAAAGCTAACATAAATTAAAAAAATCTTTGTCTCTGTAGAATTGACATGGCAAAGTCTGAAGAATTTTCTTTGTTAAAAATTAATTCACCTGTCTTTAAATACTTCCTCCTGTAAGGATCATTCCTATAGATTAATGAAGTACCCAGGTTAAAAAACAACTGAATATTGACAGATTGTCTATATGAAAATAATGTAACCCAAATCTAATCATTTTTTCATTCTAAGTTATAGTAGAAAATTTATTCAATGAAGTTGAATTCCACCACCATGTATCATTTTATATATATTACGTAAATGTTCATATGTGGCCTTCACATTAAAATTTAAGTTCCTTGAGGGCAGGAACAGTTTCACCTTTGTGTTTTGTATCATAAGCAATAAAGAAAATTCCATACATATTGTAATTATTTATTAAATAATTGTCAACTTCTGGTTGGATGGATAGATAAATGGATTTAATTACTTCCCTGTGCATGCTCAGTTGTAGGATTCATTTTGTTTCTTGTCTTGGAAATTAACAATAATAGACAGACCTCTTCACTGTAAAATGCAAAGATTTGTTGGTACATGCTACATTCTACTTCCTTCTCCTTTAGAAAGTATGGAGCTGAATCTTCCAGACCATAAGTTGCATCATCTCATGAGGCTTGATTGTGGTGTTATCTCTGGCCCCTCTCATTATAGCCTTACTACCCTTTTGCTCAAAGGACAGACATTGTGTGAAATGTTTTCTGGATTTCCCCCACTGCCTTTGTCAGTCTCTCTCTCTCTCTCTCTCTCTCTCTCTCTCTCTCTCTCTCTCTCTCTCTCTCTCTCTCTCTCTCTCTCTACCTCCTCCTCTCCCTCTCTCCGTCCCTCCCTCCCTTCTTCCCTCCTTCCTTCCTTCTTGGCCCTCCTTCCCTTTAACCCTTCTCCTTTCCTCCTTCCCTCTTAGGTCTTTACTGACTTGTGGATAAAATTATAGCATAGATCCTGAGACCCCAATTTCAGGTTTCCCCAAATGATGGCCAACAGATTCAATCTTTGCTCTGTTGTAATCCAAGATGAGTGGTACAGGTAGGTGGTGATAGACAGAGTGCTGCATCTTGAGTCAGGAAGACACATCTGTGTAAATTCAAATCCAGCCTCTGGCACTTACAAGCTGTGTGACCCTGAACAAGTCATTAAACCTGCTTGCCTCAGTTCCTCACTTATAAAATTATCTGGAGAAGGAAATGGCAAACTACTCCAAGTATCTTTGCCAAGAAAATCTCAAATGGGGTCACAAAGACATGAAGAGTCAGACATGACTGAAATGACTAAACAACAAAAAAAAACAATGTAAATTTTAGCTGTCTAATGGAACCTCTCATTGACCTCCTCCATACTCTAGCAATATACAAGAATTCAATGCACAATTTTTATAGTTGATCATAGATTTTTTTGTGAAGAGAAAACAAAATATAGGAAATGAAACAATTCAAAGGATACTATAAGAAAACTGAAGAAAGAAATTAGATAAAATCAGATAAAAGTTCAAGGTTATGAATAGTTGTAGGGAGAGGGAAGTTGGAGAAAAATAAAACTTTTGGAACTTTCTCAGTCTTTCAGAGTAAAACAGTTCAGCTGCTGTTCTCATAGAGGTATTTCAGTCTCCAGACTCATGATCACATCACAGCCCTGCTGTTATTTCTTAAAACTGAGTACAAGAAAGGTAGACAATAATGCTACTACCATGACTACTTCTGCTGTCCATCTTTGAGATCTGTCTTTCCCTACAGACTAGTTCAAAAATCTCCCTGGGCCAGAATAACCCTGAACAGACCAGACCATTGTATTCAATATTTCATCTCTTCACATACTAAGATGAAGATGATTTAGCTAGAAGTCTCAAGGTTCTTTTTCCTCTCCCTATGGGAGAATCCATCTGATCCTATCCAAATTTATTCATTATTCTTATTTAACTAAGAGCAAACTATGAGCATCACTATTATTATTTTTTTTCAATTTTTTTAAAGGAAAAGTGTTTTTTTGACTGAAATATTAAGAGTGTATTTTTGGAAACTGGTTGTGTTCATTTTGTAACTATCAATAAAATGTTCAGTGACAGCACATATCTGAAATGATTACAATAAAACATGCAGTTAGATTGTCATATTTATCTTGCTACTTATTTGATATATATGCAGAATACATAGGCTATTTCTAATTTTGTAGGATAAGAATAATAAAATACACAATCTCAGAGGTAGCAAAGATCATAGTGGTCATTAAATCCAATCCATATTAGAATAAGAATCCACTCTATAGCATACTTATCCCCTTCTACAACAAATGTCCTTTCAAACTCTAAATGAAGATCTGTAGTTAAAGGGAACTCAAACCCACCATAACTAGTCTACCGGATTTTTAGACAGCGCTAATTGTTAGGAAGCCCCCTCACAGTGAAATGAAATTTACTTCCCTTCCTCTTTCATCTATTGTTTCCAGTTCTGTCCTCTGGGGTCAGGGAGAATAAATCTCATTCCTCTTCCATTATTTTTACAAATTTTTTTTCCAATGAAATGTGAAAACAATTTTTAATATTTGCTTTTTTTTATTCTGAAGTGCAAATTCTCTTCCTCCATACTTTCCCTCCTTTATTGTTGAGAAGTCAGGCAATTTGATATAGATTATACATGTGCAGTGATGCATACATATTTCCATATTAGTCATGTTGGGAAAGGAAACACAGACCAGAAAAACAAACAAACAAACAATTGATCTGCATTCAGATTCCATTTAGTTCTTTCTGTGGAAGGGGACAGCATTTTTCATCATAGGTCCTTCAGAACTGTCTTGAATTTTTGTATTGCTGGGACTAGCTAAGTCATTCACAATTGATCATTGTACTAAGTTGTTGTTATTGTGTACAACATTCTCATGGTTCTGTTCACTTCACTTTTCATCAGTTCATGTAAGTCTTTCCAGGTTTTTTTTTTTTCCAAAGACATCCTGCTCATCATTTCTTTCAGCATGACAGTGTTCCATCACAATCATTTACTAGAGCTTGTTCAGCCATTCCTCACTCAATTTGCAATTCTTTGCCACCACCAAAAAAAAACTGCTATAAACAACTGTATACAAATATGTCTTTTTCCTTTTTCTTTGATTTCTTTAGGATATAGACCTAGCAAGGGTATTACTGGGTCAAAGGTTATGCACACTTTTATAGCTCATTAGCCATAGTTTCAAAATGCTTTCCATAATAGTTGGATCATATCACATGTCTACCCCAACAGTGTGCTCATGCCTGAATTTTCCCACATCCCCCTCAATATTTGTCATTTACTTTTTCTATCATATTAGCCAATCTGATAGATGTGAGGTGGTAGTTCAGTGTAGTTTGAATCTGCATTTCTCGAATCCATAGTGATTTAGAGGATTTTTTTTTCATTTAACTAGAGATTGTTTTGGTTTCTTCATCTGAAATTTCATGTGTGTATCCTTTGACCATTTATCAATTGGGCAATGACTCAAGTTCTTTTAAATTTGACAAAGTTCTCTATATGTTTGAGATATGAGACCTTTATCTAAGAGACTGTAAAAACTTTTTTCCCAAATTTCCGCTTTTCTTCTAATCTTGGCTCCTTTGGTTTTATTTCTACAAAACATTTTAAATTTTATGTAATCAAAATTATCCCTTTTAGAATTCACAATGCTAACTCCTTTATTTATGAATTATTCTATCTATAACTCTAAGAGGTTATTTGTCCCAAGTTCTAATTTACTTATGATTCCTCCCTTCATGTCTCAGTCATGAACCCATTTTGACCTCACCATTAATTTTATTTTTTGGACTTCAACCCATTATAAGCAACTAAAACCCATGCCCTCTTTCCATATATATTACTTCTAAATGCCCTAATAATGATAAATTTCTGAGAAGATTTAAGTATTATCTTCCATGTAAGAATGTAAACAGCTTAATCCTATTGAATCCCTGATAATTTTTCTTTCCTGTTTATCTTTTTTATGCATCTCTTGAGTCTTGTATTTGAAAATCCAATTTTCTGTTCAGCTCTAGTCTTTTTATCAGGAATGCTTGAAAGTCTTCAATTTCATTAAATAACCATTTTTTCTTCTGAAGGATTATACTCACTTTTCTTGGGTAGGTGACTTCTGGTTACAGTCATAGCTCCTTTGCCCTGTGAAATATCATATTCCAAGCCCTACAGTCCTTTAATGTAGAAGCTGCTAAATCTTGTATTACCCTGACTGAGTCTCCATGATACTTGAATTGTTTCTTTCTAGTTGCTTGAAATATTAACTCCTCAACGTAGGAGCTCTGGAATTTGGTGATAATATTCCTGAGAGTTTTCATTAAGGTATCTCTTTCAGAAGGTGATCATTAGATTTTTTTTTCCTTTTCTATTTTACCCTCTGATTCTAGGATATCAGGGCTGTTTTCCTTAATAATTTCTTGAAATATGATGTCTAGGCTCTTTTTAAATATTATTTCTTTCAAGTAGTTCAGTAGTTCATACATTATCTCTCTTTGATTTATTTTCCAATTACTTGTTTTTCCATTAAGATATTTTACATTTTCTTCTATTTTTTTTCATTCTTTTGATTTTGTATTATCATTACTTAATGTCTCATGGAGTGATTAGCTTGCACTTATCCAAATTCTACTCTTTAAGGAATTGTTTTCTTCACCAAGATTTTGTGTGTGTGTGTGTGTGTGTGTGTGTGTGTGTGTGTGTGTGTGTCCCATTTGGCTAACACTGCTTTTAAAAAGTTATCTTTAGTGGATTTTTCTGTCAGTTTTACTATTTGGCCTATTCTATTTAAAAGTGTTATTTTCTTTTTGCATTACTTGCATTTATTTTCCCAATTTTTTCTCTGCCACTCATTTAAAATATTTTAAAAATCTTTTTAAGTTCTTCCATGAGTTCCTTCTGGGTATGAGACCAATTTATATATTACTTTGAAGCTTTGCAGGAAGCTATTTTGATATTGCTATCTTTTTCTGAGTTTGTCTTTTGATCTTCCTTGTCCTCATAGTAATTCTCTATGGTCAGGTTCATTTGGGAGTGGAATGGGACTTGATTATTTTTCCAGCCTATTTCTTGACTTTTATCTTTAAGTTAAAGTTAGGTTATGCTCCCATTCTGAAGACGGCAATATCCAAAGCTTTAGCCTTTTTGTTCTTTTGTTTTCAGAGATTTTTCTGGAGGTTTGTAAGCTTTCAGTTCTTCCAAGGTAGTATGTTTTAAGAGGAGATGTGGTCACTGCCCTCCTGGCTTTACTTTCTTCTTTGAGTGACCACAAATACTTTTTTTTTTACCTGGAATTGTGTGCCAGTTGCTCTGTGGTCAGGATGTCTAGGGTACTAGTGCTCTTCTTTGTCCTGGGACTGCAACACAGAACTGAGTGTGGGAAATGCAACACATCCTACACCCAGTGCCACCTAAGAGTTCACTGTAATATCCTCCTGATCATTTGTCCAACTCCTTTATTGTCTATGGGGTAAGAGCTTTGTTTCAATTCACTTGCTCCTAAGCCCTGGCTTGCACAAGGCATGACCTGCTATTGGCTACTTTGTGTAGCAGCTAGAAAGCCAGGGTACAGGGACTTACATCAGTTTTTACCTGGGGTTTGTGCCTCACTGCTGGTTTGAGCAGGGGTTCAAGGTTTCTCCTCTTTACCCGGTAAGATAGATCTTTTCAACCAATCTTCTAAATTGTCTTGGATTGGAATATTGTTTCGTCCGGTACTTTGGTGGGTTTTATTAATCCAGAATTTATTTCAAGGCATTAGTTTGAAGTTGTTTGGAGGGGAATTTGGGAGATGTTGATTGAATCTCTGCCTTTATTCTACTGTCATGGCTCTGTCTCCCAATTCTATGTTTTTAAGGAGATATTTTCTTCAGTATTTTCCTGCCTCTTTTACAAACCTATCAGTTCTCTTTTTATAATTTTCTTACATCATTCTCATTTTCTTTTCTCAGTTTTTCCTCTACCACTCATCTCTTTCTTTAATTCTTCCAGGATGGTTGCTGGCCTTTGGTCCATTTAGCATTTTGCTTTGAGGTTTTGCTTGTGTTTTTCTTTCACAGTTATCTTTTCTAAGTTCATATCTTGATCTTCCTTGCCACTATAGTGTCTTTTTATGATCAAGTTTTGTTGTTGCTGTTATTATTGTTGTGTTTGCTCATTTTTCCAGCTTAATTCTTTACTTTGAACTTCATATTAAAATTGGGCTCTGCTCACCTAAGGATAGGGTGGCACTGTGCCAAATTTAAGGCTGTGTACATGTGTGCTGCTGTTTTAAGAGCTACTTATGGGTGTGTGTAAGTTTTTGGTGCTTCCAAAACAATGTTTTCCTGGGAGAGGTCTGGTCACTGCTCTCCTGGTCTACATTCTGGTATTTACCTAGGAAGACTCCCTTCTCTCCTACATTTTTTCTCCCAGCATTTAAGATTAAAGTCAGTATCCATTTTCCCTCTCCTTTTCCATCATGATCTCTAAAATGGGTGACTTAAAAAACTGATATTTCTATAGTTTGACCATTTTTAAAGGTAAGCCTAGCAGGCCAACATCTCATTAATTCAGGTTCAAAGTTGGGATAAAAGAGGCACTCAAGTTATTCAGCAGTCAATAAACAGAGGTTGACTTAGCCATAACATAGAAAGAATAGTGAAAAAGCCACTTTCAATACTTATCTTGGCTAGATAGACAGGGCCCTTCTTAGGTCCAAAAGGAAACATATCTGTTCATCAAAGTAAGGCATGGTGACTCTTGTGGTCTTGGTTCTAAAACCATATGAGTGAGCCTTTTGATGCCTTTCAGTGATCCCATGGCCAGAAGCTGCTGGAAAGCTGTATGAAGGGAGGTGGGATTGCCAGTCACGTCCCAGGGACAACCTTGTCACCTTTTAAGGAAAACTAGTTTAATTCATTTTTCAAGGAAAAAAGAAACTCTTTAAGATACTGGTCCTTTCACAAGTGAATCAGAAATCCAAATCACCTTTTCAGATATCGTCTTCTTAACCAATTGCTTGCTTTTTGCCTTTCTTTTCTGAAACCCTTATATTTGACCAAGAAGGAATCTAGAAATCATTATTAAATTTACCTTGGAATTTTTCTGATCTACTCAGAACTTACTGTTTACCTATATCTGGGGTTTGCTTCCTTATGCCACCAACTCTTACATAAGCCCATGAAACCAATGAGCTTCATTGTATTGGGTGCATTGCTCCACCTTACTTGTTATTCATGTGCTGTACATTTATACATAGATGCCTAAAGCTATAGGTTTCTCTCTGGCTCCTTTCTTGGATTTTGTCTCTTGGGAATTAGTGAGTGTCTCTGCTGGTATTTTTCTTACATTTAACTGCTATCTATGTCGTCTAGCTTGGTAAATATGAGTAGGCAGTTTTCCTTCTCCCCCATCCTTTTCATTTTAAAACCTTCCTGATTAGGTTTGCAAGATTCCAGCCAAATATATTCTCAATATCCCTTATGAGGTGCACTGCTTCTTGGCCAGGAGCTGTCATTTTTGTATTTTAAATAGTGGTCTAGAAATCCAAATCCTATTCTCAGATAAAATCTTCTTAACCAACTGTACACTTCCTTAATTTGCATATTTCTTCTGAAACCCTGCCTTTGATCAGCAGCAGTGATCTTTAAAAAAAAAAAATGCCACCTGGGATTCAAAGATTTTCATTTTATTTTATAAGATTTCATAATCTTTAGCAGTATTGCCTTCCAGCAGTATCTTTTGTACTCATGTGAATCACTACTGATGGGTAGTAGGCATCTGGTTTGATGTGTCTTAGGAAGCTCTGTATTATGTCCTCATATCCTAAGAAGAAAACAGACCACTCTGTTATGACCTCAGTACCCATCATTGGGGAGTCACCAGCCATTGCCACTAATGTCTTCTTCCTCTGAACCTCTCTGGATGAACTCTTACCTGATAGCAGCTGTATATATATATATATATATATATATATATATATATATATATATATATATATATATAGCCATTCCTTAGATGAGTCATTACTTCTTCAGATGGCCCAGTTCCCTTCTTTCTGGGAGAGACTAATATCTCTTTGTGTCAAGTATTCAGTAGTAGCTGCTACTTTATATCACATTCTTCTGTCTTTCAAGAGTGGCAGTATGGCACAGGAAAAACAAAAGTAGTTTGAGACTCAGGGGATATTAGTTCAAAACCTGCCTTTCCCCTTTACTATTTGTGTGACCTTTGGCAAGTCATCCAATGTCTCTGGACCTCATCTCCCTCATTTATAAAATGCCAGGATTCAACAAGATATCCTCCAGTTCCATTCTAGTTTTAAATCTTGGAACATCTCAAGGGCAGGAACTTTTTTGCTCCCTTGTGTCTCTAGGTTCAGCACAGAGCTTGGTACTTAGTAGGCACTTCATAAATGTTTATTGACTGACGAGCTGGATTCCTGTTCTTGTGAACCACTGTCTGTTATTCTCTTCTGCTTCTTACAATCCTTTCTCCTTTGATTTTACAGTAAAACCTTTCATCTATTCTTATGACTATTTCTTTCTCCTTGATAACTTGGATCTTGGAGAGGCCTCTTCTGAGCCCTTTTATTATTGTTTTAAAGAAAGAATAGTCTATATTCTAACCGTAGATAACAATTACTTGGCCGTGGCAGAAAGACCTACATGCCATTCTCTGTGCCAGTCACTCCAAAAGTTTCCCTGTTCTCTCCACTTTTTTTGGATGCAAGATCCTTAAGTCTTTGTTATTTTTACCTGAAAATCTTCCCCCACCTAATTAGCCCCTTTTCACCTCATTAGCATCTTGACAATCAAAAACAGCTTTCTTTCCTTTGTCTTTCCTTCCCAGATACCTTTTACATTTCCTTCTGAACTCTTTCCTTTTCCTTGCTTGTGAGCCTTGTTCTTCTCTAATTTCTCTTTTAATCTTTCCATGTATGCTCTCTGCAAAATACATCTCTGTCACTCTTCAAAATTGCAAAACCTTCCAAATCTCCATCTTCCCAATTCATTTTCCTTCCCATCCTTCTTCTTTGACACGAGTTCTCAGTAGTCGTGAAATAAATATACTTCCTGTAAATTCTGATAAACTATAAAAATTATCTGCCCTCTCAGTTGAATGAGCCTATCAAAAAAAATGTAAACATGTTCCATACTACCTGAGCTACAGGCCTCACCCTGGAATGACAGGGACAAACACTCATTCCAGTGAAGCTGATTTGCTGTGAACATTCTAACACAGGGCTAGAAGAGTGAATTCTGCTTTGCTGCACTCTGGTTGGTATATATCTAGTAATAATTAAAGCATCCATTCCTGGACCTTTTCTTCGATGCCCTCTTTTGACTCATGTGTCTTCAGTATGTTTTATTCTGATAACATATTACCTTTATATACCAGTAGAAAAATTTTAGACAGCCATGCCATTAGGGAGGAACAAATCAAAGAGAAGATTCAGTTGAATTGTGAGACTATGGACATGTTGTTATCAGTACACTTCATGGCACCACAGAAAAACACCATTTGCATCCCCAACTAATCTCGACTCAGTAAAAAATGCACATTGCAAGACTTTTATTCCACTTTCTAAGATGCATTTTTGGAATTGAACTTGTATGTTTTTATTATTTTATAGCAAAGTAAAATAGGCAGGTCCATAAAATATTGCCATTTCTTGAGGGTAGCACACAATTTACTCTCCAAAAGCATTATGGCACTGTGTTCAAGCTTACGGGAAACTCTAATTTAGTGTAAATCTTTAAGAAAAAAATGATTTTCATTCATATGCAAACATTTTTCACCCTAGAGAGTGTCCCCAAAAGACAATAGACAAAAGACTGGGATGACTATGTTAGGGGAAAGATGTTAGGTATACTGCTTAGATCTGTAATTGATATTAGTTTCTACGTATAGAAGAAAACTTTTGCCACTATATTCTAGGATAGTTTTACAACATAGTCCAGGGAAAGTTACATACACATGAAAGCAGTCTGTAATCAGCAGATCTAGAGTTAAGGAGACCACTTTTCCAAGGAAAGTAGCTATACCATCATGATTTTTACCTAACAAATTCATACTTTTAAAAAAATGGCTTGTTGTTTAGTCCAAAGAAAACTTCAAATATAGATTATTGTCTCAGCTCCTTGAGGGCTGGATTATCTTTCTTTTTCGTTTGTCCCTAGTACTTAGCACAGTGCCAGGCACATAATAGGTGCTTTGAAAATGCTTATTGAACTTAATTGGATTGAATATGAGGGAAAGGGGAAGGAAAGCCTGAAACTAGGAAAGAGTCACAGAACTGAAGACAATCTGCAGGTGTTGAGCACTCATTTGAGAGTTTTTCTCTTTGGCACAGGAAAAGAAAAATACTTCCTCGAAAAAAATTCATATGGATATGGGTATAAGGTCAGGGATGTTGATTGTATATATAAGGGCCACATCAAACACCTGACTATGTAAATTTATTATTCTAATATTCTTATTTAAAGAGCTATTTGGAAATAAATTACAACTGTGCACATGTGTGAATTGGGGATGGGAGAAAATACTGGTTCTAATAAAGCCCAAAGAGTAATTTTCAAATGTAATTTTGAAATAATATAAATAATCTATTAATCCTCAGAATCATAGTGTAAACACCCCCAAGAGGACAAAACTCTGGTTCTGTAAACGGGCATAGAGGGCATAAGAAATCTTGTCTTTGGAGGTCTTGGGGGATTATTCATTACTTAAGTACCATTTAGGTTTTCTGTCCATAGGGTTTAGTTTTTCCTAATTCTCATATGGGATGGTTAGTAAAGATCCAAAATAATTTTGACCTATGAAGACACATCTTTGTAAATGCTGATGTTTCATTGAATATAAAAAGGCATTCTCCTGCAGGCATGTGCATTGGCTTTAAAATGCTGGAACTATCCATTTTGAATGTAATTATGCAAAATAAATGAAAGAAATCTACCCTGCTGATATTTATGTAACAACTTCTAGAGTAAATCTTCTGATTTACAAATATACTGGGACCATTAGCTAGAAGCCACACCACATCATTATTTCACAGAACTTTAGGCAACAGCATTCACTTGCCCCAAATCAGCATTACTTTGCAAAGTAAAATAAAACAAAGAAAAGCAATTGACTTTTTCCTGGCATTTTTGAAGAAGAAACAAAGCTGTTTAAAAATCAATGAAGCTTTCACTTTCAGAAATATTTTTAGAAATGCATTTTTTAAATAAGATTTTTTTCCATAATTTATATAATGTCTTAAGCCCACTCAGTATTCCTACATGCTGTGTAACTCTTCAGGGACAATGTAAAGAGCAGTGCTAAATCATTGTTTTTAATTAAAGAGAAGGGTCATACTAACAAGCATCTACTTCACAATGGTGGACAGTTTCCTAGTCCCAAGAGTGTATAAACAGAAGTATAAGAACTTTGTACTTTAATGTAATGCATAAAACCCCACAGAACTTGAAAGAGTGAACCTATTGATGCAGAGCAGGTGTGTAAGCAAGGAGGAGCTTGTGGCAGTGGTGGAGAGGGAATCCTCCTCACAGTTCTAAAGCAGAAAAGAATGCTTGTGGTAACTCACAGACCAGAGCACAGACCAAGAGAGTAATAAACACCTCTGCTTTGATCATACAACCTTGGAAGAAGTGAAAATTTACAGGTACGTACAAATATCTTGATAAAAAGCTACACAAAGCCCCTGAAACTTGAATGGTACACCCTCCACACTGGAAGCAGAGTGCTTCTTTAACAAAGAACTAAAAAGTAGCTGGCTGGGAAAATGAGCAAACAGTGGAAAAGAATAGTATGTCAAAAGGTAGAGGAGAAGGTGAGATCACTCCAGAATAAGAAATAGCATTCATTCATTCATTCATTCATTCATTCATTCATTCATTCATTCTAGATGGTGCAATGGATAGAGCACCAGTGCAGAAGTCAGGAGAACCTGAGTTCAAATCTCACCTCAGACACTTGACACTCACTAGGTGTCTGACCTTGGGCAAGTCACTTAACCTCAATTGACTCATCCTGGGTCATCTCCAGTCATCTTGATGAATATCTGGTCACTGGATTCAGATGGCTTTGGAAGACAAGTGAGACTGGTGACCTGTACAGCCCTTCCTCAGTCAAAACAAAATCAAATGCAAGTCATGTCATTATTTCTCTGATGGCATGGTCTTCTTCGACAATGAAAGACGAACACACATAATTCCCACTTGCTGCACTATATTGGGATTTCTGACTTCCCCACCATGCCTTTCCATCTTCTTCTTCTTATCCTTCAGTTCCTCTGTTGAGGTTCAGGGGTGCTGGGATACCCCAAAATATTGACATACCAGGTCCTGCTCAAATGAATTCGACTCAAGACTTCTTTAAACCAAAAAAAAAACCAAAGTTTATTAGATTTGCCACCTTGGGTTGACTCTTATGGAGCCTAACCATTTGTAACATTCATATTGACAAACAGGCCAGATAGAATCTCAGCTAAACAGATTCTGTGCTGGATTAAAGCTTACCACCTTCATGGAGGGGAGATGGAACTTATATATAGAAAGTCTGTAGGAAAGATCTAGAGGTGGTCTAGTAGTCTGGGAGAAGGATCTAAGGAGGATCTTGATGGGATTGAGGTAACTTGTAACGTTCCCAGGGTGGGAAGTAGCTGGAAGCTATTCGAAGGTATCAGACAATGGAGGGCTTGGGTGGTATGTAGGTGGGGCAATCAAGTGGAAACAGATAATGGCAACAGATTTGAGTATGAAAAGCTAGGTGAAGTGGGAAAATTAATTCAATTTGACTATGAAAGGTCAGGTTAAATGGAAGGATTCAGGAGGACCTGGCTACAAATTTGAGTATGAAAGGCCAGGTTAAGTGGGGAGATTCAAGGAGAATTCAAGTAGGTTCCAACAGCCTGTACCCCATCACCCTCTGATTTTCAGCCAGCTTCCTTTGTGTGTGTTACCTTCCCCTATCATGTTATAAGCTCCTGGAGGACATCTATCTTTTTTTTTTTTTTTTCATATTTATATCCCCAGTCCTTAGCAGAAAACCTGGTGCATCTTAGTAAATATTTGTTGACTATTATCTGTTGACTCATAAATAAATGTTGAAAAAAATGAATGAACAAGTGAAAACAGAGAGATAGGAAAGTGTGGGATGTCTATGGACGTCCATATGGAAGTCCAGTTTGACTGAAACTTATAATATGAAATATGACTAGAATAGCGGGCTGGAGGATCAATTTTTGAGAGCCTTGGGTACCTAGCTAAAGATGATGGACTTCATTTGATAGATGATAGGTGAAATTCTGGAGTGGTATGATTAAACTTGTGAATAATGAAGATTAATTTGAGAGTAATGAACAGTATAGAAGGATGAAAAGTAAAGAGAAAGAAATGGAGAAAGTAATAGTAAGAGAAGCTATCTTAATAAGGAGGGGGAAGTTCCACTAGCTTTCAAAAAGCTTTGTAGTGTGGCATTTAAGCAATTAGCACTATTTAGTAATCCCTAACTTATTGATAATAAAATCAATAGATGCTTTGGGGAACTGCTGATGAAAACACACATAGACATATACATATATATGTGTGTATTATATATGTATGCATATATATGTGGGGGGGGTACTAGATCCCTACTCAAAAATTTATGAAATAAAGAGGTGACTTGAGGTAAGAACAGAAAGTGTTTATTCACTTCTCCCGAGAAAGGGGTGTAGCCTCCACCAGGACAGACTAGTAGAAAGAGGCAACTCACAAAGAACAAACCACTATTATATATCCTGACACAGAGAATCCCGCCCTCCACTATCCATCCTTTCCATGGGCTGGGAGGCAGGCTTTAAATCTGGTTCCTAAAAGCTAGACAAAGGATCAGGAAGTTAAACACAGTCAATCAAACATATATTCCCTTATTTAGTAACTAACTAACTGCTGATGTGATAGTACTGTAGCTAAGATAAAGGTGGGAATGGGAAGGGGGGGCCAACTCCTTCTGCGGCAAACTTAGTGCTGATGTGGCAGTAATATTACAATGGAGGGGAGGGTCGGATTCCATAGTTTGAGTCCTTTAAACTCTAGGGCTGAGATAGCACTAAGAAAAAGAAGGGAGGGTATTACTACCCTTAGGCCCTAAATTTCTAGTAGTCAAGTGACCAAGTCCCTGCAAGGTTAAACTCCAAGTCCATTTTTGTTCCTAAAAGAAATTCACTTACTTCATTTTAAAGATAATTCCTATATCTCTACTGTATGAAGTCTTCACGAGGGCCATATTCCACTCATACGTGTGTATGCATATATATTTCTTACTCTCAAGGAATTTTTAGCCCATTGTAGTAATACAGAAATATACACATAAAATATATAGGAAGCTCCATAGTTAAATAAAATATTAAACTTTATTTGATGATTTTTTTTCAAGAAGAATTTCCAACTTCCCCTGGTATACAATATAGGCAGCTTGGTGATCACATACTTAAACTGGGATAATAGGAACAAATCATTCCCCATAATATCTAAATAAAGAAAGTTAATTGACCTTGTTTGGATAGTATCACTGATGGAAAAGTGGCTTTTGAGTTCCAGGGTAGGAAACTTTCCACAACTTGCCCTGCTTTGGCTCAGAGTTTTGGATGATTTTTTTTTTCACATTGGAGAAATTCCTATCAGTGCCTTACTGAGTTATCCCTAGGAGATAGTTACTTTCAAAACTGGCTCCAGATACAGTATAATCAGCTTTATCTACTTCTAACACTAAAGCAGATGTTCAGAAATTTTATACTAATCAATCCTCCACTTTTAGTATCCACAGATTAATGAGGAGGCATTTTTAAAAGCCAAATGGTAAGGCAACTTTCCTAAGGTAAAGAAGGTAGATATTGGAAGCTAAAGGAGAGAAAAATAGAAAACTATGAATGGCAATTTATTTCTGCTAAAAGATTTGAGAAGGAAGTACAAAAAACTATTGTTTACAACAACAAAAAATTTCATTTATAATCTTTTAGCAACAGGCTTATTGAACAAAAGATTAATTTACAGATGCTATTCCAGGAAGAATTATTCACCATGTTTGTTTTACTTTTGATATACAGCTGCAATAACAAGCCATGCATGATATTAGATTATTAAAATATCACAGTGTCTTGGTATCCATTCCTGGAGCATTAGATGAACCCATGTTGATATCTAGTTCAACCTCTACATGATAAATCATATCAAAATATAAAAATCATTTCTTGGGAAAAATTAAAAGACAGCCCACTTTAAAATATGCCTAGGCTCTGTGAGCTCTTTGAGTTGATCTTCCATGACTTAGGAAACAATTCCTCATCCCTTTAAATAAGATGCCTAGTTAACTTCTAATCCAAAGATAATGTGGCCTTAGGAAGACACTGGAGGATAACAGATAAACCAGTACTTTTCATTCATTTCACTCATTGCCACATCATTGTTTACTGTTTCCTGAGTTTTTCTGGGGAACTCAGGCAGAATGTGGAATGAAGAAACGGTATGTTTGGAAAATGTCTTCCATATCAAAACCTAAAAACTATAGATCAATATGCTTGATTTCCCCTCATCTTGCCTGCCTTGTAGCCCATGTAAATAAACAAAAAATTAAGCTTTGGCTCTTCAGTAGAATTTCAAAACCACAGATATGGAAAGAATATTAAGCAATCATTTCATCCAACCTTCTCTGTTTACTGCTAATGAAATAGAGGTCCATGAAAATAATATGTTTAACACATCACACTGAGTATATCCTTATTAGAACCCACCTCTATTTCCAAGTATAATGCTCTACACAGTATGCCACACCTCTTTCTATGTGAAAAGCACATTATACCTCAATACCAGAACCATTCAATTCAATTCAGAAGATATATATTAAATGCTTACTGTTTTTAAGGCACTATGATAGGTGATGGAAACACAACCCTAATGTCCCAGTTCCTCTATTTCCTTATTTCCCATAACCTTCTCTTCCATCCTACTTCAGCCATATCCAAAGATGGTAATGCCCTGATATTGTTTTTACCCATAAGTGCACCATTTATTTCTATGTTCATCAACTCTAAAATTCCATTTTCTGATCAGAATCTATTGACGTTCCATCTTTGCCTTCACAAACTAAACCCTGTTCTTTATTCCCACTGTGTCCTTCAAGCCTGTGACCACCTTACTTCTTACTCAGGCCGCAACACCTGCACTAGTTGTACTTTCTTCCTTTCTTTGTTTTGACCTTTTGGTGAACCACCTACACTCTTCTCTCTAAGTCTCTTGTCCCCTGATATGGCTTATCATGCTCTGCTAAGCCCAGCCTTGGATCACTCCCACCATCTGCCACCTTTTGTCCAACACTACTGAATGAAGGGGGAATAAAAATCACAAAATCATTCTGATCATGTCTACTACAAATTTAATATTACATCATCTAAACTAGACCCTCATTGCTGCAAGGAAGCCCTTTCATACCTCCCTAATTAACTCATTATCCAATTCACCACAGCAGTATTTCCATATCTTTTCATCCCTCCTCAGTTCTACCATGGCTCGTTCATACCCCAAACCCTCAGCTGAATTTTTTTCTTCATGGTTTACTGAAAAAATTTAGTCTTGCTGAGAGGAGACTTGCTCTTTTCACCTTCATCTTATGTCATATTACCCAGGTGTCTTCTGGCACTAAATCCTTCTATATCCCACAAGATGAATTATCTCTTCAACTTGTCAAGGCCAACCTTTTTACATGCAAAAGTGATCTCATTCTACCCTGTTTTCTCCGTCAGAGTGCCTTTCTATCATCCCCACTTTCTCAATTATTTAATCTTTCCCTCTCTACTGGCTCTTTTCTTGTTGCCAATAACTGTCCAAGTTTCCTCTTTCCTCAAAAACAAACAAAAAAAACTAACTTATTCTTCCATTCTCACTATCATCTCATCTCTCTGCTGCCCTTCGTGGCTACACTACTTGAGAAGGCCATCTACTATAGATATCTCTACTCCCTGTCCTCTCCTTCTCTTCTTAGATCTCTGTGGTCTGACTTTTGACTTCGTTAATCCAACAAATCTGCTCTACAAAATTATATAACATCTTTTAATTGCCCAATCTGATGATGTTTTCTCATTACATATCCTTTTTTACTTCTCTATAGTCTTTAACATGATTTGTCACTCTCTTTTCCTTGATATTATTATTTCCCATGGTTCTCCTACTTATCTGACTGCTCTTCTCAACCTCTGTTACTAGATCTTCATCCAGGAAAGGCATGTTAGCATTCTCCCTCTATACTTATTCAGCTGGTGATCTCATTAGCTCCCATGAATTCAATTATCATTTCTATGCAGATGATTCCCAAATCTACTTATTCAGCTCTAAGCTCTCTATTTACCACCAGTCTAGCATCTCTAACTACTTTTAGACATCTTGAGCTAGATGTCCTTTGACATTCTTAAACTGAGTGTGTCTAAAACTGAATGCATTATCTTCTGTCCCAAATGCTCTCCTCTTTTAAACTTTCCTTTACTGTCAATGTCACTACCGTTCTCCCAGCCCCCAAGTTTCACAACCTAGATGTCGTTCTCTTCTCCTTATTCTCATCAACCACATCCTGCCTTTGTAACATCTCTCTAGCTCTCCTCTCTTCTGACACTGCCAACATCCTGACGCAGGCCCTCATCACCTTCTACTTGGATGAATGAAATAATCACAAGTCTCTCCCCACCCCAGTTCATCCTTCACTCAGATGTCAAAGTGATTTTCCTAAAGCATACCTTTGACCATGTCACACCTCCTTATTGCCTCTTGTACTAAAATATAATGTCCACTCTTGAGTACTCAAAGTGCTTCATAACTTACCCTCTCTTCCATCTTTCCAGTCTGCTTACACTTTATACTCCATCATACGCATAAACACATTTTTCAGTCCAGTAACACTAAAGTCTTTGTTATTCCTACAAGAAGATATACAATCTCTATACTGAGGGCATTTTCACTATTTCCCATGAATGGAATACTGTCCCTCCTCATCTCTGCCTCCATGATTTGCTGGCTTCCTTCAAGTCTCAGCTAAAATTCCTTATTCCATAGGAATCTTATCCTAATTTCTCTTAACTCTAGCGTTGTTCATCTGCTAATTATTTCTTATTTATCCTGCATATATCTAGTTTCTACATAGTTGTTTAACATGTTGTCTCTCCCATTATACCATAAGCTTCACAAGGACAGGGGATGTCTTTTGCCTTTTTTTATTTCTCCAGAACTTAATATAGTGCCTGGCACATAGTAGGCACTTAATAAATGTTTATTGACTGACATGCCAATGGGCAGGTAGGTGGTGCAATGGATAGAACACCAGTGCAGGAGTCAGGAGGGCCTGAGTTCAAATCTCACCTCAGATATTTGACACTCACTAGCTGTGTGACCTTGGGCAAGTCACTTAAACCCCACTGCCTCATCCTGGGTCATCTCCAGTCATCTTGTTGAATACCTGGTCACTGGATTCAGATGGCTCTGGAGAAGAAGTGAGGTTGGTGACCTGCACAGCCTTCCCTCCCTCAAAACAAAGTCAAGTGCAAGTCATGTCATTATTTCTCTGATGGCATGGTCTTCTTCAGCAATGAAAGATGAACACACATTGACTGACACAAAAATAAGAATGAAAACTAAGTCTATACTTTCAATTACTTTACTGGGCAGGGGGAGGAAAGTAGGGAGACTAGGGATATAAAATGTATATGGGACTAGATTAGACTAGAGATTGGTCCTGTGGTTTCACTAATACAGAGATTTAACAAATAAGGAAGGCTTTTATCAATGGAAGTCAGCATTTTCTCTTCAACTTACTACCTAGCCACAGAAAAGTTAAGTGACTTTTCCAGGATTATCCAGTTGGTCCTTTACAAAGCTAAATCTTCCTGCCTCTATACAACATTGCTTTTTACAGCAGTTGGAAAGCTAATTAAATACAAGATAATTTGAAGGGAAAAATGCTAAGAAGCTGAGGAATTAACAAAGGGTTCCAGCAGGAATCCTTTAGTAGCACCTGAGAATAGCCTTGAAGAAAAGTATAGTTTCTAAAAGGCAGAGGTTAGGAGAAAGTAGATTATAGACATGAAGGATTACATATCCCAAGGCACAGAAGCAGACTCTTGAGTCTTGAAAAAGCAAATAGCTAGCAAGTCAGTAGAATTGGGGTATAGAATATATGAAGGAAGATTATAAAATTAGTCTGGAATGGTAGATGAGAGTCAGAATATGGAGGGCCTTAACTTTGCTTTTTATCCTAGAGGTAAGAGGGAGCCGCTGAAGAACTGTGAGTAAGAAAGCTACATGATCTAGTCAGTTTCTTGGGAATATTGAGTTGGTAGCTGTGTTTAGTGCGGCTCATGGAATCAGGGAAAGAATTAGAAAGTTATTGTAATGGTCCAGGGGAGAAGTAAGAAGTGTGGTGGCCAAGAGAATGGACACAAGAGAGCAGGGGAAAAGATGGGGAAATTTTATACAGGTCATTTGTCTATTTCTAAAGATAGTGACTTAGTATTTGGATCAGGGATTGTTGAAGAAAAAACATTAATATGATTTGCATTTTAGGCACAAATCTACAGGAAACAATTTGATTTATTGTAACATTATTCTAATATCCAAGCCTTTCCTAGTTTAAAAAGGGAGATGTTCAAACTGACAATTTCCTCAAGCTCTATAACATGTCTCTTTTCCCAGGATGATTTGAGGTAACATTTAATCAATCAATAAACATTTATTCAGCACTTACTTTGTGACAGTCAATGTGTTAAGTGCTAAGGATACAAAAAGAGGCAGAAAACAATCCCTACCTTCAAGGAGTTTACAATCTATTGAGAGAAACAACATACAAATATATATACATGTGTGTGTATACACACATATATGTATGTATATATGTATATGTATGTATGTATGTATATACATATACACACATACATATCTATGCATATCAAGCTATTTACAAGCTATATACAAATAGGATATTATTTTTGGAAGGAAATCTCTGTAATTAAGAGGGATTGGAAGCACTGGAATTAAAAAGACTTACTCTAGAAGGTGGGATTTTAGATGGGACTTAAAGTCAGGGAGGTCAATAGCTGAGCTGGAAGAAAGGAAGCTATCCCAAGGATGAAATCTTGAATAAGGAAAGTATCACAATGTGTTAAAATACTGAGTAGGGTTAACATTCTAGTAGACCCTACTTAGCTGCTCATTCACCTTTCCCCTAAAGTATACCAAAAGCCACCTCCTCTCCGTAATCAATATCTTAATCTTTTCTCAATGCGGAAGGATGGGCCATTGCTTCCAGGTTTGGACAAAAATCATGTTGCCTATGGAAGAGTATATTCTAAATAAGACTTGTCTTTGTTCTAAGTTTGCTTACCACCCTTAATTTCTTTCCTAAGAAAAGTCTTTTGCCCTCAACCTATTCTCTGCCTTTCAATGAAATCCTGTGCCTAATGCTTACTGTGCTCACGTGGCTCTCAGTTTCCCTATTGATACAACGATGGAATTTAACTAGATAGTCAGTAAAACCCTTTCCAACTCCAGACCTGTGATCTTCCAAGAGGGTAGCCTGGATATTTTGGCACCTATTTCTAGATGGGCACTGTGTATTTTTTTAAATAGACCAACTTTGGACAAAAGCTGTCTTGTTCATCTTTAAGATAATATACTGTCTATGTAGATAAACTGACATTTCTTTTCTCATAATCCTTGCTCATGTCCACTACCAAATGACTAGGGGAAAAGACCACATAAAATAAATTCAATATACATATGTAAATGGACTCAGTAACATTTAGTATTGGCAAATTGCAGAAAATTTGTCAGGTAATATGATTTTGTTTTCAATTTATGCCACTGAAAAGTAGTATAATATATAATGCCAGAAGAAAAAAAAAACATTACACTCTATAAAACTGTATTACTCTATATGGGTTTGGCATTTGGGAAGCAAATGAGAAAAAGTTGCCCTTTTCTGAATTTCTTAAACAGTGTGTAAAGTTGTTAGATTATGCTATAACATTTTAAGAAATCATTTGTGCTGCAAGAAAATCGCATTCAAAAGCATCATGTTGTATACCAAATACAAAGGGTGTGTGAGAGACATCTATCAATGTGATAGGGTAGAAAGAGCACTAGTCTTGCAGTCAAGAATTTTTTGTTTGAATGCCAGCTTCACCATCAATTAGCTACATGATCTTGGGCATGTTACATCATCTGAGAGACTATATTCTTATCTGAAAAAATGGAAATGAATAAAATGAACCATATTGTGTAGAACTGTTTTAGCTAGTGTCTGTCCTTCCTTCCATTTTACAGATTAGGAAACTGAGGCTCAGAGAAGTTAAATAATTTTCCCAAAGCCAAATAGCAAGTTAATCATAGAAGAGGACTAGAAAACTTGCTTCCCTAAAGTCTATCCTACCTACCTCCCACAGCTCTTACAAGAATCAAACAAAATAACATATGCAAAAGTATTTTAAAACTATGTTATTTAAAATGCAAATTACTCAGACCATACTCCTAAGGTATGTGCTACATATCTGAATATTGGTTTCTGAACCGAAATTCTTGAATTTTTACCTGAAATTATATAAATAGATGCCCACATATTGAGATATTAAAATTTTTTAATTGTTATTCAATTAGTTCTATCTATACTATAACAAAGTGACCTGATTTGAAAAGCAAACAGGTGTTAGAGACTGCCAGAGCTGTATATTTCTCTTTAATCAGGTGTTTATCATGCGACTTTCCCCCAAGATTTATAAACTTTAAGGAAAGCACCTGTACCTGTTTTTCAGTCATTGATCTCAAACCATCTATGGACTCTTTAAACCCACCCTTATAAAACAAGAGGCAAATTTTTCTGACCAGATCTTTGAAAATGCTTGTCCCATATCTTCTCAGGAATAATTTCAAAATAACATTTTTCATATTGACTCCTCAGTCTTTCTTATTGTCAAGCTGGTAGATGATGCTTCTGTTTATGTTTTCTTCCCCTTGCCCCCTGATTTCATGTTGAATCCTTTTTTGGACCGGTTAGCAATTAATGTCCAGGAGGGCAAAAATTTAACCTTTCCATATTGACATCTATAATTTTTATTCTATTTCTCCAGTTCTTTTCCCCCCAGACCTTTGATTTCATCTTTGTAGGCAAAACAGTAAGAGTCACCTTATCTATAATTTATAGTCTTAGAGTCATGGGGCTCATGGAGGATTAGGTGACTTGCCCATGGTAACATAATGAGAATGTGTCATAGATAAGACATGAACGCAAGTCTTCTTGAGTCTGGGGCTGACCCTCTATCTAGCATCCCACACTTTTCAAATTCTGACATATTTGTGGATATCAATTTATTTTTGAATGTTGCTGTTCTCTCCAAATTCTTTACATTTCCTCAGTAGTTATTGTATTAGATGACTGGATTTGAAGTTAAGAAGATATGGGTTCAAATGTGGCCTTAAATACTTACTAGCAAAGTAGCCCTAAACCAGTCACTTAATTTCTCTTTGCCTTAGTTACCTCCTCTGTGATAAGAATGGAGTTGAAGTTAATAAAACCCTAAGGTCCCTTTCGACTCTAAATCTATGAGCCTATGATTTTTACATAATGTATTTGAATCTGTTGCTTTCCCTAACTCATTTTTCAATTTACTGTTTCCATTATCCTATCATAGAATAAAAACTTTTTTTTAATTTCCAGAGCACTGTTTTACTCAGTTGATCTTAGTTTCAATGAATTTCTTTAAGAAATAGTTCTCTCAAATATGATCAAGACTTGTCAAGTCTTACCAACTAACCAAACATGTCTGCACAGGACAATCTACCAAGTTGGTCTGCACAATCTGTTGTGAAGAGAAGTTTCTACTTTTAGCTTTAAAAAATTTTCTTCCTGTTTATTTTCTGATTAGACTGTGGGCATAAGCTCCTACCTCTGCCAAACCACTAGGAGTTTGACTAAACCAATTGAATGTTTTTACTTTCATTATTTCCAGTTACCTAAAGAAACTACTTGATTCCTTCTTAGCATCAAACTCTTTTTGGATCCTTTTATTGTTCATATCTCTCTCTCTCTCTTTTTAATCCACCTAAGTCTTTTATCATGTTTTAAATTATTTTCAATTTACTGTTATTCTCTGAACTGCTACCTTATAAAGATTTGCTTTCAATTATTTACCAGTATTTTAAAGTTGTCCTCCTGTTCTTTCATTTCAGCTTTTTCTTTAGTTTCTTTCAACTTTCTCTTATCCTTTCATTTTTTCACAAACATTTTTGCAATTCCATCATTTCTCTCTGATTTACCATTAAAGTTTATGTATCAGTTTCCACCTGTACTTTTCCAGTTTCTTGATCTGATTTTCATTCTCTGTACTCAGCACTTTTTGAAGTTTCCTTTTGATTTTTTTTCTCTTTTTTCCACTTCTCCCATTTTCATTTTCTTTCTCAAGTACTGCCACGGGTTCTCATTGGCATGTTGAACTTGGGAATGCCCATTGTTCCTTTAATTCTTCAGAATCAGCAATATCTCTTTTCAGCTTTTTACCTTTTTTTTACCATTTCTTAGGTTTTAACACTTTTGTCATTTGCCTTTTCAGAATTTCACATTATTCTTTTGCCATGTTTCAATTTCATGCTACACTGAAGTTGTAACTCTTCTTGAAGCCCTTTCTCTTTTTGTCATTATTTACTTTTCTTTATCTATTTTGGTTCTATTTTCAGCTTTTTCTCCTCTACCATTCCAAAATGACAGACATTTTCACTTCATGTTAACTTTTACTTCTCTCTCCACTCCATCCCTACTTCCTCTTCAGCCTCAACTTCATTAAAATGTCTATTGATGCTGACACAATCTGTGCTATCACTTCACTAAAATTTTACAGTTTTAATTTGAAATTTGACTAAATTTAATCATTCAGAATTTGTTGGTCACAGTTTCTATTCTCACTACTTTATTATTACACTGACAGTTTAATATCAAATTTCAATTGCCTTTTTTATTTCTATACTTAACTAACATTTTGTATCTCTTTATTTTTAATGATTCATTTGACAATATAATTTTTATGCATTTGGTGCTTTTCACACTTTCTCTTATTTATTGTTAACAATTTTGACTTCTGCTCTGGATAGTATTTTTTCCCCTAACACTCTCTATTTTCATTCCAGTTGCCATCTTTTAAGTAAACCAATGTCATTACACAAAGAATTATTGGAGTTGGAGAAGGGGAATGGAAGGAGGTGGTAATGGCCAATCATTTGTCTAGAAAAGAAGCCACAATATGTTCCTAGTGTCAATACTTGAAGAGTTGAGAATATGTTCCATGGGACAAGCTTTTCTATTGAGATCTAACTCTGTCCAACAAAACTGGTACTGATGATTTCTCTCTCTCTCTCATTTTTAATTCTACCATAACCTCCAACAACTGTCAAATCTCCTTTATATGCAATTTCATAAAAGAAAACAGTAAAAATTCCAGATGCAATAAAATAGAGGCAGAGAAGGCTGATGGATGAAATCCATCTTGTAGTGAGAAAGAGCTTAGTACAAATACTTCTAAGCTTTGATTCTAGATCAAATCTAGATCAAATCAAATTTATATTCCATGTGCTTCCAGTAACTAATTAGGACTTATTTACCATCATAGGTGAATTGCCTATTTAGTCACAAATTAAGATAGTTTAATCTGCACAATATCTCTTAGCAAGGCATTAAGATGTGACGCTAGAGTCTGTGATCATAAGTAGTTCCACACAAAAAAAAGTAAATGAGAATGTCTGTGTTTGGGTTTTTACTGGAAAGAAATTGTTTCCACATATTCAATTTTAAGATGTATTCATTTTTGCTTCTTCTTAACACTGTGCTTATGAAACTCATTCTCAATGTGTGAATGGCATCATTTCTCTTCCTGGATCTTCCTTCTGCTTCCCCCTGACAGATTTTGACCCTTTGTTAAGTAAGTGGCATCTTTCCAGAGAAAATGATTAAATTAAGCGCCTGCTTTGCAATCAGAATCATTCAAAATAAAAGTGCCATGTTCTTCATGTAGGATATAAGAGGAAAGAACCTGGAAGGTGAGAAACTGATGCCTGTGAATCAATAGAATTTAATTTTCATTGATTATTTTTAGCCATGGACTTTTTAACTCAGTATAGTAGTTCACAATCATAAGGCTACAGATAAAATTCCTGGGATTCCTATTGGTGAGGTGACTTTTCTATTTTCACACGTGTAGTAAAAGAAAAAGTGAAGATTTGAATGCAAATCTTCTGACTCCAAATCTATGTCTCATTTTGCTCCTGAAGAACTCCCTATTTTTCTTCCTGGAGGCATAGGGATAGGAACTACTTTTCATTTCCAAAAAACTTCTGGAATAAGGTAGAGGACAACTTAACAGTAAAATCCATTGGCCAAGCAAAGGAAGGATGCAATTCCTGACTCCTCTACGAATACCAGAGAACTATGACAAGGGCATGGAGGATAGCAAGGGTATAATGACTTGGTATGAAGAGCTACCAAATAAGACTTTGAAACTTATTAAGAGATAATAATCTGTTGACTAGAGACTTTTGGCCAACTCAAATGAAAATATTTATTCTCGATATGGATTATAGGATTTAGAACTGCCAGGAATTCAGGGTCATCTCATCATCACAGGATCATATCTTTAAAGTCAGAAGGCACCCCTAGTCCAATCTTCTCGTTTTATAGACAAGGGAAGTAAAGCTCAGAGAAATTAAGGAAGCTGTTGAAGAATTGACAGATGTCAGATTTGAACTCAGGTTCTAAATCCAGCTCTCATTTCATAGTTCCATACCACTTTGATTCTGTAATGATCTACAGACTGTTTACTATGAAAAAAATAAACGATTGGTTTCTGCTTTCAACTTCTTATGACTTATGCAAGCTTTTCTATCTCTATCCTGTATTTGTTGTCATAACCAAATAATCACAAAACAAATTAAAGGGGGATGCAAAATACTTTAGCAAGTAAATCTAGCCTATTTCAGCCAATTTCCATTTTAAACAAAGAAGAAAACTTTGAAAAAAATGGAATATCAGGGGTTTTGTTTATTTCTTAAGATTTTCCCTTTTTTGATAGTGGTGTTATCTTAAGTTTTTACTTGGTGGCTGCTTAAGGTATTGCAGTAGTCATAGAAACCCATACCTGATTTATCTTGCTTTTTAACAACTCTCAAGAAAGCAGCCTGGTATGTAATTAATTAACTAACAAGATAACATAATATATAATTTGTTCCCCAGGTGATGCTACATTCAGTCCACCAACTAAGAGTAGAAACTATCTGGGATATGTTCAATAGTTTTTCATATAGGTATAATATCCCCATGGTTCAACAAAAGATATTGGACTGTAAGCTCCAAGACTACTTCCCCATCCTAATAGGAACAGGGCTTGGAAACTTTTGTTATTATGTCTGTGTATGTGTGTGTGTGCATGTATGTGTATTCTAAGGGCAAAAAAAGTGAATATTGATGTGAAATATAGAAATTATGACAATTTCTATTTAGCTCTCAGTGGCCCCACAACAAAAAGACCTTTAAGAAACCTTCACTTACTAATCTCATTCTTAAAACTTAGAAAAGTGAATTTTCAGTGAATGCATGGTTTATTAAAGCACAGTAGAGTACAGAATTATAAAGGATCTTTCATAAATAAACCATGAAGAAATCACTTCACTTTGGCATCTTCCCCAAATGTCTTTCCAGGCGTAGAAGGGGGAAGAATAAGGTAGGGATTAGGTACCTGGAATCTGTGGAGATGTATTTGCTTTACCACAAGCAGAGAAAACAAGGAGGAGGTATTGGTGCTTGGAAAGAGTCCCTTGACCTCATTTCACCATCACTATTATTTTGTAGTAGCTGCAAATCTAGTCTAGTCCTTTATTACCTTGCACTCCCAGCACCTTAAGTCTATTTTCTTGGCAACATAGAAAACAAATTCCTTTGCTAATGGGTGGCAGAGTTGGGGTTTGGTATAGGAGGCTAGAGAAGAGAAGAGAAAATTTGGAATGGCTAATATGGCGATTGTTATGTTAGCGAATGATGTCATGTTGACTTTATCAAGCACAAAAATATTACAGGATCTTCTCAGAGAGATCTAGGATTATGCAAAAATGATCTTACCAACAATCCAAAAAAAAAAATCTCAAAAGGATGAAAAATACCTATTATCTAAACTATGATATGCATCTGAATGGCTAATCTATTGAGTTAGTACCCTTCACTCAACAGAAGAAACAGAGAAGTGTGCATTGCATTTGGGAAATTACATAGTATTTTTAATCATCATCAGAATTATCATCATGGCAATAGAATACTTTACAATGGTGAAGATACTACATATTATTGTTTTATTTGGCCCATATGACAACCCTGTGGTATAGGTATTGTAGATACAGTTATTCCTCTTTTATATGTGAAAAAAGTACATTTCAGAGTAACTAAGTGATTTGTCCAGAATCACATGGTTAATAAGTGTTACAGACAGGATTCCCTATCTAGATCTCTACTAAACGTAAATGTAACACTCTTTTTTTTTACTGTACCATATGGTCTCTTTAATGATCCCAAATTGATCACTAAGGTAAAGACCCACTTGAAAAAAAAAGTTTTCCTAGTTGTACCACAGTACAGACCATAATATTTGAGAAACAAAGCTTGCTGGCAACACAAATATAGAGAGATTTCTAGTAGGTGCAAATAAGATATAGAGTATTTTCAATGGGATATGTTTGTGTGTTTCTGTATATGTGTGTGTGTGTGTGTGTGTTTAATGAAAGAAAATATAATCACAACAAGGAGACAGACCAATAATATTTCAAGAGTGAAGGAGGATAGAAGAACATGAGAAGTGTTTTACTGGTGATGATAGATAGATATAGATAGATAGATAGATAGATAGATAGATAGATAGATAGATATCCTAGAGAAAGGCCTCTAGCCTATTACATCAATTCTTTGTGAGGGATCTTGCAAAGCTAGATATAAGTCATGCAGGAAGAGAAGATATGGGTTCTCTTAGTTGATGGAGGGAATACTAACATGTACAGCTTCATGCAATGTGACACTAATGAATTCACCTTGTTAAATTTGGTCCAGTGTTCTATACTCCTGAGATCTTTTAGAAGTCTGACTATCCTACAGTGTGTTATCACAGCTCTCCCTCTCAGCTTTGTACCATCTGTAGACTTGATAAGTATGCCATCTATGATATCTTCATGGGAAACATATCTGCAGAACAATAAACAGTGAAAGAAACGACTGATTTTATCTTTTTTAAAGATATGAATGATCAGTACTAGTGAAATCTATAGGAATTGTAAAGGCTTATTGTAATATAGCTTTGAGATGAATTAAACCATTGTATTAAAGTTTTGGTAAAGAGACTAGTTAGGACATAGGCAGTAAAACCTAAGGACCCCAGAGTTGAATTTCAACAAGTCAGATAAAAATAATATGCAATGAGATCTAAATTCTTAGAGAGGTAGAAAGCAAGGTGCTATTTGAATGGGTAGGAAAGTGGGGAGGGGGAGACATGAAAGATCTTATTCACAGAGAAAGGTGGGGGATGGCTTCCTAGAGCAGGCAACATTTCAGTTAGTATTCAAATTATTGAAAGCTATAATCAGATTCCACTGCCAGTCTTTTGGACTCTACTTCATGTGCCTTCAGAAATCTAAGCATGCTTTATCACCATTTAATTACTTAGTATGTTATTTCTCTCTCTAGCCTCTCTCTGCTCCAGTTACTTTTCTACAGAGCTGCTAAGGTGATATATCTAAAGCACAGAAGTTACCATCTCACTCCCCCATTCAATGAACTCCTTTGACAATGAAACCCCATCGAACTCTGTGTCCAGTCTGTCTTTCCATGCTTGTTGCATGTTACTCCCCCTTCATAAACCCTATGGTAGAGTTAAATTGGCCTTCCTACTGGTCCTCATAATCCATCTCTCATTAATATACCAGCTCCAACATGAGGCCTTTCTTTACCCACATACCCAAAGCTGCCAGTATATTTTCCCTCTACAGATTATAGACAGATAGACATAGATATGTGCATGTGTGTAAATAAATGTATGTATGTGTGTATATATATATAATATCCATACAAATATGTGTGTATACATACATACACACATATATATGCATGTACTTTGTGTGTATATATATATGCATATACATATTTGTATATATTTATATGTACACAAGTTGTTCATGCAATATAACATGTTTCTTTAAGGTGGTGGTTTCATTGAGTTCCTGGAGGCCAGGGATTGTATTTATTTTTCTAAGCCCAGCACTTGGCATAATGCCTGCCAGATAAAAAGAGCTTAAGAAATGCTTATTGATTGATTGAAGAGTAATTCCAATTTTATGGGAGCATTTACACATTATTGAATATCTGTATATTTTTTAAAAAATAAATATTATCTTCAAACTAGAGAAGATATAGTGAGGGGGTTACAATTAAGGCGGAGTTAGCTTTTATTTGCTGTTACTTATTTGGAAGAACAAAGGACATGGACCAATAAGCCTGGCTCATTCCATTATTTAATAGATTTAAAAAAAAAACAACTTTGGAATGCTGGAGAAACTCTAGATGCATGTAAGCACTTTAGGGAATTGGGTAGCTCATAAAATATAACCAAGATAAATGTGAAAAATAATGGACATTGGTGAAAATAGTCTAAAAATCCTTATATTCCTTGATGGACTCTGATTTGAAGTCTCCTTTGAGGGAAAAAATGTCTTGGAGTCATTCTGTCTATTCAGTGTACTTTGGACAGCATGCCCAGCACATGTCAGCAGTTAAGAACAGAAAAAAGAAACCAGGTACATTAAGAAATGGATAGAAAATACTTAAAATATTGTAAATTAATGTCAAGATTGAACAATGGCAAACCGTAATAGCTAGATTAGTGGGCTCAACTCCAGCTTGCTTCCCCTTATAGATGCTTTAAGATATTCACTGGAAGAAAGTATGTATAATTGTATGTGTGTGTGTGAATAGACATAAATGAAAAATAAAAACTCAGAATTTGCCCTCAGTATCCAAATTTGAAAGAGCATAATGACTGCCCACACTCTACATCTCCTGGTACAAGAAAAATAGGATGTTATTTACAACCAAAGGGCCCATATGGTTATTTCCAACAGAAAGAGAATTAAATACTCCTAAAGCTTTAATTGTGTGGTTAGAGATTTCAAGTCTACATGGAAAAGAGGTCCAGCAATGGTCTCTAGGAAACCAGTGAATTTGGATAATGTTCACTGTGGGAAATTTTCCAGTCCAGAAATGTCATCAATCTTATTGCCCCTTATTTTTTAGTGGTCTCATCGGAAAGCTCAAGAATTGACTAATGCTCTAACTTAAGCCCAGAAACCAGTTTGGAACAAAGTGTTCATTCAGTTATTTGTTTGCTTTTAACAAAGATTTGACTATTTTTAGCAACACACTGCTTTAAGAAGTTCAGCTATTTGCAAAAATAAAGATGAGTTAAACAAGTTCAGTTATTTTCTCCCAAACAGGTTTACGTAGACCCAGTATAAATGGAGTTTCCCTGGAGATACAAATCCTACCTAGGTAGAGATAAGTTAGATTCTTTGAGAGAAGGGGTTGCCTCATAGTTTGGGGGGTTTTGCCATACTTGGCACATAACGGTGTTTAATAAATGCTTATTGATTGATCAAGTGATTCTAGAAGTTCCATTTTTAGAGGGGCCCCATAGTTTTATGTTTGTATCTATGTGGTACTCAAACATGTAGATGAAAAGTGAAAAATGCAGTGGGGTATTTGGATGGCTTGCTCACATGACATTTAGATGATTGAAAGCAATTTCTAGTTCACATATACGTATTTGGCGTTACACAGACATTTTTAATTTGTTTTGGGAAGAAAGAACTTCACTATTCCAAGTTGTCAATCTGATTTGTTTTTTTGGTATAATATATTCTGTCTTGCTAGAGGTCAATGTGACAAATAGTATTGCTTTATTTTTAATGAGGCTATAATGCCATGACCAATAATAACATCCTGTACTATGTAAATTTAGATAATATAAAGGTGATCAAATCATATGTTTATGGCATGAAATATTCCTGTAGTAGACATACTCATATCCAAGTTGAAAATATTTGGATCCATTGATAACTTCTGGATGGTGAGCTCCTTCAATGTAGGGACTTACTTTTCTTTAGCACAGTCCTTGACACTTAGTACATGATTAATAAACACTTTTAAATTCATCCATTCATTTCATCTGTTTGCATTAGAAATTCATAGATAGGCTGTTATATATACACATGTATATATGTAAGTATATATGTGTGTATATATGTATATACCCAACCAGTTTGAACATTTAACTTGAAACAAGTGGTTGACATTCTTGATGATAATCCCTGTCATATACACAGAAGCCCATTTTCTATACCAGTGGGGCTGGTCTTCAACTATGTCCTTCAGGAAAAGTAGAACAGGGTAAAGTTTATGAGCCCAGAATTAATATTTCTATATGGTTAAGTGGTCAAATGTTAATTAATTGCCTGTCATCAGTGAAGATAGTCAAAACATATATTGTAGATAGACTCAATAATATACAGTATAGATTTCTGTGGAACATCCTTCCTAATATTTTAATTTAATTGGCCTTCATGAGAGAAAGCAGCATGGTGGATAAAGTGTTAACAGAATCAGGAAGACCTGAATTGGACTGTTTTTCACCAGACATCTAACTTAATTTCCCAGTCTCAGTTTCCTTATCTGTTAAATGGAGACAATAATTCTATAAAGTGGGAATTATAATATGTCTTGACACAGAAAATATATGTAAAGTATTTTACAAACCCTGAAGTGCTATATAATTGTTGATTGTTCGTTTGAGTTTTGTGTGCTTTTTGAGGATGAATTTGTGACTATTTTCTATAACTCAGAGCATATCCTCAAAAATGAGATTGATTCAGGTTAAAATTTATAAAGGCAAATTACTTAGTTGGTGACATATTAGATTCCAAAATGATTATTTCCAAAGTAAGGAGTTGTTTTACCAATTTTCATTCTATTCATTGGTTGTATCTGATGACATAAAAAGGCAGTCAGCCATCTACATTTTCAGTTTATAGCAGGCACAGTCATAAAGAAATAGAAATACATTTAGTAGATGAATTCAAAGATATTTTTAGAAAAGAAGAAAATAAAAGGTAGAAAAGGAAGAAGGAAGGAAGGAAGGAAGGAAGGAAGGAAGGAAGGAAGGAAGGAAGGAAGGAAGGAAGGAAGGAAGGAAGGAAGGAAAGAAAATGCTTAAATTCAGGTTGTTGCTTTTTTTAAATTTGCTAGGTATCTACCATAATATCATGCTGGGTATTTAGAGGCCAAAAAAAAAAAAAAGTTTCTATTCCTGTGCCTGAAATTTGCCAGATTATTTGGGGTTACATTTGGGGTGATGTGAGCCTGGAGGTGAAGGCAATTCAAATAAGACTAGTCCCAAAAGAATAGATGATTGGCAGAATATTCCAGAGAAGATAGCCAGAGTTTAAGCACTGAGAATTGCTTAATTAGCCTAACCTCACCCAAGATCTGCTAGCCTAATTTTCTTTGTTTGTATTACACACTATAACATATTTTAGCATCCACCCATCTTTTTTAGCATCAGGCCCCAAGACTCTGAAAAAGTGTTTTAGATAACCTACGAGGCATTTCATTCTCTAAAGAAACCAATTATATTTGAAATTAATAATTAAGAATTATAAATAGAATGAACAAGAAAACAGGCATACTCCATATCCTGCGGGTAGATTCTTTTTTAGTCAGTATATGGGGAATTAGGTGCAAAAAATCCATTTATGTTAATGGGCGTTGCATGTCTAATTTCTCATGGACCACACTGCAGATTTCCCCCTAGTGTCTTTGTTTCTACGTGGGATCAGGAAAGAGGGGGAAAGTGAATGATTTATTTGATGGTCTGTCAATCATAATGGCAACCAGAGAAATTCCAAAGCTGTTTTTAACCTCTGTAGAAACAGTTAGTTAGACCATATGCTTTTTTTCTTCCTGCCAGATGCTGTCATTCATCAATTTCCTATTAAGAAAATGGGATTCTGCAAAAATCACTGGAGTTTTCCTCTTTTGTATATAAGCATTCCAGAAAAGATTGTAAAGCTATTTGCTACTTGGGCAAAATAACTTCTGACACTCAGTAATCTTCATATTAATTTTCTGTGACCTTTAATAATGTGTATTATTATATGTAGCCAGCGTACCATTCAGAATTATTATTTTAAAATTATCTTTAGCTTGCTTCTAAGCCTAGAGGTTAAAATCTATCTGTTTATGATAATCCAACCTGTAAGAATCATAGAAACTTAATGGCTATTTAAAAACCTCAGTAACCTCAATAAAAACACCCTACAGAGATTCAAGACAGGTAACACAATGTTTGAAAGTGAAAGTAAGTAGCATTAGCTGAAAGTTGATTACCCAAAGGATATGGAAGAAATTGAATAAAAAACTGTACAGAGATTCTTTTTTTTTTTTTTTAAACCAAGTGAAAGTCAAATTGATTAGTTGAGCAGCAAAATGTAAATGATGTTAAATCCTGGGTCTTTTTTGTCACACTTGAAAACATCTGCAAAATCAGAGGATTTACTTTTTTAAAAAACTAGGATGAAACTGTTCCTCTTATAAATGGTATCAACATGCCATGAATGTTTGACATTGTTGCAATGCAATTGCATTTTTATTATTAAGATCTGAATGCTCTAGATACAATAATACGTTGATGCACTCTCATTTGTAATTTAGGTTTTCTGGAAGTAACCATATGTATATGTGCTTATATGCTTTTTCTTTGGAGGTTTCCTTTGTTTGATTCCCCCCTCCCCAATATCTCAGGAGTGTTTGCAGATATTTAGCTGCCATGGCATGCTCCATCAGCAAATCAGCTAACAGGAGAGTCAGGATAGAGGCCCTTCTTTACCTAACTCCAATCGGCATCAGTTTCCTATGCCTTATTAATAGGAACTGACTCATTGACAAACAAGGCAAATAGCATCGAGAGCAAAGGGATGCTCTGAAATTCAGGATGGATCTCTTTCAATAGTTAAGCACTGTTCAAAATTCTGAATTTTCCTTGGCTGACAGCCAGTTTTAAACACACAGGGACTGTTTATTGTTTAAGTTTTTGGTAGAAAACCACACACACATTCATAACTTTACAGCTGTCAGACTTCATTGTATGTGCTCCAGCCTAATAGTTTCAAGCCTAATTTTTTTTAAAGGTCATGAACGAGCTATAATATAGTTTTTAACGTTTTAATTTTCTCTTTTCTCCCCTGCTGTTTTTTCCCCTGCTGGGATGACTCCACTTGTGAAGGTCAGGGGAATGATAATGCTGAGGCAGCTATGTCTTTTTATTCATAGGCCAGGTAGAGATTATAGATACCCATAAATGTATGCCTCCATCCCACTGCATTGCTATTGACCCTTGCCCTGAGCTGAAGACAGCATCCTCTCTGGGGAGGACATGTGATTCACTTTCCTGGTAAGTGGAGTCCTGAAGTGGACTTTGCCCAAGATTGCCTATTGTATCAAATGATCTCTGGTGGTGGATTTTTTTTTTCATATGAACTGCCTCTTTTTGAGGATGCCAACAAATTCTGTTTATTTCAGTATTTTTCTTTTACAAAAACAGCTTCCCTAAAGGTGAAATAGTTAATGCTTTCTCTGTTGAAGTACATATCACAGTGTCATTTAAAAAAAACTATTGGAAAAAGAGTCAAAAGAAATGTTTTCTAAAATCTGGTTTGATAGTTACTGAGCTACACCATTGCAAAATATAAGGCAAGAATATCAGTTTATCTAAATCAAACCCATGTAGGTTAACTGATTATAACACTTGAAGATTTGTAAAATTTTTCATGTTTTCTTTGTATCCCCAGTGGTTAGCATAGTGCTTGGCACATAGAAACCACTTAATTTTTGACTTGATTTTATTTAGATGGGATCTTGTGGGACCCTTGTAAATGCTTGTATGATAGATACTATAGTATTACTTTTATGAGACAAAGTGCAAATGGAGAGGTTAAACGACATGTCCTTCTAGTCACAGAGCTAGTTAAATACTTGAAGAGGTATCCCCTTTAACAACAACCTTGAGAAGGGCTCTGTTTGATGACAAAAGGGAACTTACTGCCTCTGGAGGTAATCCATTCCACTTGAGGCAAGCTCAGATTGTTCACAAATTTGGTTGGTTTGTTTTGCCCCTTAAATCCAGTCTAAATCTGCTGTGATGGCAATCAAATTAAGATCTTTTGCTATTTTTGTTTTATGAAAAGTGCCTCTGATTGAATAATGTGAATAAGAAAGATTTTCCCACCCATTGATGGACATGCCCATTGTGGGAAGCTTGTTTAGGGGAGTCATTTTATAGGAGGGTCCCAAGTAACTTTTGTTTTTCTTATTGGGGCACTGGGTCAGAGGGCTATGCCCTCTGGCTCTAAAAAGTGTACAAACACTCTGAGGGTGAGGTTTTACTTTGTGGCTTAATTCTTGTAAGAAGGTTTGAGCAGCAGGTGAGGACTCCTGGAATCTGCTTTAAGGAGCCTCCTGGCTTTGAAAATCCAGATGTCAGTGCTTCCCTCTTTGGTAACTATGGTCAGAAAGTTGGGGTTCAACTGTCTGTTGAATTCTGTCAGAGGAAGTCATGTCTGTTGATTTTTGATTTCTCTGTATTTTTTTGGAGTTCAGGGTGCTGATCCCTCCTGAACTAGGTGGATGATATATGTGCTTGGTTAAAGGAGTGATATATGTGCTTGATTAAAGTGATTGTTAACTCCTTGAAAGTTACTTTCTTTTTATGAATGCAGATCTAAGAATTTATGATAGCAGGGCCCCCTGTATATGTTGGTGTGCCTATTGTTACATCTGCCTCCCTAGAACTCCCACTCATTAATCTGATTTCTGACTTCCAGAGCCAATCAGAACCAATTAAACCCTCTTCTATATGACAACCATTTATATATTTGAAGATAGCTACCATGTCCAACTAAGTCTTCTCTTAAGAAGGTTGAACCCTCATTACCTTCAACTTTTCCTCATATGACATCAACCTTACCATCCTAGCTGTCTTCCACTAGATACTCTCAAATTTATCAATGCTCTTCCTAAAATATAGCACCTATGGCAGAATATATACATATACATGTAAATATACATATATGTATATATTCACATGTGTTTGTGTGTGTTCATCCTTCATTGCTGAAGAAAACCATCAGAGAAATAATGGCATGACTTGCACTTGACTTTGTTTTGAGTGAGGAAGAGCTGTGCAGGTCATCAGCCTCACTTCTCCTCCAGAGCCATCTGAATCCAGTGACCAGATATTCATCAGGATGACTGGAGATGACCCAGGATGAGGCAATTAGGGTTAAGTGACTTGCCCAAGGTCACACAGCTAGTGAGTGACAAGTGTCTGAGGTGAGATTTTGAACTCAGGTCCTCCTGACTCTTGCTCTGGTGCTCTATCCACTGCGCCACCTAACTGTCCCATACATGTGTATGTATATATGTATGTATGTATGTGTGTATGTATGTATGTATGTATATATGTATAACTTATTATGGCAAAGTATTTGGAGGCCAACAGAAAGTACAGCACTGATCACACATCAGTGTCTGCTGTTATGACTCTCTTTTTCAAAAAAAAATTATTTATTTTTAGTTTTTAACATTTATTTTCACAAGATTTTGAGTTCCAAATTTTCTCCCTATCTCTCCCCTCCCCCACCCCAAAACAACATGCATTCTGATTACCCCTTTCCCCAATCTGCTCTCCCTTCTATCACACCCCTCCGTTCCCTATCCCCATCTTCTCTCTTTTCTTGTAGGGCAAGATAGATTTCTATACCCCATTACCTGTATTTCTTATTTCCCAGTTGTACACCAAAACAATTCTCAACATTCATTCCTTAAACTTTGAATTCCAACTTCTCTCCCTTCCTCCCTCCCCACCGATCCCCACTGAGAAGGCAAGCAATTCAATATAGGTTATGTATGTGTAGTTTTACTAAAGACTTCCATAATAGCCATGTTGTGAAAGATTAATTATGTTTCCCTTCATCCTATCCTGCCCCCTATTTATTCTATTTTCTCTTTAGACCTTGTCCCTCTCCTAAAGTGATTACTTCTTATTACTTCCTCCTTCCATTTGCCTCCCTTCTATCATTCCCTCACCCCACTTATCCCCTTCTCCCCTAATTTCCTGAAGTATAAGATAGATTTTTAGTGTAAGACAGCTTTTCATACCAAATTGAGTGTGCATGTTATTCCTTCCTTAAGCCAGATGTGGTGAAAGTTTCACTTTCTCCCTCTCACCTCCCCCCTTTTCCCCTCCATTGAAAAAAGTTTTTTCTTGCCTCTTTTATGAGAGATAATTTGCCCCATTCTATTTCTCTCTTTCTCTTCACAATATATTTCTCTGTCACACCTTAATTTTTTTAGATATCATCCCTTCCTATTCAACTCTCCCTGTACTATGTATATATATATCCTTCCAACTCTCCAAATACTGAGAAAAGTTTCAAGAACTACAGATATTATCTTTCCATACAGGAATGTAAACAGTTCAACTTTACTAAGTCCCTTGTGATTTCTCTTTCCTGTTTAGCTTTTCATGCTTCTCTTGATTCTTGTGTTTGAAAGTTAAATTTTCTATTCAGCTCTGGTCTTTTCAGCAAGAATGCTTGAAAGTCCTGTATTTCATTGAATGACCATTTTTTTCCCCTGAAGTATTATACTCAGTTTTGTTAGAGAGGTGATTCTTGGTTTAAATCCTAGTTCCTTTGACTTCTGGAATATTATATTCCAAGCCCTTTGATCCTTCAACGTAGAAGCTGCTAGATTTTGTGTTATACTGAATGTAAACAATGCTCAAATTGTTTCTTTCTGGCTGCTTGCAATATTTTCTCCTTGACCTGGGAACTCTGGAATTTGTCTACAATATTCCTAGGAGTTTTTCTTTTTGGATCTCTTTCAGAAGGTGATTGGTGGATTCTTTCAATATTTATTTTGCCCTCTTGTTCTAGAAGATCAGGGCGGTTTTCCTTGATAATTTCATGAAAGATGATATCTAGGCTCTTTTGTTATCATGGTTTTCAGGTAGTCCCATAATTTTTAAATTATCTCTCTAGGATCTATTTCCCAGGTCAGTTGTTTTTCCAAAGAGATATTTTACATTATCTTCTATTTCTTCACTTTTTAAATTTTGTTTTATGATTTCTTGGTTTCTCATAAAGTCATTAGCTTCCATCTGGTCCATTCTAATTTTTAAAGAACTATTTTCTTCAGTAAGTTTTTGAACCTCCTTTTCCATTTGGCTAATTCTGCTTTTTAAAGCATTCTTATCCTCATTGGCTTTTTGGGCCTCTTTTGCCATTTGAGTTAGTCTATTTTTGAAGGTATTATTTAATTCAGCATTTTTGGGGGTCTCATCTAGTAAACTGTTGAATTGTTTTTCATGATTTTTTTGCATCACTCTCATTTCTCCTCCCAATTTTTCCTCCACCTCTCTTACTTGATTTTCAAAAACCTTTTTGAGCTCTTCCATGGCTCAATAACACTGCGTTTTATTTTGGAGGTTTTGGATTACAGATGCCTTGATTTTGATGTCTTCCTTGGATGGTATGCACGGTTCTTCCTCATCTGAAAGGATGGAAGAAAGCACCAGTCCACCAAGAAATTAAACTTCTATAGTATTATTTTTTCCCTTTTGGGGGCATTTTCCCAGCTGGTTACTTGACTTTTGAGTCCTTTGTCAAAAGGAATGTATACTCTGGGGACCTGTAAGTTCTCAGTTCCTCCAAGGTGGCACAGTCAAGGAAGAGGAGTTTATTCCTTTCTTGCCCTGCACTCTTGTCTGGGAGCTCTTTTGCTTAGGATCTGCAAGTAGAATTCTTTTTCCAGAACTTCCACCAGCTCCACCATGCCAGCACTCTTCCTCACCCTAAGACCACCACTCAGGGCTGAGACCCAGATAAGCAGCTCAAATCTCCCAGGGTCTTTAGCCTGAGGGCTCCCAAAATGGACACTGCTGCTACTGCTGCCACCACTGCCTGAGACCAGGGCTAGGGGAGGACCTTGCTCTCTTCTCACCCAGATGAAAAAGCTTTCTCACTGACTTTTCTAGCTGTCTTTGGCTTTTGTGGGTTGAGGAATCTGGGAACTGCAGCTGGTGCCAGAGATTCCACCCCCAAGGCCTGCTCCACTCTTGTTCCTGCTGGTGCTACACAGCCAAGGCTGGGATGGGCTCCCTGGGCTGCGATCCACTTTGCATCTGGTGTGATAGACCTTTCCTATTGGCCTTCCAGGCCAATTTGGGCTAGAAATCTCTTTCACTCTGTCATTTTGTGGCTTCTGCTGCTCTAGAATTTGTTTAGAGTCATTTTTTACAGGTATTTTATGGGCTGTGGGGGAAGAACTAGAGTAGAGGCATCTTTCTTCTCTGCCACCCTGCTATGATTCTCTTAATGCAGCCCTGGATCATATTAACATTTTTGACTGCCATATTGCAGTGATGACATACTGAACTTAGAAAAAAACTAAAACATCCAAATTATTTTTATGAGAATAGTATCTAATCATACCACCTCCTTTGTATCCTTGGAGAGCTATTTATTTAATTCAAATATAGGACTCAAAATTAATCCCTATTAAATTTAATTTCCTAGATGATGCTGTCTATACTTACTGCCTCCACTTCTGTTTTATCACTCCACACACAGCCCTTTTCAATCTCATTTCTGATGTCACTGCATGTTCACTCAACTGAAATTGCTCTCTCCAAAATGATCAATGATATCCTAATTACCAAAGCTCAGAGTCTTTTTTCAGTACTCTGCCTTCTTAATCTATTTAGTATATTAAACTCTGCGGACCCCTCTCTCCTCTTGCATACTCTCGGATACTCTCTTGGATACTCTTTCCTAGTCCCTCTTTCTTATCTTCTTTGCTAGATCAAGATTCAGGTCACATTCCCCTTAGAGTTGATGTTTCACAAACCTCTATCTTCAGCCTTCTACTCTGTCTATATATAATCTGTTCTGGTGACTTTCTCAGCTCCCATGGATTTAGCAGTTTAACTGTCATCACTGTGCCATCAGATCTCCCTCTCTCTTTCTCCCCTCTTCCCTCTGTCTCTCTATGCCCTCATCCCTCCCTCCCTCCCTCCCTCTATTCCCCTAACACTAACTCTCCCTATTCTCTTTCTTACACTTCAATCCCACATCACCAAGTGCCTATTGGATATTTCAAACTGGAGATCCTAAAAGCACTCAAGCTTAACATGTCCAAATCAGAATTCATTATCTTTTCCCCACATCTACCCCTCTTTTAAATAGTTTCTGTCAGAGTGTTAAAAGCACCATCACATTTTTCCAGATCCATGTTTATAACCTCCATATTATCCTTGATTCATTGTTCTTCTTCATCTCACATCTTCACTCAGTTGCTGGATCTTGCCTTAGTTATTCATGCATATTCAGGGACAATGCAGGGGGTAAACAGGATCCCTGTCACATTTAAACATATATTTGTCTACTGAATATTCTGTCATGCAATCTATCTATTACGGAGAATTTATTAAGTACCTACTATGTGCCAGAAACTGCTCTAAGTGCTTTAGATACAAAGACAAAAGTAAAATCCCTGCCTTCAAGAAGCCTATAGTCCAGCTGGATAAGATAGCAGATGAGGAGTTTGATGGAATGGAGGGAAAGAATTAGGTTAGGAGATTTCATGGACAAGGTAATGCTTGAAATGTGTCTTAAAAGAAAACATAGATTCTATAAGATAGGAGTATTAAAGGAAGCTCATTGCAAATATATAGGACAGCCAGTACAAAAGCACAGCATTAGGAGATCATATGCCCTGTATAGGGAACAGCAAAACCAATTTGTCTGAACCACTGTGTGCCAGAAAGGGAATGATGTATAATAAGGCTAGCAGGGTAGACTGGGGTGCAGTCATGAAGTGCTTGAAATTATGACACACTGAACTGAAGAGTTTGTATTTGATCCTAGAGTTAATAAGAAGCCACTGATGTTTATTGAGTGAGGGAGTGACACAGTTTGATTTGTGCTTTAGGAAAATCAATTTGACAGCTATGTGAAAGATGACTTGCAGAGGCAAATTCAAAACATCTAAAACTAAACTTGTTTTCCTACCTAATCGTCCATTTATAATAATAAAAATAAATTCTTCTTTTTGACTTTGTTATTTTTGTCAGTCTTCTCAATTACTAGTAATATGATCATAGGCATAATAATATTGCTGTTGTTCTCATTATTATGGATGGAGGTGTATTAATTGACAGAATCTGTTTATATTAGTTAATAAAATTAGAGGAAACTGCTTTTACCAATGCAGAGTGCTACCTGTTCTGTTCTCCATAGGCATAACAATTTGCTTGAGGTGAGCAGGAGGAGGGGAAAATAAGGAAGAGGAAGAGGCAGTATTTATATTGTACTTAAAGGCTTTCAAAATACTTTATGTACAATCATATCTTTTGAAATGATCAGAGATCACCTAGACCACCATCTTATTAAAAATTAAGAAACTGAGGCCCAGAGAAATTAAGTGATTGCACTTTTCCTACTAGATAAAAGTATAAACTCTTTTGCCTGGTTTGCATTCAAGAGTCACACAATCTAATCCTAACGTGATTTGCCAGATGTTTTGTTGGTAGGGGTTAGAATTTCAGCCTATGGTTCCATCGGTGTAGGAATTTCCTGGTGTGGAAATTCTACCAATTAAGATCAGCAATTTGTAATTGAAATCTGAGGGAGTAGCCTAGGGTCCTGAGAGTTTAAGAAACTTGTCCATAGACCTCCCCAAAGGAGCCCTGGAACCTTTGTCTTCCTGCCTCCAAGGTCAGTCTTTTATCTACAACAACCAGCTGCTGTATTAACCTAACATATTATTCTTCTACATAAAACTTCTGTTCCACTATGCTATCCTTCCTTCACTCAACTTTCTTTTTCCATTTACAGGCAGTAAAATATAGTACTGAGCGGTATGCTTGGTGTCAAGACCTGAGTTCAGATCTTAGTTCTGACACTTATTAGATGAGTAATGATAAGACCATTACTTAATTTCTCTACATCTCTGTTTCTTGTGTAAAATGGTAATATACAAACTTTCTCCACATAAATTTTGCTGGGTTATTGTGAGAACAATGCTCTTGATATTATAAGATGCCACATAAACATGAATTATTCTTATCCGAACTGTCATTCCTTTCTTCTTTTTATTCTTGTTATTGTTAGTTATTTTTCAGTCATGCCCCCTTTGGCGTATTCTTGGCCAAGGTGCTGGAGTGGTTGCCATTTCTACTTTCTACCTCCTTTCCTGAATTCTGCCTTCATTTAAGACCCAGTTCAAGTCTCAATCTCATCATGAATCCTTCTGTGATCACTTCATTCTACAGTCATCTCCCCTCCTGGAACACTTAGTATTAGAACTTTTAATATATCACCTCAAACTATAAAATTCACTTTACATAAATATATGCTTTCTCTCCCAAATAATACTTTAAAATCTTGGGTTTGGGGAATAAGTGTTAGATTCCCCTGTATTCTCCCAGCTGCCAAATCTAGGGCTTCACATACAGAAGCTTTGCAGCACATCTTGCTGATGAATTGATAAGCAATGTCAAAGACCGAGGTTAGCTGGAATTGGGGATAATAATGGATTCCAATCAAACTTGCTGTTTGGGACAGTCACCCTCAACAATCTGGCAAGAAATTTGTGATTCAAACTTGAGCTTCTTTCATTAATATTCAAGAGACAGTTATTATCTTAAAGCAAACTAAACTTTGCTGGCTTCAAAAGAAAAGAGATAACAAACTACAGAGACCACTAAGGGCAATGAAGTGTTTTTGAAGTCAGTATGCAGGAAAGGGGGAATTAATCATCAGCATTAACTATTTCCTGGTGCAGGTAGTAGAAACTAGTGAGTTTTGTTCCCAATAGAAGAATGATTATAATGGTTCTTTGAAAACCCTGGAGCTCAGGTCTTTACGTGGCTCCTTGTAGACACTAGGTTCTCAGAGAGTTCTCAGAGAGTGTGACTCAAAGTGCTCAAGGCGAACTAAGACCTAAATTCCTAAAGCAAGGAAGAGTGCACAAGAAAGGAGATGAATGAAGTTCTTCATTTATAGGGCTTCAGAAGAATAAAATATCCAAATAATATACTACAGCAGTGGAGAGAAGAAAGACATAATTGAATAAATGAATAAAAATAAATGAAAAAAATATGAATAAAAATCATATGATTTTCTTTCTTCTTTCCTTCTTTGATTACTATGGGCTTTTCTGTTTACTTCTTTTTTATTGTTTGTTTTGAAACTAGGTCTCCCTCTCCTGCCTAAGCTGGGAAGTTTCCATTACTGCTCTGTATAGGAATTTTGACCTGTTCCATTTGTGACCTGGGCCAATTAGACCTCCCTTAGGCAACCTAGAAGCTCTCCTCCAGCTTCTTCTCCCCCAACAGCAGGGACTACAGGCCTGCGCATCACCATACCAGAATGACTAGGGACATTCTCTGAGGCCAAGTCTGTAGTAACAAAAAGAAGACAAAAAGGGAGCCAATTGTTTCTATTATCAAAATGTAAAAGATTCATTTTGTTCATTTTTATAGTCAAAGGATACACAGGATCAACTTAGATCAGGTCTGTGCAAAATGAGAAAAATGATGTGACAGAGGTTCATCAAATCTCAACAAATACCATGCAATGGATCTTGTTCTGTTTCCTTAAATTAGAAAATAGAGTTCTTGACATTGTCATTCTTCTTGGGATATGTGGGAATCCTGGGTCATCTATGGGTCATCTATGGGTCATCAATTTGCCAGCCTCTCCCAAATACATAATGACTCTATCACTGAATGGCAATATGGGAGGTTGGCACTACCAGAAACACAGTTACAGAATTATTCATGTTGTGCCTTGCTTGTGTTTGTGTATCAGACATTCAGCACAATGTTTGGCACATAGAGCATGCTTAATAAGTACTTTATCGGTAAATCTTTTGATCTATACCCAATCATCATTGTCTTATGCTAGTCTATCTTCAGTAAAAGAGAAGAAACATCATAGACAAGGGTACAAATGGCACTGACTTTTACAATTCTCATCTTTATTGGACACAGTCTGGGTAGACAGGAAAACTGGTGGTGGGGTAACAAGATGACTTGATGTTTCATAGATTTGGAACTAGGAGTTCATCTTGTCCAACTCTTCATTTTACTATTGGGAAAAACAAGGCAATTAGAGGTTAAGTGACCTGTCCAAAGTCACACAGGTAGTAAGCCACAGAGCTAGTATTTGAATGTAGGTCATCCTCTGACCTCAAGCCAGTATTCTGTCTCATGTTGAACTCCCCTATGTTGTATTATTACATGTAAAAAATCTGCTGCAGTGCCATTATTTTCTCACTGATGTGAACCACTGATAATCTTCTATTTCTTCTTTCTCCAGCAATTATATGGTACCTATGTGTTAATACAATTAGGTACATTTTCTATTCAAAAGTATTTCTATTCAGCATAACTTACATAGCTAAGTATATTCCACTTATTCAATTTTAAAGTTCTCTCTTTTTAAAATGAATCTTTTTCTTAGATAAGCAATTACAAAATGGTTAAGCAGTGTCATTTGAAACCCATTGCACTTCATAAATATAGTTCTTCATTACCCAGGACAACATGTATGAGACATTTAAATTTTAAAAGACAGCCTCACTGGTTTTACATGACACCAAGAAAAAGCAAGAACTAGAATCTTGAAAGGTAGCACACCATGTTATCAAATGCTACTTTTCCCTTCTGGGTAGTATTACTTACATTGTGCAAATGTGTTATGCAAAATAATGTTAAAACTGATTCTTCATCTTCCCTTCAGGTTCATACAATATTCAGTGAAAGTTTTACAAAACATAAATTAATTTAGGATAAAAATCAAGCATTTTAAAATGTCCATGTATATTAAGACTCAAACATCTCTTAAATGAGTACTCAGAAAAACAAGGTAGAAAGATCAAACCAAGATTCGAGGTGTCTCCTTACTTTCCTATGCATGTAGTACCTTAAAAAAATACTATGAATCCAGTAAAATCATAATGAACATCAGTGTCTGGCTATTAGGGAGGGGAATTAAGATTTTGACATGCTAACACACACTCACACACACACACACTCACACACAGAGCAGCAGCAGCCAATGTTAACTCTCCTTTGACTTTTATCGGTTTTGCTAACAATCTTATAAATGATTACTTTTCTTGGAAAGTTTGTGGAGTTTTTTTTTTAATGATCAAATACATTATATAACACATTCTGTGACCAAAAATGCTATAAACCTTCAATATCTGAGGCCTGTAAATATATTTCCATGGCTGCAGTTATGTGGGTAGAAAAGGATTACATGATTCTGAATCACCTTATATAAGCAAATTTTAGATGAAGTTCCATTGTGTATTTTATCTTATAATCCTGAGATGTAAAATTACATCAGATGCCTCATCTTTTTGAAATACAGTTTTCATTAATCCCTTATGCAAATCAGAAAAAGAAGTTCAAAAATTCAACTAAATCTACTTTTCTGTATTGGGGAAGGTGGAGGGGAGAGTTTATATATTAGTTTCTACACACTTTGTTTTTAATCTATTAAAGAATTCAGGTTCTATGTCTTGACCTCCATTTTGCTCCTCCAGAAAACCATTCCACAAAGAAGAAACAACAAGCACCTGGATTTTTTTTTTCTTTTGAGTCTAACTTCATATTAAGGGATCATTCTGCCTTTCAGCAGAAAACTCTGTAAAATAAAAACAGTTGCTGAAAATAAGTGATTTTTTTCCAAATATTTTCAACTGTCATTTATGTTGAATCTTCTTTTTTGTTGTTTTTTTTAAGGAATAATTTTTGGAAATCTTGCTAAATATAGTATTTCACATCTATTTTCTGTTTTCCAAACAGTATTCACTCAATCATCATGAATTTACTGAGTTCCAACTACATGCCTAGAAGGGTACTAGATTCTGAGGATACAAAAATGATGAGCCCCTGCTCTCTAGGAGGTTATACACCTCTTTTACTGATGAGGAAATCAATTTGTCAATCTCACCTCAACGGTTAACCACCTACTATAAGCCAGACACTGTGCTCAGTGCTGGATGACAAAATTGAGACATTTTCCAACATCAAGAAACTTCTGTTCTCTCAGGACAGACCTCATGGACATAATGTGAACACACAAAATATTTATATGTATATACATTTTTGTATATGAAATGTGTGTATAAGTATAAATATATACATGTGTATATTATATTGAGTTCTGTGTATGCGTGTATTGTACATACACAGTTTTGGAAGAAACCAGAAGTTGAGGATTGAGACTAGAATTAAATATATAGATACTGCTCACTTTTAGGAGGAGGTCTGAAGAATCCACAAATCAGAAGAAAGATGAAGGATTCAATCATCCAGATGTTTTATGGACTTATAGGCTGAGCTTTTGTATAAGCATTGACACATACATATAAACATGTGATTTGCCAGTTGTAAGACTCATTGGCAAAGGTAGCTGCACTAATCCTTCTGCCCCAGGTAGAAAAGAACTTAATTGAAATGCACTGCAAGGAAAAGTCAAGGTTATTACCCTCGCCTACAACTTGCAGTGTGACATTTTGTTTTATAGCATTTGGAATCTTTCACCTCCCAAGAACCATGAACTTAAAAAAAAAAAAACAACAATATGGAGGGAGAATTGTTTTTTTAAAAATGTAATTTTAAAAATGATTCTTGAAAGTACTATTAAATGAGAAAGTTTGGAGAAAAGACGAAAATAATATTCTACTTATCTTGTATCGATTCACATTTAAACCCAATGTAAAGTTCAGATGTTTAGGGAGGAAAAACTAAGTTGATTGAATGAGATAAGTCAGAATCATACCTCATAGCTGGCTTCAGTCTGCCTGTTTGCTAGACATTTTTTCAGTTTGGGACTCACAAAATATGTCTTAGTTAAAGAAAATGGACACCTTATTAGAAAGATATTTTTATGTGTCATTCAACTCTTTAAATCAGACAATTTATCTCTATGCTATATGAAAGTAGATCATAGTGAATTATCATGCACTGGAAGAAGTAAATAATGTGGAGGGGAGTTGATGTGAACTATTGTCTTCAAGTGGCTAAATATAAGTAGAAAGCTACATCTCTTCAGCATATTTGGCCTCCGGATTCTTTTTTTTTTTTTACATTTTCTTTTATCATTATTTTAAATAGCCAATGGGAAGTTGGGTCTTTCTTTTCTTTTTCCTCTCTTGAGAACAAAAAGAACCTAAATCAAAATTCTGAAACTCACCTCTTACCACCAGAACAAAGATTGACCTGTGTAGTAATACTGGGCTGGCTTGAGTCCTAAGGGGCAGAGGGGCTAATAGACTGCAGCATTCCAGCTTCAAGCCAACATGCCATTTCCATAAATTGATTATTTAAGAAAAAAAACTAATAAATGCTCAGAGAGTGTGTCACATTACTTCAAACTTAACGCTCTGCCCCTTATTTGCCTTGTGAAATTGAATAAACCAAATTTTGAAAATGCCTGAGGACAAGGGAGGGAAATCTGAAATACTGATACTAGACATCCCTTCAATTCCTGTTCTATAAGGAAATTGCTAAATGATGAGATGCCCTAGAAGGAAGGCCATTCTGAAAGTTTCCTTGATACCAAAGATAAGAAATGTTATAAATAAATCAAAAAACGAAGACTGGAAAGCCTACCCATTCCCTGTCCGCCCTTTGATGCTGACCTCTAAAACATAAACTCTAAGAATCATTATCAAACCAGTACGTCATCTTGTGAACAACTGGGAAATCAGTGCAGTAGATGTATTATAAATTCAACTGCTATGCTAAGTCCCCTGGACCAAGAGCTGGGCAGCCTTTTATTGTAATAAAATGTGATCCTCTGCTTCTGTGAAGATTGGAAAATCAAGCTCTGTAACCTTAAAGTAAATGAAGAGGAGGCTAATAATACCATATGCCTTAAATCCACAATCAGGATTTTCATATTTTCTCAATGTGGAACACATCTGAATATCTCTGAAGTTCATGCAGTAATGGGTTAGAAAGGAGAAAATGCCATTTTTTTTCAACATGCATGATGCTTCAAGGAGAATACTTTACTTACTTAAGAAATGAGAGGCACAAATATATGGGAACTTTATAAATGGAAGATAACGAACAAGTAGTCTGCAGTATAAGCAACAGTTATGTTTTACAGCCAGCTGGCATAGTTGTACCCGAAGCTAATGCTCTTCTCTAAAGCAAGAAGTGTTCAAGTGGTCATCTGGGAAACCCTATCAAAGTAGAAGAACTGTACAATGTCAGTCATGGGCACTATAAAAAACAGACTTGGGGCCAGCAGAAAGATCCATAAAGAAGTGGCCTGACTCATTTGCTCACATATGAGGCCATAGCCTAAAACCGTAGGAGGCCCAAATAGTAACATTCCATCATCAGATCTTTCTTCCCATTTTACAATGCAGTAAACATTCTGAAAGTACAAGGCAAATGACTTGGAATCATAAGTGACACCCCATAGTTGGACTATAAAAATGAGCTTTTCTCTAAGTGTAGTTTTTTGGGGGGAGGGCCATGTGGGAAAGGAGAAGGAACCATCCTCTTAGGTCTATGGGATTTCATTTTGGCAGGGAACCAGTTTGCCTGTCTTTGGTGTTGATTTGGAGTTATGCTACTCTGTGTGTGTATGGGTCTGTCTGGGTATGTGTGTATGTGTGTGTTTAATATGAGAAGATTCTATGTTAAAAGTATAACCAGCCCCCATTCCACCACCCTTTTTTTTTCTTCTTTTATAAACAATTGAAACTGGTTATTGCTTATTCGGGGATCAGATGATAAGGAAAATTGGCTACAAGGATAAGACAAACTATCCCAAATCCAGCCCAGAAGGGGTTTGGCTTTTATGGCTTTAGAAACGAGGGTTAACAATGAAAGTGCCCTCCTCAACTTTCTCTCTAGCGTTGCTAGGGTGACACTGTAATTCAGAGAACAGAATATCAATAAAGCCAGGATGTACAGGAATGTAAACAAGCTTTTAAAAAAAAGTCCAAGTGTTTGTTAAACAGACCACAACAGGACAGGTCCATTATCACTGCAAAAAGCCCTGTACTTAGTATGTCCAATTATTTAAATAGCTCAAAAACATAATCAATCCATCAGTAGTATTCAGCTTTCTAGTGCTGATATCTGATTGTGAATTCTCTGTGTTTATTCATATTTCTGCCAAATGTCGATCCAGAAATGTATTAGCATCTGCCAGTGATGAATAAACATGAGACCATGCTCCTTAAGCAATTCTTAGTCTAGTTGAGTGGAACAAGGGCTAGTCCAAATCTGTCCTCGATGGATATTTCTTTATATCCCAAAATTGTGTTCTTTTCTTTAATAGGATCCATATAGTCAAGGAGGAGACTCACCTTGACTCTCTGGCCTCTTAGAGCAGCGCTGGTTCTTCCCCCTTCCTTTCTTCACCATCCCTACTGCTCAGTGTTATTCATTTTAAAAGACAGGTCTCATTGCCTCCTTGTCCTTCAGTTTCTTTAACATGCAGAATCTTGTGGGAATCCATAAATAGTGGTTCTACAAACCTCTGTGGGTTGAGGGAATGCAACAATGCCTGTGGGAGAGAAAAGGGTAGGGTGAGGCAAGGGAAGAGAAAGATTCCTTGTGGTTCTTAACCTCTGAACCAGTGGCAAGGCCCAGCTGCCTGCTGCCCCTGGTTGAGAATGTGCCACTGTGAGAATCTTTCTTTTCTTGTTTGACATGCTGTGTGTTATGCTGTGTGCCTGTTAATTAGCCCCTTCTATACATATGTTATGGGATCCAATTGTTCCAGTGACAGTGCAACAAGAGGCAGGAAACATTAGTGGTGATAAATGTGTCACAAGGAGAATTTTGTGGACTTTTCTGATGCCATTCATTTCTTGAATCTCCTTTACATGGGAAACCTCAAACATAGTACTCCAAGTCTTCAAATATCTACTATCAGTGACAATGGGTGAATTCAAGGGAGCTATATACCTTTATTCCCATGGCTTTTGTCTCAGGATTATTTTTTTTTTTTTTAGCACCAGCAGAGGGGCATCAAACCAGAAGTCCTATCAATCAGTCTCCCATTTACCAGCCTTCGCTAGTAAAGCACCTGTCACCATTAATGTCACTCAAAGTTTTTAAATATTCTAATGTCTCTGATTTACTAGTATGGCTGCCAGTCTATCAATGACCTAGAAGAAGTAGTCCAAAGCAGTCTGACTGGTAAAGCAAAGGACATTCTTTGTGGAATGTCTTACCTCCCAGCAGAGGATGTCATTTTCATTGTCAACATTGTCATTTAGCTATGAAGCCTGGTGGATCCAGGAAAACCCAACTGTCTCTTTAGACAGCCTTAGAATATTAAGCATGTTACTCTACTATTCATAAACTTAAATTGACTCCCTTATGTCTTGAAGATAAAATCCAAATTCCCCAGCTTGTGATCATGTCTCACCATAATTGGACCCATTGTACTCCTTCACTCATTTATTCATTGAAAAAAAATTATTGTGTGCTTGTTCCTCTTATATGCTAAATGCTGTGATAATTTCATAGGGGATACAAAGATTAATAAACCATAGTCTCTAACAAAGGAATTTATATTCTAGTAGAAGGCAAAATAAATGAAAAAATACCCACAATCTGATATAGAACCACTATAATTGGAGATATAAGGTGCAATGGGTAAATCACATACCTTGTATGGATACTAGAGGAAACTTTATGAGAGAGGTGACATTTGAGGTGGGACTTGAAAGTAAGGTAGAATTTCAATAATCAGGAATAGTAATGTCTTCTTTGTCTCTCAAATTAGTCATATTCATCATTGTCTCCTAACTTTGTACTCTATGGGTCCTCCATTTGCAGTGTTCTCTCCTATTCTTCTTTCTATCCAAATCCTACCAAATCTTTAAGATCAAACTCATTTGTCAATATGAAACCTTTTTCAGTTATTTGTGACTGAAGGAACACAACTTGTTTTGCATGGACAGAAGATTTAGGAGGATTATGAAGTTGGTATTAAAATATTTGAAAGGTCATCATATGGAAGAAAAAATAGACATCCTATATATTTTCAGAGAGCAAAACTGGGATCAACATATTCAAGTTATAGAAAGTCTGACTTCAGTGTAATATAAAGAAGAGCTTTTGAGAAGACAATGTTATCTTAAAAAAATAGACTATCGGGGGAATAGAGCCATGATAGTGGAGTACAAAGACGCATATACTCTAGCTCCTCCCCCACACTCCATAAAATACCTGTAAAAGAATGACTCTCAACAAATTCTAGAGCAGCAGAAGCCACAGAACAACAGAGTGAAAGAGATTTCCAGCCTAAGGTAGCCTGGAAGGCTGACAAGAAAGGTCTGTTGCATGGGGCATGGAACAGAGTGCAGCCCAGCCTTGGCTGTGCAGCACTGGGAGGAACAGGACAAGGACAGGTCTCAAGGGAAGAATCCCCAGCAGCAGTGGAGGTTCTCAGATCCCTCAACCCACAAACACCAAGGACAACTTTAAAGGTCAGTGAGAGGGCTTCTTCAACTGGGTAAGAAGGGAGCAGGGTCCTCCCCTACCTCCAGCCCAAGGTGGTGTAGTGGTGGAGGAAGCAGTAGTAGTGGTGGTGGTGGCAACTGAAGCGTTCATTTGTGGAGTCCTCGGCCTAAAGCCCCTAGGGGAATTGAGCATTTGATCTGAAACGCCCAGGCGAAGAATGAGGAAGAGTGCTAGCCTGGCAGAGCTGGAGGTGGTTGTGGAGAGGGAATTCTACTACTCATAGATTCTGAGCAGGTAAGTTTTTGGTTGCTCCCAGACCAGTTCTCAGGCCAGTTGAGGAGTAAACTCCTCTCCCTTGATTGTGTCACCTTGAAGAACTGAGAACTTAGAGGTGTACAAAGTATACTCTCCTCTTGATAAAGGACTGAAAAGTCAAATAACTGACTGGGAAAATGCCCTAAAAGCAGAAAGAAATAAGACTATAGAAGGTTACTTTCTTCGTGAACAGGTATTTCCTTCTATCCTTTCAGATGAGGAAGGGGCAGCTAGGTGGTGCAGTGGATGACACACCAGTGCAGGAGTCAGGAGGATCTGAGTTCAAATCTCACCTCAGACACTTAACACTCACTAGCTGTGTGACCTTGGGCAAGTCACTTAACCCTAATTGCTTCATCCTGGGTCATCTCTAGTCATCCTGGTGAATATCTGGTCACTGGATTCAGATGACCCTGGAGGAAAAGTGAGGCTGGTGACCTGCACAGCCCTCTCTCACTCAAAACAAAGTCAAGTGCAAGTCATGTCATTATGTCTCTGATGGCATAATCTTCTTCAGCAATGAAGGATGAACACATACATGAGGAAGGCCTCCAAAATAAATATGCAATGGTCTCAGTCCATGGACAAGCTCAAAAAGTATTTTGAAAGTCAAGTAAGAGAGGTGGAGGAAAAATTGGGAAGAGAAATGAGAGTGATGCAAGAAAATCACGAAAAATGATTCAACAACTTGCTAAAAGAGACCCAAAAAAATGCTGAAGAAAATAACACCTTTAAAAATAGGCTAACTCAATTGGCAAAAGAGGTCCAAAGAGCCAATGATGAGAAGAATGCTTTAAAAAGCAGAATTAGCCAAATGGAAAAGGAGGTTCAAAAGCTCACTGAAGAAAATAGTTCTTTAAATATTAGATTGGAGCACATGGAAGCTAATGACTTTTTGAGAAGTCAAGAAATTACAAAATAAAACCAAAAGAATGAAAAAATAGAAGATAATGTGAAATATCTCATTGGAAAAATGACTGACTTGGAAAATAGATCCTGGAGAGACAATTTAAAAATTATGGGACTACCTGAAAGCCATGATCAAAAAAAGAGCCTAGACATCATCTTTCATGAAACTATCAAGGAAAACTGCCCTGATATTCTAGAACCAGAAGGCAAAATAAATACTTAAAGAATCCATTGATCACCTCCTGAAAGAGATCCAAAAAAAAAAAAAAAAAAGAAACTCCTAGGAATATTGTAGCCAAATTCCAGAGTTCCCAGGTCAAAGAGAAAAAATTGTAGTATCTAGAAAGAAACAATTTGAGTATTGTGGAAATACAATCAGTTTAACACAAGATCTAGCATCTTCCACATTAAGGGATTGGTATAGAATACAATATTCCATAAGTTAAAGGTACTAGGATTAAACCAAGAATCACCTACCCAGCAAAATTCAGTATAATACTTCAGGGGAAAATCATCCAATGAAATAGAGGATTTTTAAGCATTCTTGATGAAAAGACCAGAGCTGAAAAGAAAATTTGGCTTTCAAACACAAGAATCAAGAGAAGCATGAAAAAGTAAACAGGAAAGAGAAATCATAAGGGACTTACTAAAATTGAACTATTTGCATTCCTACATGGAAAGATAATATTTGTGACTCTTGAAACTTTTCTCAGTATTTGGGTAGTTGGAGGGATTACACACACACACACACACACACACACACACACACACACACACAGAGCACAGGGTGAATTAAATAGAAAGGAATCATATCTAAAAAAATAAAATTAAGGGGTGAGAAAAGAATATATTGGGAGGAGAAAAGGAAAAATGGAATGCGACAAATTATATCTCATAAAAGAGGCAAGAAAAAAGTTTTTTCAATGGAGGGGAAAAGGGAGTAGATGAGAGGGAAAAAGTGAAGCTTAACACTCATCCTATTTGGCTCAAGGAAAATAACATGCACAATCAATTTGGTATGGAAACCTATCTTACACTATGGGAAAGTAGGGGAGAAGGGGATAAGCAGGGTGGGGAGGATGATGTAAGGGAGGGCAAATGGGAGTAGAGAGCAATTAGGAGTAAACACTTTTAGGGAAGGATAGGGTCAAAAAAGGAATAGAATAAGTGGGGTGCAGGATAAGATGGAGGGAAATAGTTAGTCTTACACAACATGACTATTATGGAAGTCATTTGCAAAGCTACACGTACATAGCCTATTTTGAATTTCTTGCCTTCTCAGTGAGGATTGGTGGGGAGGGAGGAAAGGAGAGAAGTTGGAATTCAAAGTTTAAGGAATGAATGTTGAGAATTGTTTTGGTGTACAACTGGGAAATAAGAAATACAGGTAATGAGGTGTAGAAATCTATCTTGCCCTACAAGAAAAGAGAGAAGATGGGGATAAGGGAGTGGAGTTGGAAGGGAGGGCAGATTGGTGGAAGTGGCAAGCAGAATGCTCAGCGTTTTAGGGTCAGGGAGGGGAGAGATGGGGAGAAAATGGAAATGAATGTTGAAATGTTAAATGTTAAATGTTGAATGTTGAAAACTAAAAATAAATAAACATTTTTTAAAATAGACTATCTTGTAGAGTATTGAGTTCCCCAGAATTGAAAGAGAGCACATCTGTCAACAATGTTGCAAAAGTGATTTGAGTAGCTGGTTTGGCTAGAATGTTTCCATGGTCTCTTCAAACTCTGGATCATATTATTCTAATTTAATTTGTATTGTTTTTTTTTTTCTACTCTCAATTTCCACAATTTTTATAACTTGCACTATATAATTTAGTACTTGTCTATATCTTGTCATATTGACCTCACACCCCATTTAGACTATAAATTCTGAGGTCAGGGTATCTTTTACATGCGTTATACAATGTATATGGTAGAAAAATCAACAGATTCTTTTTGAACTGAATTGTATTAAACTCAATAGAAATTTGCGGTAAAAATCAGTACTAAGTGTATTGGATATTACCAAATCTAGCTTCAAAAAACCTATGGCATCTTTTGTGTGTCTGTTTCCTCCACCAATACTAATTATAATTCTTCCATATCAATATATGTAGTCATTTTGAGTTGTGTCTACCTTCCAAGGATGGGCTGCTTCACTTTTAACTAGCTTTGGCCTTGGATCAAAGCTGGACAAATCCTTACTGAGGCCATGTCCCAGAACTGTATAGGTTGATCAGACTTGGCAATTCAAGCCAATAAACAGTTATTTGGTGCCTACTATGTACCAGGCGCTGTGTTAAACACTAGTGATACAATTAATAAAGACAGTCTGTGCCCTCAAGAAGCTTACAGTCTAAGGAGATAGACAAACAAATGAAAAGAGGTAGCAAAACATAAGATGAGGGAATGAGATATCTTGTTCTGTGAAGCTGAAACCAGGCAAGGCAACAAATGCAAAGTGGAGTCAGAGTTTCTACTGCCTTGGTCCTAAAGATTCCAGGATCATTTCTGTGCCATGTTAAGACATCTCAATAGGAATTCAGGTGAGCATTACCCAGGTGCACTTACCACAGAGACTTCATCACAGCTTTCTTTCTGTGGTCAATGTGCCAAGCTGACACACAGGGCTAGATATTTGAAAATCTGCTATTATCTTTGCTACAAAAGCACAAGCACAATTTTGATACAGGTCTATAAATGGATGTTTTACTGAGTTTTCCAGTTATGGAATTTCAATTTGTTTCCAGGCCAGAATTCTAGCATTTGAGATAGGAACAGAAATATTTTTGTAGTTTTAAATTTATTTTTAAAATATGTTGTATTGATTCCTTTTGTCTTTAAATCATAGCAAATACACTCTCCCAATACCACATCCAGATTGAACCTTCTCTTGAAACAAAGAAAATCATCTAAGGAAAAAATATCCAACACTTTGATCACAATTAACAATGTATAGAATATTCTATCTCGGTGATTCTCTACATGTCTGTTATAGTGGTGGGAATTATATTTCATTATCTTATCTCAGAAAGCTTAATTAGTTCTTTCATCACTGAAAGTTCAAATTCCTTTCCATGGCACTTTTATTCATATTGTTGTAGTTTTGTATATAAAACTTATTTTACCCCACAGAAATTCATACAAATATTCCTGTTTATCTATATGAAATTATTATAAAAGATAATTGAAGGGAGAAATTTGGAACCTGGGGGCAATTTTCTCTCTCCCATCAATAGTCAACAAACATTTATTAAGTTCTTATTATGTGCCATTCACTGTGCTAATATGCAAGTTAGATTTATCTTCCTCCCCTAAAGGTTATTTCAATGCCTAACACAGATAAGCACTGAAGAAATGCTTGATTGATTGAATGAATCCACTAGGTAACTCAGTTTCCATGAGAAGGCATTGGATCAGATCTGAAAAATCAAGCTTTTGGTTCCATCCTCATAGCATTATGAACTTTCAGTACTTTATGACTCAAATAGTATCATCCCTAACATTGTTGGTGACTTTACTTCTGGTGCCTTCTAGTCCTTTAAGTATCTGATAGTATATTCATAGATTCACACAGCTAATGACCTAGTTCATTACCTCATCACCAATCACCAAAATTCCTATACAGTAATGGCCTCCTCACTAGTCTTTCCAGTTTCCCCCTAGCTCCATTCCATCCTTCATATAGTGACAAAAGTCATTTTCCTTAAACATAAATCTGTCATTTCCCTACTCAGTATATTCCAATGGTTCATCTTTGTTTTAAAGATCAAATGTAATCTCTCCAGTTTAGCTTGGAAAGCCCTTCCCAATCTGGCCCTAACCTATTTTTTAGTTTCACTTTATATTCCCTGTACTTCTTTTCTTGCTTTCTACTCTGCAGTCAAACTGGCCTTCTCTGGCCTCCACATATCTCACTGCGTCTCTCATCTCTGTGTTTTTGCACTGACCATCACCCATGCTGGGAATTCATTCCTTCATCACCTCTACCTTGCATCCCACCTCGCTGTGCTCATTCTAGATTTCTTTCTTTGACTTTTCCACCATAACCATAAGAAATTCATCACTGGGGAAGCTCATAATTCTGCAAGATTCAATCAGTTATAATACTCACACCTCAGCAGTATTCTCTTTTCCCTTGTATAGGAGGGAAGAGTCCTGTTGTTCTCAATCTGCATTTATAGAAGGGGCACAGGACAGCCACCTCCCCATTTCCTTGTGCTTCCCACATATACTTTTCAGCTTTCCTTTGTATTCATCTTCCCCCATTAGATATAAGCCTCTGGAAGGAAGGGACTGTATTTCTTTTGTATAGATGTATATCCAGCACTTAGCACAGCATCAGGCAAACAGAAAGTGCTTAATAAATGTCCATCAACTATTGACTAACTGTACCTCATAGAACTCTCATCCTCCTTCCAGATACTGCTCAACTGCTAGTGTTTCCCCAAACTACTTTATTTTAAATTTATTTTATACCAATTTGTGTTTATCTTCTTTGTGCTCATTGTATGTACACACAATAAATACAATATATATATAGTATAATTATGTTATTTTAGATATAAGTAAACTTTGTGTTCACAATAAAGAGAATAAATATACATAAGTATAGGTATAGATACAAATAAGACATATGTATGTATATATGGGATTATATACATATTTGGCATTCTCAGGGTGAAGATATAGCCATGTGCATATATACTAGTGAAGATATATATGCATGCATATATGAACACATATGTATGTATATACACATCTAGATATATCTAGATACATCCAGAGCTATCTTCACCATTAAAATGTAAGTTCCTTGACAATGGATAATGTTTCACACTTTATATATGTACTCATGGTGCCAAGTACAATATCTGGTACAAAAAGTGTAGTAAACAAAAGCATAGTGATTGATTTATTAATGGGTTAATTAGTGAAAAGTTATAAGGAACTTTAAATTCCCTTTGGTAGAGTGAACAAACCACTAGCTCTGGAATTCAAGAAGCTGAGTTCAAATCCACCTCTAGTTCTACCTGTGTGGTATTATGCAAGTCAGTCAACTTCCCTGAACTTCTGTTTCCTCATATATCAAAAGAAGGGACTGGACAAATGGACTCAGACATCCCCTGGAGCTCTGGACCTTTATTCCTATGAACCCCCTTATTGAGGAAACTGAAGTACAGAGAGGTCAAATGACTCGCTCATGTTCACATGGTGAAATGTTCAGCAAGGTGAAAAGCTATGATTTGAAGCTTTCATTCAAAATCTAACAACCTTTCTATACCTCTTCCTCTCTATTTCTTTTTCATATGATAATAGCTATTTTCCCCCAAATTACTCTGGTTATGTACCATTAGTCAAGTTGGCAGCCAAGATCAGCCAATCAGTCCTCATTTTTAAACATGCTATTGGCAAAGAAAAAAAAAACTTCAAGGCATTCTTTATTAGTAAATGTTCTCCCTCCTCTCCTACATGTATTTGTTTATTTATTTTTGCCAATGAAGTTACCTGAAAGCTCCCTTCTTATGCTGAACACATTTCTTTTTTGCCATTTTGTCAGTTCCCTTAGAGTTGAGATTGTGATGTGTCTTATAGCAGTATTCTTCTCTGAGGCTGTTCAAGAAGCTGTGATGTCTCTTACTTGCAAAACCTCTGTAGGGTCTGGTCTGTGCTCCCCTTAGGCACCATATGGTTAAGACATGATTTCTAATGGGAAAAAAACAAATTCATTTTACTTAGGTCAGGATGATGTATTGATTTAATCAATGGTTCTGTGTTTTGGGGTATATAACTTCTGAAATAATGAAGCATAGATAAGAATGAAAAAGATTATACTCTTTAGTCTGAAATGATTTCCAAATCAAAAGCTTTCCACATATTATGAAGTCTTTCCACCTTTTTCAATTGTGTTTTTATTTCTGCATCTGCTACAGCAAGTGCCCTCTGGATTTTAGGTGAAAGAGTGTGTGAGTAGCATAAGATTTTTCTCTCTGGTTTCTGAAGTGGTTCCCATCTGTGCACATCCTCACTGCATTATGAGCTGCTTGTTCTGGTCAATGACTCAAACAATGGAATCCTGTGAGATTGGAGGTTGCCTTCCTCCAAGGTCAGGATTCCTCTATAAAACAACAAAATATGTTTTCCTTTAGGTCTAGTTATGGGGCAAACACTAACCAAAATGACAATGGGAAAACAGGACCACATAAGAATTCCAAAAAATTGAGAATATATAGTGTAAATGCCATCTTAAAGTCCTAAGAAATCCCTGTGCAGAATAGCAAAGCATAAATTAGTTAAAAGAGAAAAGCTCTATTATTCTAATCCAGGGATTCTTAACCTGTTTTATGACATGCACTCCTTCAAAAGTCTCTTAAAGCATATGGATCCCTTCTCATAATATGCTTCTAGTGCAGAAAATACATAAGATTACAAAAACAAACCAGCTGCATTGAAATACAGTTCCCAAATATTAAGTGAAAAGAAAAACAAGTTGATATTAACCAGGTTAATAACTCCTATCTGAGTTATTCTTCCTATTTTAGTTCTGCTATTTATCTTATTTTTCCCAATTTAATGGTATTTTCCAGTTGACATTTGAGATTACCAATTAGTCAGTAAGTATTTACTGGGTATCTACAATTCTAGGCACAAAGAGAAGTAAAGTATATTCCCTCCCTTCAAGGACAGATAAGAAATGAACTAAGAATATAATCAAGAGAAAAGAAGACAGTGAGATGCTCATTCCAGTGGGGAAATCTCATAGGCTTCTCACTGGTTTCTAGGGGGGGAGAAATTTTATGAGCTTCATTGATTCTGTGGAAGTGGAGTTTAAGAAAACATACCCTGCATAGGTATGAACATAGTATTTCAGTACTCACATTTGAACATTCAGGTCTGAACTGTACTCAGGGACAATCATTCAACTACTATAAGCATGCTGAGCTATTCAAATTGCAACAAGATTAAATGGAGAAAGGGTGAGAAAAGGACTAAACCAAAAGGATCCAAAAGGACAGGAAAAGTGTTTGGGAAATATTTTTCTGTTATCATTTTAAAAAAATGGAAACCTAATGTTCATGAAAACATAATTTATTAAAAAAAACACAACCATAGGGTGGTGAGGGGGGAGCCAAGTTGTTAGAGTAAAAGCAGGGACTTGTTTGAACTCTCCCTCCAAAATCCTCCAAATACCCGTAAAATAATCTAAACAAATTGTAAAGCTACAGAACCCATAAAATGACAGAGTGAAACAAATCTCCAGCCCAAGACAACATGGAAGTTTGACAGGAAGAGTCTATTGCACGGGACTTGAAGTGGAGTGCAATCCAGCATGGCCTCTGCCAACACAGACTGCCAGAGCAGGCCCCAGGGGATTGAATCACTGGCAGCTGTAGCAGTTTAAAACTTCTCAACTCACAAATACAAAAAAGAGCAAAGAAAGTCAATGGGAAAACTCTGTGGGACCTGGATAAAAGAGGAGCATGCATGGTCTAGCCCCATCCCCAGTCAACAACAGCAGTAGCAGCAGCAGTGGTGACAGCTGACTTTGGACCTCTGGGCTCACAGACAGTGGGTGATTTAGTGGCTGATTCAAAATCACTGAATTCTGGGACAGTAGCCTCACCCCCATCACCACTGGAAGCAGAGTCCTACCTTGACAAAGAGTTAAAAAGTCAAGTATTTGACTGGGAAGATGAGCAGACAGCAAAAAAAAAAAAAAATTCAGACTATAGAATCTTCATGTGGTGACAAAGAAGACCAAAATATACAATCAGAAGAAGACAATAAAGTCAAAACTCCTACATCAAAATCCTCTAAGAAAAATATAAATTGATTGCAGGCCATGGAAGAGCTCAAAAAGGATTTTGAAAATCAAGTAAGAGAAGTAGAGGAAAAATTTAGAAGAGAAATGAGAGAGATGTGAAAAAACCATGAAAAACAAGTCAACAGTTTGCTAAAGAAGACCCAAAAAATACTGAAGAGAATAACACCTTAAGAAATAGACTAACCCAAACTGCAAAAGATGTCCAAAAACCTAATGAGGAGAAGAATGCCTTAAAAAGAAGAATTGGTTAAATGGTACAAAAGATTACTGATGAAAATAATTCATTAAAAATTAGAATGGAGTAAATGGAAGTTAATGACTTTATGAGAAATCAAGAAACTATAAAACAGCAACAAAACAATGAAAAAATGGAAGACAATGTGAAATATCTCACTGGAAAAACAACTGACTAAGAAAATAGATCCAGGAGAGATACTATAAAAATTAATGGATTACCTGAAAGCCATGATCAAAGAAAAGAGGCTAGACATCATGTCTGAAGGAAAACTGCCCTGGTATTCTAGAATCAGAGAGTAAAATAGAAATTGAAAGAATCCACTGATCACCTCTGGAAAGAGACCCATAAAGAGAAATTTCTAGGAATATTGTAGCCAAATTCCAGAACTCTCAGGTTAAGGAGAAAATATTGCAAGCAGTCAGAAAGAAACAATTCAAGTATTATGGAAATACAATCAGCATAACACAAGATCTATCGGCTTCAGCGTTAAGGGATCTAAGGGCTTGAAAGATGATATTCTGGAAGTCAGAGAAGCTAGGATTAAAATCAAGAATCACCTACCCAGTAGAACTCAGTATAACCCTCCAGGGAAAAAATTAACATTCAATGAAATAGAGGACTTTCATGCATTCTTGATGAAAAGGCCAGTGCTGAATAGAAAATTTGACTTTTAAATGCAAGAATCAAGAGAAGCATGAAAAGGTAAACAAGAAAGAGGAATGATAAGGTACTTATTAAAGTTGAATTATTTACATTCCTACATGGAAAGATGATAGTTGTAACTCATGCGACTTTCCTCAGTATTAGGGTAGTTTGAGGAAATAAATAGATGGATTGGTGGACAAAGGGCACAGGGTGAGTTGAATGAAAAGAGATGATATCTAAAAAATAAAATTTAAGGGTAAAAGAGGAATATGTTAGGAGAAGGAGAACAGAAAGATAGCCTGGGGTAAATTATCTCACATAAAAGAGGCAAGAAAATGGTTTCACAATGGAATGGAAGAGGGGGGAGGTGAGAGGGAATGAGAGGGAACTCATTGAATTTGACTTCAAGAGGGAGTAACATACACACTCAATTGGATATTTTATCATACAGGAAAGTAAGGTGAAGGGGATAAAGAGGGGGGATGATGGAATGGAGGGTAGATTTGGTGAGGAGGTATTTAGAAGCAAACACTTTTGAAAAAGGACAGGGGCAAAGGAGAAAATAGAGTAAGTGTGGGGTGGGATAAGATGGAGAGAAATATAGTTAGCCTTTTACAACATGACTATTATGGAAGTGTTTTCATAACTACATGGGTTGAATTGCTTGCATTCTCAATGAGGGTGGATGAGGAGGGAAGAAGAGAGAGAATTTGAAACTCTAAGTTTTTAAAACAAATGTTAAAAATTGTACATGCTACTGAGAAATAAGATACACAGGCAAAGGCATGTAGAAATCTACCTTCCCCTACAAGAAAGTAAGGAAGAAAGTGATGGGGAAAGTGATAGAAGGGAAGGCACACTGAGGGAAGGGGTAATCAGAAAGTATGCGATCTTGGGGTGGGGGAGGGAAGAGAGGGGGAAAAAATTTGAAATTCAAAATCTTGTGGAAATGAGTGTTGAAAACTTGATTAAATTAATAAAAAAGTGCTACGCAGAAAAAAAAAACACAGCCATGTCTTAATATATTGTATATACACCAAGTTATTATAGAAATTCAACATGTATGTATAATATTCTACATTTGCATACATTGTTAAATGTGTGAATAAAGTACTGACCATAACAAGGAGGCCCCCAAAGTCCCCAAACCACCTCAACTAGATAATACTTCATCTTCTTGACAGAGAGATATGATGGGCAAACACAAGAGTGGTTTAGAATACAAAATCATTGGCAATACACTGCAGACTATTGCTAAAGATAGGAAGCATCATTCCATATGGCAGCAAAAAATAGTGGAAATACTTTGATATAAGGCCAATGCAAGCGACGTTATCCTGAGAGCATCCATAAATGAAACTGACATGAAATGAACAAATAGAAGATGGAATGTACTAGATGAAGTAGAAACGCCACTTTAAGTGACAAAGTCAGAAAGAGTAGCTGGACCAGACTAAGTATGGGCAGTGACTAGTGACACAATCTTGAAAGCCTTGTGGCATCATGTAACCAGATATCTTATAGAAGGGAAAATAACAAAAGTGTGTATGTAAGGGAACCTGTAAATGATACTGCTTCCAAAAAGTGAATAAGAAAACATCACAAATTACTGCTTTTGTATCTTTATGAAATCTGAATCATTTCTCTGAAGATAGAATCACTGAGGGATAGTGAAAAATTACTAACTTTAGAGTCTGAGAGCCTGACATTAAATTCCATCTTTCAGATTTTCTACCTAGGTAACTGAGAAAACAACAACTTTTTTGAGCCTCTGTTTCCTAGTCTATAAAATTAGCATGCTTAACTTGATGACTTCTTTGGTCCTTTCCACCTCCACATACATGATACAATGATCTTAAAATAGGAAAAGGAAAGAAAGTTTTGGTAAATGATTTTTTAAAATAATGTCCTTGATTTTTTTTTGCTTTTTTATCACTTTTATTTCTCAATATATATGCCATGCCCTCTCCAAAAATATCACCCATTATAATCAAAAAGAAAGAAAAACAAAATAGTTTAGTAAAACTGGTCAATCAACACATCAAAAAAGTTTTACATATGAATTGTTCCATGCCTGTAGTCTCCCATTTCAGCAAAGAAAGGGAAAAGATGCCTCTGATATCTCTTCTTTAGGTCCAAATTTGATTGTTATAAAATTTTATGACTTTTTTCATTGTTTGGTGGTGGTGTTTCTCTGTACACTTACATATATTCATTATGTGTATTGTTTTCCTTCACTTCACATTAGTTTGTATGTATTCCCATGCATTTCTATTCATCATATTTATCAGTTTTGTAGCACAGTAATATTTCATCACTTCTATGAAACAACTTATTTGGCCATTCCTTAATTGATAGATATTTTGTACTATAATATAAATGATTTTAACAAGAGTAGATCACATCTTTATTAAAATATCATTGTCTGAAATTGGCAAAGATTACAAAATCATACTGTTTTATTGTCTGCTGCTCATAAAGAGAAAATATATGATTTAGGAGAGTGAAATCCAACTTCAATAGTTTTTTTTTCAAAAAGGAATCTCATATATATCTGAAGATTATATAAGACTACTAGATACATGCAACCACAGAGACAATTCTATTCAGAGTACCTCTGATTATTAATATAAAACAAGTCCTAAAACATGGAAATATATTTTTCCCTGTTATGAACTATGCCCTGCTCAAAATCCAAATTGAAGAATCATTCCTGAGAATGATGATAACCTCCAGGGGCTACTGTCTGCAGAGTCCATTGTCTTAATTTCTTGAAGCTTTAACACTATAATATAGGGCCTCCACAATGAACCCCAGATTACTCAAAAGAGTTTGCTCTAACAATAAATCTAAGAAAAATAGATGATAAATGCCAATTGTCATGATAGATAATAACTGTGCCACATTAAGCATTTGGATGGCCAGTCCATTCAAAATCTTATCAATTAATCAATAATCATCTATTAAGTTGTATTGCCAAGGCAATATTCACATCGCTCCAATGGTGGCTATGAATATTCTCATGCAGTTCTGAATTGCAAAGTGTAACAGACTCTCCATATAGAAGACAGAAGAATAACATTTATTCAGGCACCAGAAAGCCAGATCTCAAGACCAGAAAGCCAAATATATCATAGTAACCAGGAAGTCAATATACATTAGCACTGCAGGGGATAATGCCATTCCCAAGCCTTCTTATCCCAGCCCCACAACTAGGTCATTCCCACAAACACTCAAAAGACTAACTATGCCTGCCTATGTCCCCTCTCTTCTGCCCTAACTGCTCTCACCAACATCCTGTTCCACCCTGTTTAGCAAGCTCCTCCTACCATAGGCCTCATGTGACTCAAACTCATGTGGCTTGGACTTTCATGTGACTTAAGCAGGTCACATAAGCCTATTAATGGATAGGAAAGATCTTCCCATTCCATTAAAAATACATTTATTCCATGAAAAATACATTAATGATACATTTGACCCCAAGACCTTTCATATCCATTATATAGGTCAAGGGGGCAACTAGTATCAATAGAACTTTACAACAATATAACAGGGATAACACAAACTAAGCATATAAAACAATATCTTAGGGTGGGGCTTGAGCACATCATTCCCCCCTCAAATGGGGCCCCAAATCTTGGGGTAAGGGGTGAAGTTCTCTTCTTCCATAGCTACTTCCAGCTGAGATTGTATGTAGAGCTGTCTCTGCCTTAAGAGGTCCCATTTGAGGGGTCACTTCCTCAGCTGACATCTGGAGCTTGGTTGACTCTAGTTCCAGGGCTGACACAACACATTGGAGAGGGGGTGACATTTGTCTTACATGATCAGGCATTATAAAGCCAATCACAGGCAGCACGTGTGAGAACTGCTACTATGAATGATTTCAAGGATCTAATTGCATAATATAATGAACTCTATTCACCTACAAACCAAGCATCGTTCAATAAAGTAAAGCATGACATCCATAGCAACATCCTTCAGTAAAACATATCATTCAATCAACATCAAGTGTCCAAGTAAAGTTCTCCTTCATCTTAACTCAAGGTTGGCTTCCAAGTCACATGGCTTTTCCTCTGTGTGTTGACCACTCCCAAAACTCACCTGGATTCACACATAGGCAGCTCTCTGCTCCTGCTCCATGTCTCTGCTCATGGGGACTGCTTCACTCTGCAACTTCTGTCTCTGAGAAAATAAAGCTCAGCAGGGTAATAACAATACTAACACATAACATCAGCACCATTACCCCAGTTCACTCATAAAGACAAACAGACAGGACTTCTCTCTGAGAAGTCAACACAGATCAACAGACAGGACTTCCAGCTATCAGAGGTCTTCCTCTCAGCTCTCTTCTTCTCAAGGCTGGCTCACTCCTTCATTGCTGGCTCTCTTCACATCTGCTTCTCTCAGCTCTGACTCTCTTTATATACAATTCTACTCAGCATGTGATTGGCTCAAGCCCACATGTATATGATTGGTTAGGGCCCACTTGCAAATATATGGTTAAAATCTCTCTAATACATATATATATATATATATATATATATATATATATATATATATATATATATATATATATATATATATATATATATATATATATATATATATATATATATATATATATAATATATATATTAAAGACTCAATTATTCAAAGGCAAGATTCAATTAGAGGCACTTGATTGTCTAAATCAAAGACAACAAAAGCTCCTACTTTGTTTACCATTACAGACATCTACAGGTAGAGGGTATTAAGCCTACAGAAAACAATCTGACAAACAAGAAGAAGAGACAAAAAGCCAAAAAGAAACAAGGAGACAAAAACCAGAAGCAGGGTAGATATAGGGTCAGCCATGCTTCTGGAATCCATGAACCCACTATCATAGCCGCATTCACTGTTGTTTGCTGTTTTCTAATTTGCAGTTTAGGGGTCATCATTCTAGCTAGAGGAAAAGATAAATTTCCTCAAGAGAAGAGTAAATAGCCAGCAGATTCAGTCAGAATATATTGACAAGAAAAGGATTGTTTACTGCTCTATTGAGAGCAGGGATAGATTTCCCCCAGTCCCCTAAGTCTCTTAACTGTGAAATCTTATCTAGCACCTCTGAAAGAGAGTTCCCTATTTCCCTAATTATTAGAGTCAGAACTAAGTGCTTGTAAGCAGGAGGAGCCATCTTCACTTTTATATTCCTAAAGGGAACTGCAAAGGGAGTATCATGATGCACATCTACATTTCTGATCATTATGGCAGTCTCCATCACCTCCTCCTTTAACTTTCTCAGACAGTCCCTAAATGAATACAATGATCTATCTCTACTAGGCCACATAGAGTCAGTAATATATTGCTTACTGCATCCTTCTGCAGCCAAAACTAACAGATTAGTCATAGTTACCTCCTTGAATATTGTAATCTCTAAAAGCTCACTGTACAAAAAGGATTCTAACTAATACCTATACATTTCAAGCAATCCACACCATCTGTAGACACTCCTGGCCCCTTCATCACTGATGCTCACCATTCAAGATATTAACGATTCTCCCATCCTTTGGGTGAACTGACTCAAATATCTGTGACCTCCTGCTGAGTAAAATCCTCAATTATCTCCCTAAACATTTGCCCCCAGTTTCTCCTGTTTTTGCCTCAGTACTGGGCATGCTTCTGCCTGAGAAGCCTCCCCCTCTAACATTGTTTCCTTTTCTCCCTTTGACTTTGTTACATTTTCCTCCCATGCACTCTTCTGGCAGTCTTCATCTTAGCAACCAGGCTGTGTCTGTTCAAAGGTTATATGCACATCTTTTGACAGCATTTCTCTTCTTTTTCTGAGCTAAATGAATAGTTTTTTCTTCTGCTACCTGACACCCTCCAACTTGCTGTTTTAAAAGACAGCCCAAATGCTGAGAATTCCCATGCAAACTACCTCATTTTTCTGCCATCTGAATTTTTCCCTTCAGCAGCTCAGCTCTGCTTTTACCCATCATACAGTAACCTGTTAATCAAATCAAATCTCTCCTACACACCTCTATTAGTTTTTTCCCTAGTTTTATTGGCATTCCTTGCAAACACCTTTCCAAATCTCTAGGTTCCCTTTCCTGTAATCTCAGTTCAGAGTTTTCACAAGGTGTGTACTTTTAGCCCATTCCCTTCCTAGAGAGGAATAAGGTAAATCCTCCTATCCTGGGATATCCATTTCTTCCTCTAAAGCCTTTGTGCCCCCAGTGAGATTTTATACCCTGTTTGTGATGCCAAATGTATTGCTAAGGCAATATTCATAATACCAACAGTGACTTTGAATATGCTGGCATAGTTCTGAATTGCAAAGTATAACAGACTCTTCCTATAGAAGGCAGAAGAAAAATATTTATGTAGACATCAGAAACCAAAACTCATTGCCAGAAAGCCAAATCCATCATAGTAGCCACAAGTCAATACACATCAGCACTGCAGGGGACAATACCATTCCCAAGCCTTCTTACCCCACCCCCCCACTGTGGTGTTCCCACAAACAAACACTTACAAGACTAACTGAGCTTGCCTGTGTCCTTTTTTTCTACACCCTAACTGCTCTCATCAACTTCCTGTTCCACCTATTCACCAAACTCCTCCCACCACAGGCTTCATGTGACTCAAACTCATGTGACTTAGGCTTCCATGTGACTTAAACAGGTGATATAGGCCTATTAATGGATGGGAAAGATTTTCCCATTCTATTAAAAATACATTAATAATACATAAGTGCCTACTATTCTAAGCTCTGGGAATATAAGAAGAGGCAGAACATGGTTCCTGCCACTGGAAATAAGAGGGGTTAGGATTTAAGGCTAATAAGCCTTGTCCCAAATCAAAGAGAAAGAATAAAGCAAGTGGATTGCATTTGATAAACTGCCATAGTTTTAACTTCAAGGTACTCTCCAAAACAAAAACTTATATATTTACACATCTTTTGAGTACAAATGCTCTCCCAGTGATGCTATATGGTCCTGAAACTTATACTCTTTTTTATAATAATCTCAAATCTTACATTATCAGAATACCCACAAAATCAAATTAATGAGTGACCCAAAGAGCAGTTTAAGTATGCAAATAAGTCAAGAATTCCAGAGGCAGGGCCAAGATGGTAGAGCAGAAGAAATACTCAGCTGAGCTCTCCCAACACTCCCCTCCAAACGACTTTCAAATAGCATCTTAAATCAAATTCTGGAAAGGCAGAGCCAACAAAAGATCATAATGAGACATTCTTCTACCCTAAGCCAACTTACCAGGTCAGAAGAAGAGGTCTGTGACCCTAGGGTAGGGGCTGATTTAGATCCCTCATGGATGCAACACTGCTAGTAGAACTTGGTAGTGGCAATAGTTGCCATGGAAGTTTTCAAGCAAAGATGGTAAGCAAACCTGACAATTGCTCAGAAAGAGATTATGGAGACCTGTGTGCTAGCACTGGGCACAGGACTAGAAGCTATTTAGCAAATCCATTGCCTATATCCATTTCTTGGTCACATTTCAAGGGTGATATGAAACACTTTGTGTCACAAGGGAGAAGGAGCACTGAGCAGCAGTACTACTTGTTATTCTAGGGAGAAGTATCAATTGTAATCCCAAGGGAGCAGGAGCCATTCTTGGGTAAGGACCAGAGCACAGATGAGGAGAGTACTTATCTCCCCAGATCATGCTGCTAAAAGTACTAAAATTTCCAAACCCCTGGAACTAACTCTGAAAACAGCAGTGAGAAAAATCCCTGAAGCTTGAAACAGTATCCCAACCACACCCCAGGAACAGAAGTCAAATTTAACATAAAGTTTAAGATAAAGAAAGAGGCTAGGAAAAATGAAAGAAGAAGGAGGAGATGACAACCATAATAAGCTATGATGGTGACAGGGAAGATGAAGACACAAACTCAGAAGAAGACAATGATGTTAAAATAGCTAGACGCAATGCTTCAAAGAAAGTTGCAAGTAGTTTTGATGTATTCACACTGATGTATAAATCAAAGCATGAATGAAATTTTTCAGGAAATAAATACGTTCAAAAAGATAAGATTTAATTGTGTAGAAAGAGTGAGAAATAATAATACATAGCATACATGTATTGGTCAGCACAAAATGTAAAATTATCAAGAGAAAATTCTCTAGTGTTCTGGTCTATCTTCTCTGGTGGATGTGGGAGAAAACATGCAAGAATCACTTAAGACTGAAAAAAATGATTATAAAGCAGCAATCTTCAAAACTACTTGGTACTGGCTAAGACATAGAATGTTGGAATAGGTATATACACAAGACACTACTCGAGTGCTATAGTAATCTACTGTTTGATAAACACAAATACTCCAGGATAATTTTTTTGACAAAAACTTCTGGGAAAACTGGAAAACAGTATGGCAGAAATCAGGCATACATTAACATCTTATACCATATACCAAAATAAGATAAAAATGGGCACATGATTTAGACAAAAAGGGTCAAACTATAAGCAGATAATGAGGGCAAGAAATAGTTACCTGTCAGATCTATGGAAAAGGGAATAATCTGTGACCAAACAAGATAGAGAACATTATGAAATGCAAGATAGATAATTTTGATTACATTAAATTAAGCACAAACAAAGCCAATTTTTCCAAGATTAGAAGGGAAGCAGAAAGCTGGGGAAAAAAATTTTACATTCACTGTCTCTGATAAAGGCCTCATTTCTAAAATGTATGTAGAGAACTGAGTCAATTTATAAAAATACAAGTCATTCCCCAGTTGATAAATGGTCAAAGGATATGAATAGGAAGTTTTCAGATAAAGAAATTAAAGCTATCTGTAGCCATATGAAAATGCTCTAAATCATGACTGATGAGAGAAATACAAATCAAAATAACACTGAGGTACTAGTCACACTGTTCAGATTGGTTAACATGACAAAACAGGAAAATGACAAATATTAGATATGTGGGAAAATTAGAAAACTAATTCATTGTTGGCAGAGTTGCGAACTGATCCAACCTTTCTGGAGAGCAATTTGTAACTATACCCTAAGGGCTATAAAATGGTACATACTACTACTAAGTCTGTATCTCAAAGAGATCATAAAAAGGGAGGAAGGACCAACATGTACAAAAATATTTATAGCAGCTCTTTCAGTGGTGTTCAAGAGTTGGAAACTGAGGGATGTCCATCAATTGGGGTATGACTGAACAAGTTCTGGTATGTGAATATAATGGAATACTATTGTTCCATAAGAAATGGTGAGCAAGTGGATTTTAGAAAAATCTGAAGTGAAGTGAGCAAAAGTAAGAAAACACTGTGCACAATAACAGCACCATTGTGAGATTACTGACTTTATTAGACTTAGCTCTTTTGAGAAATTCAGTGATCTAAGACAATTCCAAAAGACTCATAATGGAAAATGCTATCCACATCCCCAGAAGAACTATGGAGTCTAATGCAGATCAAAACTTATTAATTTTTGGTTGTTGTTTGTTTTTTTCTTTCTTTTGGTTTTTCTCTTTTGCTCTGATGCTTCTTTCATAACATGACGAATGTGTAAATATGTTTAATATGATTGTGCATATATAGTCTATTTCAAATTGCATGCTGCCTTGCTGGGGGAGAGGGGAAGAAGAGTGGAAATTTAGAACTCAAAATCCTATAAAAGTGAATGTTGAAAACTAAAAATTAATTTTTAAAAAATCACTCAGGATGAAATAGATGGATTGGTTGCAATCTGTATTGATGAAAGGGATACCCAGTTTTGACTGTGGTCAGTAATTCATTCACAAGAGACATACAGAAAGATAGAGAACTAACTCTTCATGGCTGAATAAATGAGGCGTAATTAGACTAGAGAAGATTCATCAAGATCAGTCATCAATATCTGCAGATGCTTGGAAATTTTATGCAGAGAAAAAAATCATTCAATCAATCAGCATTATTCACACACTGATTATGAGTCAGCCACTGTGCTAGGTGCTAGGGATACAAATGTAAAAACAAGACAGTCCCTACTCTCAAGGACCTTACATTCTAATTAGGAAATACTACGTATATGGGAGTGCTGACCATATGTTATAGGTTTGTGGCACTCATTTCAAGGATTGAAGTGCTCCTGCATTTTCCCTTTCTAACATTTAGCAGCAAGTATTCTGTAAATGGACAGTCAGGTGGTGGGCATTACCTCAGTGCCAATAAAGGGTAAAAAGCAAAACAATACATAATTCAAAAGTATTTGAATGATGTTTATTTAATTATTTTAATTCAATCAGTCATATCTCAGATGAAAAAAAAATAATTCAGTGAATGCAGAAGATGTTGAAACCTTCTTGAGTAGTACTACTTGGTAGCAGGGACAAGCTCCTCTGGGCCTAAAGAGTTTGTTTTCATCCACTAGCTTTTTCCAAACCAAGTGAAGTATCAGAATCTTTATGAAGACTACAAGTCAAATCTTGAGAAAAAATTAGATTAATCTTGTACATACAGGGGGAAAGCTTTATTTCTAATGTCATTATCAATGAGGTCTCTCATTCTTTAAATGTCCTTAAAGATTTTGGAGGTGGTTATAGGCTATATCTATTTTATTGGAAGAAACAACTTTCTTTTTTTTAAATTTATTTAAATCTTATTAATTTTTCCCAAATTTATTAATTTATTTGTTCTCAGTTTTCAACAATCACTTCCATATGTTTTAAATTTTCTCACCATCCCTTCTGAAGATGGAATGCAATCTCATATGGGCTTTACACATACATTGCTATTAAACACATTTCCACATTAATCACATTTCATAGAAGAATTATACAATGGGAGAAACCATGTGAAAAACAAAACCAAAGAGAAAACAGTTTGCTTCATTCTGACTCCATAGTTCTGTCTCTGAATTTGGATGGCATTTTGCATCATTAGTCCTTTGGAAATGTTTTAGGTCCTTGCATTGCTGAAAAGGGCTAGGTCTATCAAATCAGTCCTCACACACTGTGGCTGTTACTGAGTACATTGATCTCCTCGTTCTGCTTGCTTCACTCAGCATCAGTTCATATAACTATTTCCAGATTTTTCTGAATTTATCCTATTCATCATTTCTTATAGCACAATAGTATTCCATTACATCTATATACCACAACTTTTGACCTGACAGTTCTGGAATTTGGCTACAATATTCATTGGTGTTTGAAATTTCAGGAGGTGATCAGTGAATTTTCTGATGACTATTTTACCCTCTGGTTCTATGATCTTAGGGAACTTTTCCTTGATGATTTCTTGGAAGACACCATCCAGGCTCTCTTGTTCATCATGGCTTTCTGGTAGACCGAAATTCTTAGATTTTTTTTTTTCTCTAGGTCAGTTGTTTTTCCAATGAGATATTTTATGTTTTCTTCTAATTTTTTATTCCTTAGATTTTTTTTGACTGATTCTTGATGCCTAATAGAGTCACTAGTTTCTACTTGCCCAATTCTAATTTTTAATGAATTGTTTTCTTCAGTTAACTTTTGTACCTCATTTTCCATTTGTCCATTTGTTTTCCTTTTAAGGAGTTTTTTCTTCAGCTAGGTTTTGTGCCTCCTTATCCATTTGGCCAATTTTACTTTTTTGAAGAGTAGTCTCTTCAGTGAATTCTTTTTTTTTTCATCTTGTCAATTGTATTTTTAAAATCATTGGTCAATTTTTCTTCTACCTCTCTAATTTGGCTTTTAAAATCCTTCTTGAACTCTTGCAAGAATGCTTTTTGGGCTTGAGAGCAGTTCATATTCCCTTTCAAGATTTCAGATGTGGGTATAGTATCAATGCTATCTTCTTCTGAATTCATATTTTGATCTTCCCTGTCCCCATAATAAGATTCTATGGTCTTTGTTTTATTAATTTGCTTCTTGCTCATGATGTTTGCCTTTGTCTTAGCTTTTAAAGTGGATCTTTGCTTCTGGAGTACAGGAGGCTGTGTTCCACATTCCCTGTGTGGGGCAGTAGGGGCCTAGTTACTGGCTTTGTGTGTTGTGGCCTCTGATTCTGTCAGTTTACCTGGTGCTGAGCAGGCTGGTATGTGGCAAGGCTAAGACCAAGTGAAATCTTTTTGAGTTTCCCCAGGGTTACACTGAAGCTTATGGAGTGAGGTGTAAGGGAAGGGTAGTCTGGCCACTGGAGGTCTCCTCCACCTCTCAGCCTGTACTAGACCACAGGCAGGCTCAGTGGCTGGTAGATACCCATATGCACTGGTGTCTCCCCAATTCCCTTGGCTATACTAAGGCATGCCTAGTGTCCTGATGTTGGTGTTTACTGGTCTCCACCCTCCTGGGACTCAGGATCTGCTGGTGGCCCCTAAGGTGGGGCTTGCTAGGATGCCTCCAGTCCTTGTACTGGTCCCTTTCATCAATAGTAAGAGGGACCCTACCCTTCAATCTCCCTAGCCTCCTTAGCTAAAAGACTATTATAAATCTTCTGCTGACCCTACTATTCCAGAATTTTTCCTGGGGCAATATTCTTTTGGTTTTTCAAGGTCAACAAGGGGAGAGTGAGAGTGCTTACAATTTACTCCACCATCTTGGCTCCCAGAATTTCAAGTAGGTAACTTTCAAACATTTAGTCTCTGAGCTGATAACCCCAGGAGTAGCTGCTGCTGCTTCTGCCACAGCCTCTGAGTTTCTCTTTTACCCGTCCCTGCCAGACTCCTGTCCTGTGCTGAAAGGTTTGGGAATTGGTCACTGCCACTGATGATTCAGACCACCTGGGCTGTTCCCACTCTGGTATGCAAATGCCCTTAAAGATCTAACAGTGCTAATTGACAAATGCACAGGTATCTAACTTAGTATATATGTTGCAACCAAGTGGGATTTATACTAGGAATTCAGGAATCATTGGTATAAGGAAAACTATTAACACAATTGATTATATCCATAAAAATGTTAGAAAACCATGTGATCATGTCAATAGATTCAGAGAAAAACATTTTGACAAAATACAATACTCATTCCTATAAAAACATTTGAAAGCATATTTTTCCTTACAATAAGAGAAATCTACCAAAAACCTTCAGCAAGCATTATTTGTAATGGGGATAAGCTAGAAGCCTTCCCAGTATGATCAGGAGAAAAACAAGGATATCTATTATCACCAGTAGTGTATAAGAAATGCTAGCAAAAGAAATGGAAAGAAACACAATGGACAATAAGGTAATAAACCTATCTCTTTTGCAGAAGATAGGATTATAAACTTGGAAAATCATAGAGATTCAACTAAAAAGTTAGTTGAAACAATAATTTTAGCAAAGTAGCAGGATATAAAAAACAAAACCATATAACTCACCAGTATTTCTCTATATCACCAACAAAACCCTGCAAAAAGAGATATTATGAGGGGCAGATAAGTGGTGCAATGGATGTGGAGCACTAGCCCTCACAACAGGAGGACCTAAGTTTAAATCTAGCCTCAGATACTTCCTAGCTTTGTCATCCTAGGCAAGTTTTTCAACCTTGTTTACCTTAGTTTTTTCATCGAAATGGTCATAATAAATTGTTACATTGATTTGCATATAACTGGGCAAAGTAACTCCTATTACTTTGATTTCATCTTTATTAGTAATATATATATATATATATATACATGTTCACCCTTTTTTGATACTATTAATTTGATTTTCTTCTCTTTTAAAAAAATCATATTAAGCCATGTTTTATGATTTTTGTTTTCATAAAAGTAACTCATAGTTTTATTTATTTATTCAATAGTTTTCTTCCATTGAGTTTTATTATTCTTGCCTTTAATTTCTAGGATTTCCAATCTAGTGTTGAATTGGAGATTTTTAATTTATTCCTTTTCCAGATTTTTTTAATTGAATACTGAATTCATTGATTTGCTTTTTCTCTATTTTACAGATGTAAGCATTTAAAGATAATAAATTTTCCTGTAATTACTGGTTTTGCTACATCCCATAGGTTTTGGTATGTTGTCTCATTATTATCATTTCTTTTAATAAATTATAGTTTCTGTAACTTGTTCTTTAATTTATTCATTCTTTAACATTAGCTTATTTAGTCTTCAATTAATTTTAATCTGTGTTTCTATGATAACTTTATTGTATTATGATCTGAAAAGAATGCATTTAATATATCTGCTTTTCTGCATTTAATATAAAGGTTATTTGCCCTGATATTTGGTCAGTTTTTGTAAAGGTATCATATAACCCTGAGAAAAAGGTTATGCTTATTTCTATTCCCATTCAGTTCTCTCCAGGTAGCTCTCATTACTAGCTCACCTAAGATTTTATTTGTCTCTTTGATTTCTTTCTTATTTATTTTTTTGGCTAGGTTTATCTAGTTCTGAGAGGGAAACTTTGAAGTCCCTCTCTGTTGTGGTTTTGCTATCTGTTTCCACCTGTAATTCATTTATCTTCTCCTTTAAAAAATTGGATGCTGTATCATTTGGTACACATAGACTTAGTATTGCTGTTATTTCATTACCTATGGTACTATTTAACATAATGTAGTTTCCCTGTTCATGTCCTTTAATTAAATCTATTTTAGTTTATCTTTGAATGAGATCATGATTATTATCCTCATTTTTTTGTCAGCCAAAGGATAACAAATTCTACTCCAGCCCTATATTTTTTACTCTATATGCATTTCTCACTTCTAAATGTGTTTTTTGTAAACAACATATTTTCAGTTTGGGCTTTTTAATCTATTCTGCTAGTCATTTTCATTTTATGTGTGAGTTAATCCCATTCACATTCAAAGTTATCATTACTAATGGTGTATTTCCCTCTATCCTATTTTTCCTTAGTGTTTATCCTCTCCTTTTTTTTCCCCTATCTCTCCTCAGACTTGTAATTTACTTCTAATCACTGCCTGCCTAATCCACACCACTTCTTAGAGTACCTTCCTTATCCTATCTCCTTGATCTAGCTCCTTATTTTCTCTATGAGCTAAGAAGATTTTTATACTCTTCTATATCTGTATGTTATTTCCTCTTTAACCCAGTTCTGTGGAGAAAAATATTTTAGCACCACCAGCCTTCCATCCACTTCTACCCTCCACTGTAACAGTTCTTTCATTCACACCAAGCCTTCTATCTATGAAAGCTCTTTGTAACTATCATAGTAATGACAACATTCTTAGGAGTTACAGTTAGCATTTCCCAAATAAGAAGTGAATAGGTCAATCTTATCAAATCCTTTATAATTGATCTTTCATATTTACTTTTTTATGTTTCTCCTAATTCTTGTAAGCTATATTTTCTGTTCCAGACTGGTCTTTTCTTCAAAATAACTAAATGTCCTTTGATTCATTAGAAAAAGAAAAAGTCTATTTTGTTTCAGATCACTGCCTCCATTAATTTACCTTTGCCCTTATCACCCTCCCTGTCTCTTATTTCCTTTTCTTCTTCTCTATTGGGCAAGTTTGTATACATTCTTCTTTCTTTCAATCAGTTCAGATTAGAATGAGGTTCAAGAATTACCCACTCACTCCACCTGATTTCTTCCTCCACTGTAAAAAATAATCTTCCTTGTGTGCCTCTTTTTCTTAAATAATTTTCCCCATTCTTCTTTTCTCCTTCTCCAAATGCATCCCTTTTTCTCACCTTTCAGTTTTGGTGGGATTTGAGATCACCCACAAGATAACTGACTTGCATCTGCACCTTCTGTTTATATAGACTCCTTCTAGCTTCCCTAGTAATGAAAAAGTTTTTAGGAGTTACATGTATCATCTTCCCATGTAGAAAGATAAACAGTTTAACCTTATTGAGCATATGATTTCTTTTTCATGTTTACCTTTTTTATGATTCTCTTGAGTCTTGCATTTGAATCAAATCAAGAAAATAACAAAAAAAATACAGTGAAATCATAAGAAAACCAGAAGAAAAAATAACTATCAGGGCCTACTATGTACAGTTTATGCTACCTGAAGTTAGAATACAGAAAGAGGAGGAAGAAACCCTCAAAAGTAATCTAATGGACCTTTGGGTCATTCCCAAATCAAATGTCTGAGAAGCATTTGGACAAGCTCATATCATCCTTACGTGAAAGTGACCTTAGACTTAGGCATATCAAGGGAAGTCCCCTTAGGGTTCCTTGACAATCTCAAAGTGATCCCAAGGATCTTCAGAAGTTTTGACTTGGGCAGATTTCAAAGGACCCAATAAAATACAGAATGCCCAAACTATCAGAGGACGTAGAAAAAAATTAAACTAATTATTTTAAAAAAAGACAAAGGAGAGGAAGGGTAAAACTCCTGGTCTTTATATATTCACAGGAGAATTTTATCAAACCTTTAAAACTACTAATATTAAGCTATACAAATTATTCTTAAAAATGCACACTACTAGATTCCTTTTATGAGACAAATATAGTCACAAAAAAAATAAACCAGGGAAGGATAAAGCATATGATAAGAACTTGAAATAATATCATTAATGAATACAGATTCAAAATTTTTAAATTAATCAAACTATAGTGATTCATACAAGAAATCATTCACCATGACTAAGTTTGATTTATATGAGGAATATAAGAATAATTCAACATTAGGAAAAGTCAACATAATTAATCATTAGAGTGGATAATATGCTGGGCCTAGAAAAAAGAAATAGTTTAAATCTTGTCTCAGATACTTAGTGACTGTGTTACACTACACAAATCACTAATCTCTCCCCTGCTCCCACTCAGAGCTAGAACCTATGTCTCTTCCACTCCGCTGAAAAAAAATAAGCTATGTAAGGGCAGGATTGACCTCTGTTTCTCTCTGTATCCTTACTTGTAGTATGGGGATAATAATAACATATACCTCAAAGTGTTGCTGTAAGGATCAAATGAGTAATATTTAGAAAAATGTTAAGCTGTGCTTAGCACAGCACTTGGTACATATTAGGTAATATATATATAAATGCTTATTCCTTTCTCATCTTCCTCCATTTAAAAGAAAAAACATTCCAAACCACATTACTATCTCAACAGATGCTGAAAAGGTCTTTGAAAAAAGTATAATAGTCTTCTATCTTAAAAAACAGTACAAAGTATAAGCATAAAGAGGCCTTTTAACATCATAAAAGTACCTTTATAAAAGCAAAAGCAAGTAACACAAGCAATAGAAATACACTAGAAGTTCACCTAATAAATGTGGGAGTAAAGCCAGGATTCCCATATTCTCCGCTATTATTTGACATCATTCTGAAAATGGCAACCACAGCAAGAAAAAAGAAAAAGATATTACAGATATAAACATAGGCAAAGAGGAGATTAAACTATCCTTTTGTGCTAATAACATGACGATCTATTTATAAATTAGTGACTATTTTGGCTCCCACTACTTGAATGCCAAGTATGCTACATTTCACTATTTCCACAGGGTTTGTTAGTCACTGTAAGGAGATTTGGGAGTGTCATCTCTGACCATTCTATCAAATCCATAACTACTGCATGCCCCCATTTTTGGGATCTCTGGCACCCTACTTCCATTTAGTATTTGACAATTGGTTATTCCAACCAAAGAGGGAAGGGGAGTTGAGTTAGCCACTTGGGAAAACTAATAACTAGAGAAGAAACCATGTATTTGAAGGGATTTCACACAATATGTGACTATATTAGAGGGTTACCATACCACTCATCTTTTTGCTTTACCAACAGGCAAGATAGAATGAAAGGAAATAAAAGAGACACAGTAATCAAATTCATTCTCTCTCTCTCTCTCTCTCTCTCTCTCTCTCTCTCTCTCTCTCTCTCTCTCTCATTCTTCCCCCCCACCTTAACCAAGCATATAGTTGAATTCTCATGGGTTCAATACTTAAAATGATAATATAAATAACAAGATGGTACTCTACTATGTCTATTGAACATGAATTTGAACATGGTCCTCACTGTAGGACTAGCTACCAGTTAGATATATTTAGCTAAAGTAACTTATTAAATAATCTACAAAGGTATGGTAGGTTTATTATCTATATCAGTAGAGGGAATACATACATGAAAGGAATCATCGATGCTCGATGAAATAAAATATATACACTTCTAATGTATGTGTCTCAGCCCACTAGTCTTGCGTTAGGTGAGCAATAGCAAGTATGTCCTAGAGAAGCAGACAATATAATGAATAATATTTTAATAATATTTCACTAATAATATTTAATATTACTTATCTTAAATGGTGCTTTGGAATGGCACTTTCCTCTAAATGTTAGTTCAAGTTCTATCTTCTACATGAAGGCTTTCCTAATCTCTCCACTGCTCCCATACAGAGCTAGAACCTGTGTCTCTCCCCTCAATCCCTCCCAAAAAATAAGCTCTGTAAGGGCAAGGATTTATTTGTGTCTTTGCATTCTCAATGCTTCTCACTGCACCTCACACATAGTACAGACTTTTAGGAATATTTATTCATTGATAACATAAATCAGAAAGCAAATGATGTTTGTTCATCTTTGTGTTTAAAACATATATAAAAATTGTTTTTAAATTAAAAATGTATAAAACGATTAGCTGGGATATACAGGAACTATACAGATAGAACTACAATGATCTGATATCTGGTCTCTAGTAGGTTCCCTCTAAGACAGAGACATTTTCAACAGATGCTCTTCCACAGATTGTACAATCAATTAAATATATCTATAGACAAAAAGATAGAAGGGTATGTCTATACTGTGTAAGTCAATAATAAATGAATATTAAGAGCAGGAGGTGATGTTATATATTGAATTTGGTTGTATAATAGAGAGTTGTTGAAGGAGACAAGTCTTTTACTTCTGCCAGCCCTTACTTGAATTAGCTTTTCCTTGAGAATGTATCTGTAACTCATAGGCAGTAATTACACTTCTGGACAGCAACTTCAGCTGAGTTTAAAAGCCTTGGCAGTTAGAAAACCATTCTTTTGGCTAGTACCTTTACAAAAGTTATGATGGAAGTCATAGAAAGACAGGATAGGAATAAATATGGAAACCTGCTCAGATATTGTCTCCAGAGGTGCTTTCCCTATGACACTTGCACAAGTACAGAACCAAAAGTCCAAGAGGAGAAAAAGACTAGCAAAAACAGGGAACTGTGTCTAATGTATAGCTAGTTTTCCACTGTGTGAATTCTCATCACAGGTCATTTTACTACATGCATCAGAACGAGTGCCCATAAGGAACTGCAGTTAGAGAAGCAAATGATATGCCTCCATCAATTCCTATACCATACCACTCTTCTCAATAAATGCCCATTTAACTGGAATGTACCAGGGAAACCAGGACTCATCCATGTTATCATTAATTGCCTACCTCTCACTCTGAAAACCATCCACAAAAATATCACAGGAATTGCAATGAAAAAATTCTCATTATCCTTTTTACCTCATTATTATATAATGAAAAGGAATATCATCTTATATGGTAATTTACAATTCTGCATAGCATTAAAGACACTACCCCCAAAATTAGTTCTGTTTTTGAATGTTAACTTGAAGAAACAAAATCAAAATGAGAAAACATCTTTATATTCTGTTTTGTCCATACTTTCTTTCCTTAGAGACCCATGTTCTCAAAGTAAGGAATTGTGAAGATACTTCTGTAGTTTTCTCTTTTGCTCCTAATTTCTTTTTTAATTTAGTTTTTAAAATTAATATTATTTCCTTTCCCTCCTAATTCCATTGGAAAAATAAAAAGAAAACAACATAAGTAACAAATATTAAAAGTCAAACAAAATACATTAACACATTGACATGTACCGTGAGTCCATCATCTCTTTGTCAGGAGACTGGTAGTACTCTTCTGGAATGATTGTTGGTTATTATATTGATGAGATTTCTTAAGTCTTTCACATTTGTCTTTATAATTTTTGTTATTGTATAAACTATTCTCCTGGTTCTCAATGCTCCTAATTTTGTATGCTGTCACCAGCTTCATGCTCAAATGTACCTGAACTTCAGTAGAATGAACAATAGACTAGAAGCTCCACGGAAGCAGGGATTGTCTCATTTATCTTTATTTTTTTCACACTGCTTCCCAATTATCAGTTGATGAATAATGCTTATTGAAGGATAAGTGAAATGTTGAGCAAAATATTTTCTATATGAGGAAGAGACTTTCTGAAGAACACAGAAAACAGTAGCCTGTTACTCCTTCCTTCCCCTAAAAAGCTATCCTAACTTTATACCTCTCTCAAAGAGGAAAAGAGAATAGCTTACATTTATCCAGTGCAGTTAAAACTTACTGCTGAGAATATATAGTATACCATTTTGTCCTTTCAGTCTTCGCATAATGTGGAGAATTATAAATATTCCTTTTACAGAAAAATTAAAACAGAGAAATTAAGTAACCTCCAAACAGCTAATGAGATAGATCCAGAATTTGGCAGAGAAGCACAACAGAAAAAGTGCTGAATCTAGAGCCAAGAAGACCTAGGTTCAAATACCACCCTGACACTTACTATCTGTAGATCCTTGGTCAAATCATTTGACTTCCCTAGGCTTCCTTTTTTCATCTGTAAAATAAGGAGGCCTAGACGGCCTTCCAGCTCTAGAGTTATGTCATCTTTTAATTGTCAATCTAATGCCATTTCTCCTAAAATACATGTAATTCTTGATATAGGTCCAGGTAGAGTTCAGCCATGAGAGTAGTTAGTTGCGTTCCCATATATTTCTGGAAAACAACAACAAAGAGATATACATAATGCACATATATGTATGTATGTGTATATATACACATGTATATATATGTATATGTATGTATATGTTTACATATATATATATAAATACATATCAATATTCAATTAATGGAGATTGCTGGCTATCTTTGGTAATTTTTCCCTTCCTCTAGATCAAGTAACACTTAGAATACTATGTGAAAGGTACTATGCTGGGTTCTAGGGATAAAAACGTAGGAATAAATGGCAGTCCCTACCTTCACAGCGATTATTCTACTGGAGAATAAAAACAGATAAACAGATAAGTCAACAATTAATTTGAGGGTGGAGAGAATGTTATTAAATGCAGCAATCAGTAAAGATTGACAACATGACAGACACTTGAGCTAAAGATTCCAAGAGACAGAGGTGAAAGAATCCATTCTAGATAAGGGGGTAATCCTAAATAAGGCCATGAAGATGAGAAGTAGAATGCTGAGTTCAGAAAACAGCAATAAACCTTCAGTTAGTCTGGAGCAAAACATGTGTGAGACGTTTTGAATAAGTTTGGAAAGGTAGGCTGGAGATAGACTGTGGAGAGCTTAAATGCCCATTCAAAAGTTTGTATGTTATCCTAGAAATTGTGGGGAGCAGGACCATAGCATGGTCAAATATATGCTTAAGAATATTGTTTCAGAAGCTATATGAATGAAAGTTATAAAAAAGACAGGAAGTAGGGTAAAACAATTAGGGAGCTATTGAAATAGCCCAAATTAAACTTGACAAGAGTCTGAACTAGCCCAGTAGGCAAGTAAATATAGTCATTTTAGAGATATATTTGCCAAGATTTGAGTGTTAAGAAGAGAAAAGACTCAAAGATGACTCAAGGTTACATACCAGGGTGAGTGGAAGCATTGTAGTTTCCTTATTAGAAATAGGGATGTGTAGGGAAAGAACTGGCTTGTAATGAAAGATAAGTTCCATTTTAGGCATGTTCAGTTTGAGATAATGATAGAATTTCGAGGGAAATATATCTCAAAGGCATTGAAACATTAAGTAGTTGAGTTCAGAAGAAAAATTAGAGCTGGAGAGAATTGATTTTAAAAGACGTTGAGTAAATATGATAACTGAACCCATAGATGCTTATGACATCTCTGGAAGAATATAGAGAAGAGGGCCAAGGACAGCCTAGAAAGAAACCTGTCATAAGGAAGCAGAAGAAAATAATCCAGAAAAAGAGAGTGAGTGGGAGTAGACATATGAATATGGATAGAACCAGAAAAGAACAATGTAGTGAAAACCAAAATAGCTTCTAGGAGACAGAAGTGTTCAACAGATTCCAAAACTGCAGAGGTCAAGAAGGATGGATCCTAAGAAAAGGCTGTAGGATTTAGCAATTAAAAGATCACTGATAAATTTGGAGTGAGCTTATTTACTTGTAAGTTGGGATCAGATGTCATATTATACAAGGTAGAAAAGTGAGTAGGGGGTAAAAAAGTGGAAGTATTGACTGTAGATTTTTTCTAGGCCATAGGTTCTTTACCTTTTTTGTGTTATAGTCCCATTTGGCAGCCAGTGAAGCCTCTGGAGCCCTTCTCTGAATAATGTGTTTAAATGAATAAAATAAAATACATAAAGCTAAAACAAAAAATGTTGAAATACAGTTATAAAAGTATTTTAAAAGCAAGTTCATGGACCCTAGTTTTAAAATCTCTGCTCTGTGAATGTAGCTGTGGAAGGAAAAAAATAGAAGATGAAAACTTGAGAGCATGGCAAGGTCAAGGTAATTTTCGGTTTGTTTTGGGTTTTTTTGATGATTGAAGGTTACCTGCATGTGTAGCAAGTAGTAAAAATGGCCAATAAGTAGTTCGGGTGGGGGAGAGAGACGGAGAAAGAGAGACAGAGAGAGGAAGGGAAAGGAAAAGAGAAAACAATGAAAAGAAAGAGAGAGAGACAAGGAGGAAGAGAGAGAGAGAGAGACAGACAGACAGAGAGAGAGAGAGAGAGAGAGAGAGAGAGAGAGAGAGAGAGAGAGAGAGAGAGAGAGAATGAACAATAACCAAGGAACCAAAATACTGGTGGAATAGGATATTTCCTGGTCTGGTGATAGAGTTCAAGAAGGAGTAGATGCTGGGGCAAGAGCCTTAGAATCAGTAGAACCGCCTCTTCCCTTATTTACCTAGAAAGTCAATAATAATGAAAGTCTGGCATTGCAGTGATAAACAATGATAGATTTAAGACAGTGAGAGAGAATAATAGAGAGAAAGAGAAAAGAATTTGCTAGGTAAATAACGATGATAATGATGATGATGACAATGGTGATGATGTTGGTGGTGGGGGGTGTATTTATTTTTCTAACTTCAAAATACTTGACTTCAGAAACAAGAACCCACATTCTACCATTTTTGTTGAAAAACCTGGTATATTATATAATTCAGACTCAGGGAGGATTCATTATTTTAATAGTATTTTTTTCCCAATTATATGTCAAGACAATTTTTACGATTCATTTTTACAGGATTTGGAATTCCAAATTTTTCTCCCCCCCATCTCTCCCCCTCCCTTACCCTTTTTCCTAAAATGGTAGGCAATTTGATATATGTAATACATATATCATGTGAAACAGATTTCCATATTAGTGACAGTTGTCAATGAAGAAACAGATGAAAAGGAGAAAAAAAAACATGAAAAATAAAGTTAATGAAAAAAAGTATGTTTTATTTTTATTGAGAACCATCAGTTCTTTATTTGGAGGTAGATAACATTTTCTTTCATGGGTCATTTATATCTGTCTTGGATTATTCTGTTGCTAAGAGGTGAGATATTCATAACTGATAAGCACACAATGTTGCTGATACTGTGTACAATATCTTCCTGGTTCTGCTCATTTCACTTTGCATCAGTTTGTACAAGTCTTTCTAGGTTATTCTGAGATCTGCCTGTCCATCATTCTTATTGAACATTAGTATTACATTAAAATTATATACCACAGCTCATTCAACTCTTTCCCAATTGATGGGCATCTCCTCAATTTCCAGTATTTTGCTACCACAAAAAGGGGTGCTAAGTCTTGTATAATCTTGACTGTGGTTCCCCAGTATTTGAATTGTTTCTTTCTAGTCACTTGCTGTATTTTTTTCCTTGACCTGATAGTTGTGAAATTTGACAATAATGTCCTTTGGAGTTTTTATTTTGGGATCTCTTTCCTGAGGTGATTGGTGGATTCTTTCAATGACTATTTTGGCTTCCCTGGGGATATACCAAAACATACAGTGGTGTGACCCCTGGCAGCTGTCTATTTGTCTAGGGCTATGCTGATCCATGGATAATTCTGGGAGCTGGAGTCTGCAATTCTCCTGGCTATGCTGAGGCTTGTGGATAATGTGGATAATCTGGTGTTGCCATTTGCCTGCTCCACTGCACTAGTGCTCAGGCTTTGCCACTGGTTTGTTGAGGATGCTTCCTGTCTTGTGTTCCCCTTTTGCCTGAGTGATAAAGACCTTTCTAGTCAGTCTTTCAAGTTTCTTGGGCTAAAAGATTGTTTTGCCCCATCTTTTTGCTGGTTCTGCTGTTCAAGTATTTGTATTGGGACACAATTTCATGGTTGTTTGGAAATGAATATGGTAGAGTTATGATGATTTACTGCTTACTTCACCATCTTGTCTCCTTGAAGTCCTCTTTGACTCATTTTTTAAATTCAATTTTATTTTATTTTCAGTTCAAAATTCTCTCTGTCTCCTCAACGTCATCCTCAGCCACTGAAAAAGAATACAAAATCCATAACAAGTGTTTAGTCATACAAAAACAAAGTTCTACATTAAGCACATTGATAAAAAAATTTTTTTAAAAAATATTCTTCAACCTACACTCTGAATCTATCACTCCTCTATCTAGAGGTACATTTGTAATCATGTGTCACTTGGAATTGTGGTGGGTCATTGTGCTCATTAGCGTTAACAAGTCTTCCACAATTTATCATCTGTATAACCTCATTGTCACTGTGTAAATTGTTCTGTTGTTTCTATTCATTTGATTTTGTATCGTCATATGTCTTCCCAGAATTTCCTGAAACCATGCCTTCAGTATTGCTTACAACACAATGGCATTCTATCATTTGTTTAGTGATTTCCCAGTTAGTCAGCATCCCCTCAATTTTCAATTCTTTGACAATACAAAAAAGAACTGCTATAAATATTTTTGCATATATGGGTTCTTTTCCTTTTTCTCTGATCATTTGGAGTATAGACCTAGAAGCATTATTTTTGGATCAAAAAGATATTTAAAAGCATTAGGGATATAGTTCCAAATTACTGTCTAGAGTAATTGGACTAGTTCACAGTTCAACCAAAACATATTAGTCTACCTATTTTTCCATATCCCTTCCAGTATTCATCATTTTCCTTTCCATTCATCTTAGCCAATCTTATGGGTATGAAGTAATGCTTAGGATTGTTCTAATTTACAATCTTCTAATTATTAGTCAGTTAGAGCATTTTTACCTGACTACTGAAGCTTTGATTTCTCCACTGAAAACTGCCTGTTCATATCCTTTGACCATTTATCAATGAAGAATAGCTGTTATTCATATAAATTTTGCTTATTATCCTATATGGCTAAGGAATGAGACTTTTATCAGACAAACTTGCTACAAAGATATTTTCTTGGAGGTGCAGAGCCAAGATGAAGGAGTAACAGCATGGACTTTCTAGAGCACTCCCAGCCAAATACCTGTAAAAGATGGTTCTAGAAAAATTTTGGAGCTGCAGAACCCACAGAATGACAGAGTAAAGCAAATCTCCAGCCCAAGACAGCCTGGAAGGTGGCCAGGAAGTGTCTATCATGCCACAAGAAGTGTCTATTGCATCAAGCTGAGGGCAGGGCACAGTCCAGTGTGGGCCACGTGTGCAAAGAGGGTACCTGAGTAGGCCTTGAGGAGACTGAATCTCTCACACCTGTGGTGGTTTCCAGACTTCATGACCCCAAAACACTGAGGAAAATTGGAAGATCAGTGGGAAAAGCCTGTAGGACCAGTGCAAGAGAGTGAAATGATCTGACCCTAGTCCCAGGGGGCAGAGAGGGGAGCGGGCAGGGGAACCTTCTGCAGCCACTGTTTCTGGAGCTCTAGGCCCACAGATTGTGGGAGGATTGAGTGGCTGACAGTACACCCCACAATGCCAATGGAAGCAGAGAACTACCTTGACAAAAAGCTCAAAAGTCCAAATGAGCAAAAACTGGAGAAAGAAAAAGACTATAGAATCTCACTTTGGTGATAAGGAAGAACAAAGCATGCAAACAGAAGAAAACAAAGTAAAAGCTCCTCCATCCAAAGCCTCCAAGAAAAATAGGAATTGGTCTCAGGACATGGAAAAGCTCAACAAGGATTTTGAAAATCAAGTAAGAGAGGTAGAACAAAAATTGGGAAGAGAAATGGGAGTGATGCAAGAAAATCATGAACAACAGGTCAACTGGTTGCTAAAGAAGACCCAAAAAAATGCTGGGGAAAATAAAACTTTAAAAAATAGACTAACCCAAATGGCAAAAGAGATCCAAAAAGCCAATAAGGAGGAAAATACCCTTAAAAGCAGAATTGATCAGATGAAAAAGGAGATCCAAAAGCTCACTGAAGAAAATAATTCTTTGAAGATTAGAATAGAGCAGATGGAAGGTAATGACTTTCTGCAAAATCAAGAAATTATAAAACAAAACCAAAGGAATGAAAAAAAATAGCAGACAGTGTGAAATATCTCATTGGAAAAACAATTGATCTGGAAAATAGATCCAGGAGAGACAATTTAAAAATTATGGGACTACCTGAAAGCCATGATCAAAAAAGAACCTAGACATTATCTTCCATGAAATTACCAAGGAAAACTGCCCTGACATTCTAGTACCAGAGGGTAAAATAAACATTGAAAGAATTCACTGATCACCTCCTGAGAGATCCAAAAAGAAAAACTCCTAGGAATAATGTAACCAAATTCCAGAGTTCCCAGGTCAAGGAGAAAATATTGCAAGCTGCTGGAAAGAAACAATTCCAGGATTGTGGAAATACAATCAGGATAACACAAGATCTAGCAGCATCTACATTAAGGAATCAAAGGGCTTGGAATATGATACTCCAGAAGTCAAAGGGACCAGGATTAAAATTAAGAATCACTTACCCAGAAAAATTGGGCAACACTTAATAATACTTCAGGGAAAAAAATGGTCATTCAATGAAATACAGGACTTTCAAGCATTCTTGATGAAAAGACCAGAGCTGAATAGAAAATTTGACTCTCAAACCCAAGAATCAAGAGAAGCATGAAAAGGTAAATGGGAAAGAAGAATCAAAAGGGACTTACTAAAGTTGAACTGTTTATATTCTTACATGGAAAGAAAATATTTTTAACTCTTAAGTCTCTTCTCAATATTTAGGTAGTTGGAGGGATTATATACATATAGACAGAGGGCACAGGGTGACTTGAATAGGGAGGGATGATATCTAAAAAAATAAAATTAAGTGGTGAGAAAGGAATATATTGGGAGGAGAAAGGGAGAAATGGAATGGGGCAAATTATCTCTCATAAAAGAGGCAAGAAAAAGATTTTTCAATGGAGGGGAAAAGGGGGAGGTGAAGGGAAAAAATGAAGCTTGCTTTCATCCCATTTGTTTTAAGGAGGGAACAACATGCACATTCAATGGATCTTACACTACAGGCAAGTAGGGGAGAAGGGGATAAGTGGGTGTGGGGGTGATGATAGAAGGGAGTGCAAATGGGAGGAGGGGTAATTAGAAGTAAATACTTTCTGGAGGGAGAAAGTCAAAAGAGAGAATAGAATAAATGAGGGGGGCAGAATAGGATGGAGGGAAATATAGTTAATCTTTCACAACATGATGTTTATGGAAGTCTTTTGCATAGCTACACATGTATAACCTATATTGAATTGCTTGCCTTCTCAGTGGGGATGGGTGGGGAGGGAGGAAGGGAGAGGAGTTGAAACTCAAAGTTTTAAAAATGATTGTTAAAAATTGTTTTTACATGCAACTGGGAAATAAGAAATACAGGTAATGGAGTATAGAAATCTACCTTGCCCTACAAGAAAATAGAGGAGATAGGGATAAGGGAAGGGAGCTATGTGATGGAAGGGAGGGTAGATTGGAGGAAGGGATAATTAGAATGCACGGTGTCTTGGGGTGGGGCAGGGGAGAAATGAGGAGAAAATTTGGAACTCAAAATCTTGTGAAAATAAATGTTGAAAACAAAAAATAAACAACATTTTTAAGAAAAAGGTATTTTTCCATTGTCCTATTTTTCTTCTAGTCTTAGCTGCATTAGTTTTTTATTGTGAAAAAAATTTTAATATAACTAGATTTTTCCATTTTTATCTCCCATGAACCTCTCTGTCTTTTATTTGGTCATAAAGCCATTCCCTACCTATAGATTTCACAGTGATTTCTCCTTTGCTCTGCTAATTTGTTTATGGTATCAATGTTTATACCTAAATCATATATTCATTTTGAGTTTATCTTGATATCGGGTGTGAGATGCTAGACTATGCCAAGTTTCTGCCATACTACTTTACAGTTTTCTCAGATGTTTTTGTCAGCTAGTGAATTCTTGTTCCAAACTGGGTTCTTTGGGTTTATCAAACACTAGATTTTTTGTTCATTTGCCCCTATTTATCATGTATCCAATCAATTCCATTGATCATCCACTCTTTCTTCAATATCAAATTGTTGTGATGAATACAACTTTCTAGCACATCTTGATATTTAATAGTGCTAAATTCCCTTTTTTTCTTGATTTTTCCCTATATTCCCTTGATATACTTTATTTTTTGGTCTTCTAGATTAATTCCTTTGTAATTTAATTGGCAAGATGACAAATAAGTAAATTAATTTAGGTATTATTATCACTTTCATTATATTGATTCAGCCTACCCATGACCAATTAATATTTCTCCAGTTATTTCCATCCATCCTTATTTCTGACTTGTTAAATGTTCATATAGATCTTGAGTGACTTGATAGGCGAATTCCCAATTATTTTATGTAGCCTACAGTTATTTTAAGTAGCCTTTCTCTTCTTATCTCTCCTCATGCTGGATTTTGTTGAATCAATTTACAAGTATATGAATTTGTGTGTCTGTGTGTGTGTATGTACACACATGCACATATGTGCACTGCTAATGTCTGTTGTTTTTTCATATTCTGAAACTTTACTGAAGTTGTTAATCATTTTGACTAGTTTTGTGGGATTGTTTTTTTAATTCACTCTCTGGAGTTCTCTGAATAAAAAATCGTATTATCTGCAAAAAGTAGTAGTTTTGTTGCTTCATTGCCTGTGCTTCTTCCTTTAATTACTTTGTCCTGTATTACTACCATAGTTAGCATTTCAAGTATAATATTGAATAATAATGGTAGTAATGGATATCCTTGCTTCATTCCTGATCTTATTGGAAAATCATCTTGTTTATCTCCATTACAGATCATCTTTGTTCTTGATTTTAAATAAGCAATACTTATCATTTTAAGTAAAGTTCTATTCCTTTGCTTCCTAAAGTACTGTTTTGTTTTGTTTTGATTTTTAATGGGAATTGAATTTTCTCCAAAGCCTTTTCTGTATCTGTTGAAATAATCATGCTTTTTGTTGATGTTTTATATTAATATGGTCAATTATGCTCATAGCTTTCCTGATATCAATAATCTCTGCATTCTTGGTATAAATCAAGCCTGGTCATAATGTATGATTTTTGTGATATACTTTTATAATATCCTTGTTAGTAATTTATTTCAAATTTTTTCATTAGGGAAATTGATCTATAGTTTTCTTGCTCTATTTTGCTCTTTCTGGTTTAGGTATCAAAACCATGTTTGTCTCACAGAAAAAGATAGGACTCCTTATTTACCTATATTTTCAAACAGTTTATGTAGGATTGGATTTAGTTGGCAGATTTTACTTGTAAATCCATCTGGTCCTGGGGTGCTTTTCTTAGGAAACTCATTTATGGCTTGTTTAATTTCTTTTTCTAAGATACGATTATTTAAGTATTTCATTTCTTCTATAAATTTGGGCAATTTATATTTTTTGAAAATATTCATCCATTTCACTTAGATTGTCAATTTTATTGATATATAGTTGCGTAAAACAGCCCCTTTTAATTGCTTTTATTTTATCTTCATTGGTTGTAAATTCACCCTTTTCATTTTTTATAATAAGTTCAGTTATCCAGTGGTTTATCTATTTTGCTGGTTGTTGTGTTTTCCTTTTCATAAAACCACCTCCTAGCTTTTGTTATGTGTTCACTGGGGTTTTTTTTATTTTTATTACTAATCTCTCCTTGATTTTTTAGGATTTCTAGTTTGATGTTTGAGAGTTTTAATTTACTGGGGTTTTTTTTATTTTTTTAAGTTTTATGCCCCATTTGTTAATTGCTCTTTCTCTCTTTTATTGTTGTAAGTGCTTACAGCTATAAGTTTTCCTCTAAGCCCTGGATTAGCTGCATCCCATAAACTTGGGTATGTTGTCTCATTGTTGTCATTAGCTCTAATGAAATTAGTGACTGTTTCTATTTTCTATGATTTGTTCTTTGACCTACTCATTCTTTAAGATTAGATTATGCAATTTCCAATTAATTTTAATCTATGCTTCCAAGGCCTTTATTTGAATAAAAATTTTATTGCATTATGGTTAGAAAAAGATGGATTTAATATTTCCTGTTGCTCTGAACTTGTTTATGAGGGGTTTATGTCCTAAGACTCGATCAATTTTTGTGAAGGTGTTGTACATAGGTAATAAATAGGTATATTCCTTTCTGTTCCTATTCAGTATTCTGTAGACATCTATTATATCTAACTTTTTATTTTTTGCCAGGCCTAGAGGCCTGAGGGCTACCCGAGTCTTACCTTACCTGTCCCAGGTCTTCGGTTGGCCAAACCGGATAAACGTATGAGAGAAGAGACTTTCCAGAGTCCAACAAGGGTTAGGCTTTATTCAGGGTCTCAGTTACATGTGCAGGGGGAACTCTTCCTTAGGAGGGAGAGAGAAATCTCCCAAGGAGGCAAAGATCTTACAGTAAGAGATTGGAAGCAGAAGTAGAAGTGGGGAGAGAGGGGGAGGGGAGAGCGAAGAGAGGAAAAACGGAGCCTTCTGTCCTGTCAGGGCCCCTCCGCGCTAAGAGCGCCTTCAGGCTTTCCTGACCCTAATTAAGCTCTCCGGCCGCGTAGTTTGCACCTGAATACCATGCCTGTTAGATAACAATAGGTGTGCCCAGATCTGGGACAGTCTCGAGGGCGGGGATGCTCCTCCCATCACGTTTCTCACGGGAAGAGGCGGAAATACACAAGATAGCTCGGTCTCACTCCTCGATTTCCTGGTGTTTCATGGGGGGCCTCATGAGAACTCTAAGATTTAGAAGTTCCCACCTTTACCCGCCTGAGACTGTCCACATGGAATTGAGCTTCCACCCCCAACAATTTTTTATACTGGCAATTTTGTTTTCTTCTTTCTTTTCTATAGTCAAATTAACTAATGGTTTCTCTACTTTGCTGATTTTAAAAAAAAACAGCTCCTAGTTTTATTTATTAGTCTAAATATTGTCTTACTTAAATTTTGTTAATGTCTCCTTTGATTTTCAGTATTTGAAATGTGGTGTTTAACTGGAGATTCTTAAATTGTTCTTTTTTTCTGCTTTTAGTTGAATGCCCAATTCATTGATCTGCTCTTTCTCTATTATATATGCATATATATATAATAGAGAAAGAGACAAATTTCCCCCTAAGAACTGTTTTCACTGTGTCCCACAAATTTTATAATGATGTCTCATTTTTATGATTCTCTTTAATGAAATTATTACTTCTTTGATTGGCTCTTTGACCCACTATTTATTTGGAATTGGATAATTTAGTTTTCTTCCAAATAATTTTAATCTATGTATCCACAGCCCTTTATTGAATGTAATTTTTATTGCATTATGTTTTGAAAAGATGCACTTAATATTTCTGCATTTCTTTATTTTTGTGAAATTTTTATGCCCTAATATGTGGTCATTTTTTGTGCTGGTACCACATACTGCTGAGAAAAAGGATATATTCCTTTCTATTTTCATGCAGGTTTTGTCAGATATCTATCATATCTAACGTCTAATTTTTTTCTCCTGCTAACTTCTTTCTTGTTTATTTTGTGGTTAGATTTATCTAGTTCTGAGGTTTTTCCTTTGAGAATTTGTAGGATTTGCCTTTTTTACCTTATTTGTTCTCAGGGGTTTTTTTGGTATATGTTTTCTTTTGTGACATGATTAATAGACAAATATATTCTATATCACTACAAACGTATAACCTACATCAAATTGCTTGCTTTCTCATTAAGAGAGATTGGGAGGGAGTAAGATGAGGAGGAAAGGAGGGAGAGAAGGAGAGAATTTGGAACACAAATTTCTTTAAATGAATGTTTAAAATTATTTTTATATGTAATTTAGAAAAAAATAAAATACTAACTAAATATTTTTTAAAAATATAATTTGCATGCTATACATTTTAGTGCGTATTTATTTTGTATCAATACTACTTTATTGTCTATGGTACCTTTTAGCAATATTTAGTTTCCTGCTTTAATTAGATCTATTTTTGTTTTTGCTTTGTCTGAAGATCATGATTGCTGACCCTGCTTTTTTTTTTTCACTTTAACTGAGGCATCATAGATCCTGCTCTAGCCCTTTACCTTTACTCTGTGTGTGTCTCTCTACTTCAAGTGTATTTTTTCTAAACACCATATTATAGGCTTCTGATTTTTAATTCACTCTGCCATCTGCTTCTATTTTATGGGTGGGTTTATTCTATTCACATTTAATAACTGTGTATTTCCATTCATCCTGCTTTTCACTCTTATTTAGTCTTCTTCTCTTTTCATCCTGTCCCTCCTCAAGTGTTTTGCTTCTCATGACTGCATCCCCCAACTTTCCCTCCCTTTTATCACCACCCTCCCCTTCTATTATCCTTTTCCATTCCTACTATCCTGTAGGATAAGAGAGATTTCTATACCCAAGTGATTGTGTATGTTTTTCTCTCTTTGAGCAAACTCTGATGAGAATAAGGTTCAAGCATTGCTTGCCAGCCCTGATTTCCCCCTCCATGGTAATAGCTTTTTAAACCTTTTTTATGTAAGATAATTTACCCTATTCAATTTCTACCTCCTTCTCCCAGTGCATCCCTTTTTCTCATTTTTAATTTTATTTTTTATATCAAGCTATCATAGGCAATTCATGCCCGAGTATTCTACCTATGATTACTTCTTCTAACTGCCTTAATAATGACAAAGTTTTTAGGAATTACAAGTCTAGGTGGAGCCAAGATGGCAAAGAAAAGGCAGAAACTCACCTGAACTCTTCTCCAAGCACCTCCAAATACCTTTAAATAATTCTTCTGTAGAAGTAGAACCCACAAAAGGATGGGGTAAACAATTTTCCAGCCCAATAAAATTTAAAAGGTCAGCAGGAAGGTCAATTGCACAAAGTTGAAAGTAGAACACAAATCGGTATAGGCCACATCTCAGCAAACCAACAGGAGGCCTTGGGAGTGACTGAATGATTGGTGGCAGTGGTAGTTTATGGACCTCTGAGCCCTCAGACAGTAAAGAAGTCAAACAACTAGTCAGAAGGTGATTACAGGGGTCCCTTTGCTGACATCAGGGACAGTACTCTCTTGTATTTCACACTTTTGGAACTGGGTTACAGTTCTGGGTCTCAATCCCAGGGTAAGGAGGAGTACTTCTACACTAAAGCTTGTGGTCCTAGGGGATTTCAAAAACTGGTCACAGTTCCTGGGAAAAAAAGAGTGCTTGTGGTCACTTCCAGTCCAGACCTCTCCCTAGATCACAGCACCTTGGAAGAAGTAAAAACTTATAATTCCTGAGAATTATCTTTGTAAATAGCTACACACAAAAAAAAAACCTGAAACTTGGGACAATGCTCCCTCCACTCCATAGAGTTCCACTTTAGCAAAGACTTAAAAGTCAAGAAATAGGCTAGAAAATGAGCAAATAGAAAAAAAAAATATCCTGACTACAGAAAGTTACTATGGTGGCAAGGAAGATCAAAACACAAACCCAGAAGAAACCACAGAGTCAAAAGTCCTCCATCCAAGCGCTAAAAGAAATATATGGATTGGTTTCAGACCATGAAAGAGTTCAAAATGGGTTTTAAAAATCAAGTAAGAGAGGCAGAGGAAAAATTGGGAAGAGAAATGAAAGTAACAGAAGAAAATCATTGGGGGAATGAGTCAAAAGCTTAGTAAAGCACGTGCACACACACATAAACACACACACACACACACACACACACACACATACTGTAGAGAATAATGCATTAAAAAAACAGAATAGGCCAAATGGTTAAAAGTGGCATATCCAATGAAGAGAAGAATGCCTTAGAAAGCAGAATTAGCCAAATGGAAAAAGATCTACAAATATTTACTAAAAAAAAAAAAAAAAAAAGAACTTAAAAAGTAGAATTGGGAGTATTCTGGGAGCCAAGATGGTGGAATTAGCAGTAAGTCACTATCACTCTCCCTTTCAGATCCCTTAAAAAAAAAAAAAAAAAAAGAAAATGGTGACTAGGAAAAATCCTGGGACAGCAAAGCCGGTAGAAAAACTGGGTAGAGTAATCTCAAAGCCAGAGAAATTTTGGAGGATCAGCAAGAAATGACTGTTTCACTGAGGTAAAAGTGAAGTGCATTCCAAGACAGGAAATGTCCCAGCAAGCCAGCAGCAAGCTCCACCTCAGCAAATCAGTGGGAGATCCTGAGCTCCAGGGTGGTGGAGCAGGTATTTGCCAACACCCAACCCCCCCCCCCCCCACCCCATGGGAATTAACATAGCCAGGAAAGTGGTAGACTCCAGCTCAGAGAAGTGTTATGTGCACTGGTGCAGCCCTGGATAAGTAGGCATCCCTCAGCAGTGGACTTCCATGCAATTCAGTGCAGCCCAGGCAGGTAAGCATCCTCTGGTGAGTGGACCTCCTAGTGCTCCAGTACAGCCCGGAAGAGAGGTATCCTCCAGGATCTGAACATCCCTATGCTTCATTTTCTTTTTTTTTTTCTCATTTGATCTTGACAACAAAAATTTTATTCCCTTTTTTTTTAAAATTTATTTAACTTTATTAACTCATTTTCACAAAATTTTGGGTTCCAAATTTTCTCCCCTTTTGTCCCCTCCCCCCACCCCAAAACACCGAGCATTCTAATTGCCTCTGTCTGCCAATCTGCCCTCTCTTCTATCATCCCTCTCTGCCCTTGTCTCCATCCTATACCCCTTTACCTGTATTTCTTATTTCCTAGTGGCAAGAACAGTACTCGACAGTTGTTCCTAAAACTTTGAGTTCCAACTTCTCTTCCTCCCTCCCTCCCCACCCCTTCCCTTTGGAAGGCAAGCAATTCAATATAGGCCAAATCTGTGTAGTTTTGCAAATGACTTCCATAATAATAGTGTTGTGTAAGAACTAATTATATTTCCCTCCATCCTATCCTGTCCCCCATTACTTCTGTTCTCTCTTTTGATCCTGTCCCTCCCCGTGAGTGTTGACCTCAAATTGCTCCCTGCTCCCCATGCTCTCCCTTCCATCATCCCTCCTACCCTGCTTATCCCCTTATCCCCCACTTTCCTGTATTGTAAGATAGGTTTTCATACCAAAATGAGTGTGCATTTTATTCCTTCCTTTAGTGGAATGTGATGAGAGTAAACTTCATGTTTTTCTCTCACCTCCCTTCTTTATCCCTCCACTAATAAGTTTTTTGCTTGCCTCTTTTATGAGAGATAATTTGCCCCATTCCATTTCTCCCTTTCACCTCCCAATATATTTCTCTCTCACTGCTTGATTTCATTTTTTAAGATATGATCCCATCCTCTTCAATTCACTCTGTGCACTCTGTCTCTATGCGTGTGTGCATGTGCATGTGCATGTGGGTGTGTATAATCCCACCCAGTACCCAGATACTGAATAGTTTCAAGAGTTACATATATTATCTTTCCATGTAGGAATGTAAACAGTTCAACTTTAGTAAAGTCCCTTATGACTTCTCTTTGCTATTTACTTTTTCATGATTCTCTTCATTCTTGTGTTTGAAAGTCAAATTTTCTTTTCAGCTCTGGTCTTTTCATCAAGAATGCTTGAAAGTCCTCTATTTCATTGAAAGACCAATTTTTCCCCTGAAGTATTATACTCAGTTTTGCTGGGTAGGTGATTCTTGGTTTTAGTCCTAGTTCCTTTGACTTCTGGAATATCCTATTCCACACCCTTTGATCCCTTAATGTGGAAGCTGCTAGATCTTGTGTTATCCTGATTGTATTTCCACAATACTTGAATTATTTCTTTCTAGCTGCTTGCAATATTTTCTCCTTGACCTGGGAACTCTGGAATTTGGCCACAATGTTCCTAGGAGTTTCTCTTTTTGGATCTCTTTCAGTATTCCTTGAATACTTATTTTGCCCTCTGGTTCTAGAATCTCAGGGCAGTTTTCCTTGATAATTTCATGAAAGATGATGTCTAGGCTCTTTTTTTGATCATGGCTTTCAGGTAGGCCCATAATTTTTAAATTGTCTCTTCTGGATCTATTCTCCAGGTCAGTTGTTTTTCCAATGAGAAATTTCACATTATCTTCCATTTTTTCATTCTTTTGGTTTTGTTTTGTGATTTCTTGGTTTCTCATAAAGTCATTAGCTTCCATCTCTTCCATTCTAGTTTTGAAAGAACTATTTTCTTCAGTGAGCTTTTGAATCTCCTTTTCCATTTGGCTAATTCTGCTTTTGAAAGCATTCTTCTCCTCACTGGCTTTTTGAACCTCTTTTGCCAATTGAGTTAGCCTATTTTTCAAGGTGTTATTTTCTTCAGCATTTTTTTAGGTCTCCTTTAGCAGGGTGTTTACTTGTTTTTCATGCTTTGCTTGCATGTCACTCATTTCCCTTCCCAGTTTTTCCTTCACCTCTCTAACTTGATTTTCAAAATTCTTTTTGAGCTCTTCCATGGCCTGAGCCCATTGAGTAGGCTGGGATACAGAAGCCTTGACTTCTGCGTTTTTCCCTGATGGTAAGCATTGTTCTTCCTCATCAGAAAGGAAGGGAGGAAATGCCTGTTCGCCAAGAAAGTAACCTTCTATAGGCTTATTTTTTTTCCCTTTTCTGGGCATTTTCCCAGCCAGTGACTTGCCTTCTGAGTGTCCTCTCCACCCGCACCTCGCCTCCAGATCCACCCAGCCAGCACTTGGGGTCTGAGATTCAAATGCTGCTTCCCAGCCTCAGGGCTTTGGGCGGGGGCAGGGCTGCTGTTCAGTGTGGGATTAAGTTCAGGTGCTCAGGTCAGGGCAGAGCCATCTCACAGGCTCTGTTCCCTCAGGGGATTTATGCAGAGACCTTCAACAATGGATCCAGGCTCCTACCTGCTTGGGGAGCCCTGGTCTGCTCCTGCCTCCACTGCTGCCTCCCGAGGGGGCCTGAGTTATGGGGGTACCCCACTCCCCTCTCAACCTGCCAAAGAGACCCTCTCACTGACCGTTGTCACCTGTGGGTGGAGGGACCCGCGCAGCTGCTGGAGATTCTGTCCCTGAAGCCTGCACGGATCTGCAGCACAGTGCAGAGGCAGGGTTGGGCTCTGCTCCGGGTCCGGGGCACGACAGACCTTTTGCGAGAGGTTTTCAGGCTCTCTGGATCAGAAATCTTGTTCGCTCCGTTCTGTGGCTTCTGCTGCTCCAGAATTCGCCGGTGATTCTCTTTTTTACAGGTATTTTATGGGCAGTGGGTTCGGAGGTAGTGTATGTGTGTCTTTCTACTCCTCCATCTTGGCTCCGCCCCTCCTATGCTTCATTTTCACAGAGCAGGCAGACATCTTCCAGTAGCGGACCTCCTCCTGCTTCAGTGCACCCTTGGGGGGAAGAGAGGGAGGTGTGCTTCAGCAGTCAGACTTTAGTGCATCCTGCTTCAGTGCATCCCAGGTAAGCAGGTGCCCACCAGTAGCTGGACCTCTCTGTGCTTTAGCACAGCCCCAGAGAAAAACTGAAAAACTCACCCTGGCCTCACCACATACCAGACACCTCCAATAGGGCCCCAGCCCAGCACCAGGTAATCTGCCAGCTCCCTAGAGCCCCCAGCTGTTAGCACCTGAGGACCCAGCACAGAAAGTCAGTGGGACAGTGTCCCCTGTATTCCAGCAGGAGAGTTTAATTTTAAAAATCAGGCAATAGGCAAACATCATAAAAAAAGAAGTAGAAAAGAATACTGACCATAGAACATTATTATGGTGACAGGGAAGATCAAAACACAAACTTGAAAGAGGACAATATTGTCAACATAATTACATCTGAAACTTCAGACGGAAATATGAATTGGTCCCAAGCCCAAAAAGTCTTCTAGGAAGTGCTCAAAAGGGATTTAAAAAGTCAAATAAGAGAAGTAGAAGAAAAATTGGGGAAAGAAATGAGAGATATGCAAGAGAGAGTCAACAGCTTGGGAAAGGAAGGACAAAAAAATGACTGAAGAAAGAAAGTCCTTAAAAAATACAGTTGGCCAAATGAAAAAGGAGGAATAAAAATCCACTTAAGAGAAGAACTCCTTAAAAAGCAGAATTGGCCAAATGGAAATAGAGGTACAAAAATTCACTGAAGAGAAGAAGTCCTTAGGCAGTAGAATTGGCCAAATGAAAAAGAAGTACAAAAGGTAACTGAAGAAAAACAATTTGTTAAAAATTAGAATGCGTCAAGTGAAAACTAATGACTCTGTGAGACATCAAGAATCAGTCAAACAAAATCAAAAGAATGAAAAATAGAAGAAAATACAAAGTATCTCACTGAAAAAATAACTGACCTGAAAAAGAGATCCAGGAGAGACAATGACAGAAGTATTGGATTACCTAAAAGTCATAATTAAAAGGGGGATGTGGAGAGTATCTTTTAAGAACTTATCAAGGAGCATTTCCCTGATGTCTTAGAACCAGAAGTCTAAATAGGCATTGAAAGAATCCACTGATCACCTCCTGAAAAAGATCCCAAAATTAAAAAACCAAGGAATATTGTAGTCAAATTCCAGAATTATCAGGTCATGGAAAAAATACTGCAAGTAGGCAAAAAAAAAAAAAAAATCAGATATCACAGAACCATAGTCAGGATAACACAACACTTAACAGTTTCTGCATTAATAGACTGGAGGGCTTAGAATATGATTTCACAGATGATAAAAGAACTTGGATTACAACCAAGAATCACCTATCCAGCAACACTGAGTATAACCTTGGGGGGATGGGCATAGACTTTCAAAGAAATAGAGGACTTTCAAGCATTCCTGATGAAAAGACCAGAGCTGAATAGAAAATTTTACTTTCAAATATAAGAAAAGAAGCATAAAAAGGTAAACAGGAAAGAGAAATCATAAGGGATTTAATAAAATTAAAATGTTTACATTCCTACATGGGAAAGGGATACATATAACTCCTAGAAACTTTCTAATTATTAAGACAGTTAGGAGTATATGTAGACAGAGGGCATAGGTATGAGTTGAATATAATGGCATGGTTATCTTTAAAAAATTAAGGGGTGAGAAAGAGGAATGTATTGGGAGAAGAAGAAAGAGCAAGGTAGAATGGGGCAAATTATCTGACATATATAAAATTGTGAAGGAGCTTTTACAGTAGAGAGGAAGATGGGGGTGGTAGAGGGCAACAAGTGACTTTACTCTCATCTGAGTTCTCTAAAAGAGTCAATAATATATACGCTCAGTCGGGTATAGAATCTATCTTACTTTACAGGAGAGTAGGAAGGGAAGGGGATTAAGGGGTGCGGGTGCTGATAGATGGGAGGGTGGTTTGGTGGAGGTATAAGTCAGAAGCAAAACCTTTTGAAGATGAACAGGGTGAAAGCGGAGAGGGAAGAGATCAAATGGGGGAAACAGGATGGAGGAAAATACATAGTAATGATAACTGTGAAAATATTGTTATTAAAGTTAATAAATACAAGATAATTTGACAAGTTACATTTAACAAGTGAAAACTAAGGTGAGAAAAAAGAAAACTGATTCTAGAGTTGAAAGCCAACAGAAACATTTGCAACAGTTCTCTAAGAGGAGCTATTAGCAAGAAAAATATAAACTAAAGATTACATTTCCAGTAAGTAGGGAGAACAAGGGAAACTTTTCAGTGACCTAGTCTGAGGTTTTGATGTTTTATTTTTAACATGGATACATAATTGCTATCAATACTTGAAGTGAACGATGGTCCCCTTCCTGGAAGATAAAATAAAAGAGCATAAGGACTAACTACCTCTTCACTCTTCCAAATATCTATGAAAATAAAAGTATGCCTTGTAAAATAGAAAGAGGGATTTTAACATGAAAACAAAAATGAAAGATATGAAGAGTCAGACGACAACTCTTAGCAGTAACAGGAAGTTGGAATGACTGACTGTCACAGAGTGGAAAAAGGGAAGAAAAGGACCACTGAAATGTGGAATTCAGAAACATATGTGAAACTTTCCTGAAAAGGAGGAATTTGAACACTCTGAAGAAGACAAAGTTCTTTGTACTTTATGGAATTGTGATATGGATCCACAGGTGCTATCAGGTGAGATGTCATTCAGCAACGGCCACAGAAAAAAGAGATGAGTAATAGTTATAGATGATTTCTTCCTAATAGTTCTGTGCTCCTTCCAGGGCATGTATCCAAGACATGATGGAGAACCTCCCAAGACAAGTCAAACTAAATTACTGAATTACTTCTAGTGGCTCATATGGGAACAAATTATGCTGCCAGAAAGAACCTAAAAAACATTAATAAGGTTGCTGAAATCTTGAGCAAGAAATTGAAGACATTATGAACACAAGTGGTATTCTCCTCACTGTTTCTCATCAAACAAAACCTTAAACCCAGTGCACTCTGAAGTCCATGGGCTGGAAAACAACACGTCATTGCCCAAGCTTCACTTAATGGCTGGCTTAGAGTGATTATCTCTAGTAACAATTTCTGTTGAATTAGTTATTTTTTTCTTTTATTCGTTAAAAGGACCTGAACCTGACTACTTCTTAAAGAGACCTATTCATTCAATGATGTTACCTCACTCTAAGTGAGTATTTGAAAAGGTCAGCCTAAAAAGGCTAGGGTCTCCCATTGCATCCTGGGCCATCTCCAGTCATCCTGATGAATATCTGGTGACTGGACCCAGATGGCTAAGAAGAACAAAGTGAGGTTGGTGACCTTGCACAGCCCTCCCTCACTCAAAACAAAGTCAAGTGCAAGTCATGTCGTCATTTTTCTGATGTCATGATCTTCTTCAAAAACAAAGGACAAACACAGACTCATCAAAGGAAAAGGATTCAGAAGAAAAGGGCAGATTAGAGAAAAGAATGACTAATTAAGAAAATGATGCCTTAGAATGAAGTTGGATTTCTGAACCACAGAGTAAAATATAGGAGAAAAAGGTACTGGTCAGAGATGAAGTATACCTAATAAGGGGTAGTATATACATATTTGCCTGAAATCTTACACTTTTAATCAAAAGGTGGAAGGATAGGATAGGGCAAAAATTGTCAACTCATGTATACTAGGATAAATACCATAAAGTAATCACAATGTAGAATTTAAAATACAACTTGAAAGACACTAAAGAGCATTGGATAAAACCAAGAAAGGAACTGTTAATGAAACCTATAGTCTCAGATTTTCATACACTAATTCACAATATATTTCTAGCAAGCAAGATTAACTAGCGATCCCAATTCAAGGAGGGAAATTTGAATTCATATGTATCATATGTATGAGATTTGTTGAGATGGCACCCATAACTCTAGAAAGGTATTTTATTGAGGAGGACTGTGAAAGGAGAAAGAAAAGAGGAAAGGAGAGAAGAGAATGGAAGGGAAGAGAAATTTATTTTTTAATGTACACAAGGGACCAAATCTTTATCATAATACAGGAATCAGTAGTCATGATGTGGCCAGAGAATCAGGGAAAAGGATGTGAAAAGTTGGAGGAGGTACATATGAAGCTGTAATGTTTTAGTTTTTTTTTTTTTTGTTTTTTTTTTTTGTTTTACCAGTAAACTATCTTCTATGCAATTAATTTACCATAGCAATGGATATAGTAATCGATGGATACTCAGATATAAATTACCTTAAGCTGGATTTTTATAACCAGAAATATGGATGATTCCTTTATGTCTGTTATATTTTTCAATTGCATTATCTTTAATTTCTCTATCCCAGTTAAATTCAAATTCCATTTGAAGGTGGCTAAACATTTTGAAAAGTTAGTAATATTATGTTGTAAAAGACTTCACAGAAGCATTTATATTTGGAGCTGTGGTTCCAGGATTAGAAGGAGGGAAAGGAGGGTAGTACTGCATATGAAGAAGATATGCTAATCAAGGAAATCTAAGACCATTGTTGAGCAGAAGAGATTATGATTGAAAACTCTTGGGTCAAGGTCAGTAGAAGCAGAATGAGAAGTAATATTATGTATAATCAAACACACACAGATGGCCTGGACAGAAAGAAAAATTAATGATAAAATCTAGAAAACAATTCCCACTCCTGTCACAGATATATAATGGAATTGTGGTAGAGTTTCTAAATTATTTAGACAATTGGCTATATGGATAATTGAGTTATCAAGATCTCTACCCAAAACAGAATGGCTAATTTCTTGATATAATTTAATGACAATTTCATCCTTCACAAGACAGAGGAACCCACAGGGGAACTTCTCTTCTGAATCTGTTACCAATAGTGAGAAGCTGATTGTTGGAGTGGAAATGATGAGAACTTTTATCAGTCAAGAACAAACCCAAAACCAGGAAAAGGGTTTTACAGTGAATTTATCAAGTTGTTAGCAGAAGGGAGAGGCCAAACAAGTGTGACCACCTCACATTTTTGCAAGTTTCACATTACATAGGGTTCAAAAAATGACACACGGATATAACTACTGCACATAGGCAGTTTTCAGAGCACAAATACACAACTGCTGCATCATTTCCAGATATGGCACTTAGGTCTCTTGAGATGGATAGCAGCAGGTAAGTCTAAACATTTGATCCGAAACACAAGCTTTAGGTGAGATCTAAATATAAGGATTGGGTAAGGTACAAGCATTTCAGTTAAGGTTATCAAAGTGAGAAATTATAAAAATGTAAAAATTATAAAAAGGTTATGACAATTAAAATTTTCCAACCTTTGGGGAAGAAGGGAAAAGTCCATCTTAGAGGAGAGAAAGGCCAGGCATAGATTGAAATGCAAACAAGATTTGGGACAGACTATTTCAAAAGATTCAGAGAAGTGCAGGATCTGGTACAGAGTGGGTCAGGATACTTGTGGGCTTGATGATAAAGCATGCTTTTCTTGATATTTCATTTGTTTTCAGTGTGGCTCTTAGTTGCCAGTGCAGATGCTGCTATCAGTCACTAGCTCCAAGGATACTGCTACTGATGTTTATGGGAACTCCATATATACTCAAACTATTTCAGTGTTCAAAAGGTCATTACCTGATCAGTTGAGGAAGGAGGAGAGGATAATTCATTCTCAGGCAATGCCTTCTAATACCACTTGACTGGTCTGTTACCAAAATGCAAAGCTATGGTAGTAAAAATTACCTTGCTATATTATACTTTGCCCTAGAGGCGTATCCAATTCTTTCAGCAATTAACAAGACATCTCTTTGGTGTCATTTACCTTCATCTAATGATCAAGGCATTTCAGTCTTCCCAAATTGATTAAGGACTTACTTACAATTAGTCTGTATCTTTCACTGATTCAATCCAGCTGTCTAGACCTTCTGTGATTAATTGGGTTGGATAAAACACCAACCCTTACACTCACATTTTCTTGGAATATTACCATTCATCTTCATGACCATAAGAGGTAAGCCTCAGTCTTTCCTTCTTGTGTTAAAAACCAACTAATGGGGCTCCACCTGGGAGACACAATCAGCAAGATCTCTTTCACATCATCATTAAAGAAAATGTATCGCCATCTGCTTTGCTGCTGTACCCTAAGGACCACTGGGCTTTTCCATCTGTTTTACAACTAAAACTTTCTGTGTGTTTTATCTTCTCCCATTAAAATATGAGTTCAGCTTCTTGAAAGCAAGGACTGTCTCTACATTTTTATTTCTGTCTCTAGTGCTTAACACAGTGCTTAATAAATGCTTTTTTATCCATTCATTCAATCAACATTCTCAAGATATTTGGGGCATTTTTCCCCAATCATCTTGGGAAGCAGACCTAATGACATTGCTGGGTCAAAGAGTATAGGAATTTTTTAGGCTTGATGACAGATTGCTCCCCAAAATGATCAGTTCACAATTGCACCAACAGTGAATTAGTGTTCAAATTGTTCCACACAGCCCCCAACATGTGTCACTTTCCCTTTCAATCATTTTAGCCAATTTCATAGGTGTAAAATGATATCTCATGTTTTAATTTGTATTTCTCTAATCAATAATAACAGTGTATTTTTTCATATGACTATAAGTTGTTTTGATTTCTTCTTCGGAAAATTACCTGTTCATATCCTTTGACCATTTTTCAGATGGGGAATGACTAGTATTCTTATAGATTTGACAAAGTTCTTTATGTACTTGAGACCTGACATCTTTGTCTGAGAATCTGTCTATAAATGTTTTCCCCCAATTTTCTGCTTTCCTTCTAATCTTGGCTACGTTTTTTCTATTTGGACAAAAACATTTTAATTTAATGTAATCAAAATTAAACACTTTATAACTCATACTGCTCTCTATCTCTTGTTATTTATCAATTGTATCTCACATATCTTCAATATCAGATTATCAGAATTGATGTAAATATATGTTACCAACTAAAAGTTTTCCTTATCAAACATTCTATAATTTTGTCTGTGCAAAATCTTTCGATGTCATAATAACATTTTATTTTGCGATTGCTACTATTCCTTCTTTTGTTAAAAATCTTTCCCCAAAGAATTAATCCTACTATGCCCTTTTATGAAAAAAATATTGGCCTAATAATTAAGCAAACAAGAGGTAAAGTTGGGAATGGAAACCATAGACGAATATTTCCAATGAATATCAATGCAAAAATATTGAACTTCATATTATCAGTGAGGGTACAGTTACATATTAACAAGATTATATATTATGTACAAGTTGGATATATACTAGGACTGCAGTTCAATAATAGGAAAACTTTAAACACAATTGGTCATATGCATAAAAAGCAATGAAAATCATATGTCATTACATGCAGAAAACACCTTTGACAAAGACAATGCCTCTTGATGTTAAAATCTTTAAAAAAAAAAGCATAAGAGTAAATGGGCCATTTTTAATATGGCAAATAACCTACATAAAATTGAGAGCCAGTATTACCTATGATAGAGAAATACTAGAGGGCTTTATATTAAGATCAAAGCAAAGCAATGGTTTAATGATTTAATGGTTTAATTAATGATTATCTGGTGATATTGTAGTTCAAGAAATGCATGATATAGCAGTAAGAAAAGAAAAAGAAATTGACATAAGCATAGGAAAAGAGGAAATAAAATTATCCCTTTTTGTATTTGAGATAATGAATTGTTTGGGAAAATCATAGATGCTAGGGTTTTCTAAGGTCTAGAAAATCAACTGAAATTAATTGAAACAATAACTTCAATGAAGTATTATGTTATAAAATATTCACCTTCCTAAATCATAAGATTTCTCATGTTACCGAAAATATCCAGCAAGAAGAGATATAAAAAATGAATTATATTAAAAAGAACTACAGAATATAGAAAATATCTGCCAGCTAAGAAACAGGAAAGTATATGAACATAATTATGAAATATTCTTTAAAAACATAAAGATAAACCTAAGTAAATTAAAGTGACTGCTCACAAGTAGGCCATGCTAGTACAATTTTTAAAAAATACTACATAAATTGATGTCTACATTTGATTATTTTATAGAACTAGAAAAAATAATATATTTCATCTACAGTATTTAAAAATTAAAAATCTCAAGAGAAAAAAATTTAAAATAGGAAGGAAACCTAGAAGTACTTGATATCAAACAGTACTGCAAAGGAACAATCATCAAAACTATTTCATACAGGTTAAAAAATATAAAAGTTTATCAGTGGAATAAATTTGGTACCCAGGACTCAGAATTAAATGCAAGCTGTAGAATAATGTTTCATAAATTTGAGGACTATATGTACTTGATTAGAGTTTACTACTCAACTAGAGTTCTAGGAACTCTAGAAAGCAGTCTGATAAAATTAGATATAGACCATCATCTCCCACTATATACCCAAATTAGCTTTCAGTAGATAAGTAACCGAGATACAAAATATAATATCATAAATAAATTAGAGGAGCAGGAGAAGAATATGTGTAGGTGGTGAGTTCTTAATGAAAGAGACACTGAAATGGGAAACAATGTTGGTAGAAAATTTTTTCTTAGAAATTTTATTGTAATTTATATTGTATTTATAGGTATAGGTAGCTATGATTTGTAGGTAATTGATAAAAATATATAGGACCAAGACCACTCACTAAGAGATGTAGGATCAAAGTATATAAATATGTAAATCTCAAAAGAAGAAAGGAAAGTTTTCAATACTCATATGAAAAAAAAAATGCTCCAAATTACTAAAAAGGGAAATTCAAATTGAAATAACTTTGAATTTTTATCTCACAAGAATTAGATTAGAAAAGGTCAATAAAAAGAAAAATGATCATTGTTGGAAGGGGTATGGAAAGACATGGAGTGATTTCACCATTCCAGAAAACAATTTGTAATGATACCTCAAAAGTGACTAATCTGTGCACACCCATTGACACACCAATACTACTGCTAGGTCCATACCCCAAAGAGGTCAAAGAAATAAAATGTATATGTACAAAAATATCTGTAGTAAAATTTCATTGTAGTTGTTGCTGAAAAGAAATGGAAACAAATCAGGTGCTCATCGACTGACAATAACTGAACAAATTCAGTTTATGCAGAAATGGATTATTGTTGGGTCCAAAAGAAGTGCATATTCAGAGAAATTTGGAAGGATGTGAATGAATTGATTCAGAGTAAATTAAGTAAATTCAAGAGAACAATGTATAAAATTACTAGAACAATGTAAAGGAAAACAGTGGTGAAAGAAATTCTTTGACCAACACAATGAGTGGCAATAACTCTAAAAGACCAGTGCTGAATAATGCTTTGATCTACCTCTTGGCAGAGAAATAATGAGTTTAAGAAACGCAAGGAGACATATATTTTTTACCATTACCAGTGTATGCTTGTGTTTTCTGTATTTGTTTTAAAGAAAGACTTTTATTTTTTGGTACAGAAAGTAGAGCGGAGGGGGATAAGTGATGAAATAGTTAAGAAAAAGTTTAAATAGATGATTAAAATAGAAACAGAAGAGACTACAAGTTCAGAAATACATACAGTCAGGAAAATGTTGAAAGTTCTGTGTTAAAACAAATGTAGATTAAAAAACAAGATACACATAGGGGAGTTTCATAGTTTTATATGCAGCCTTCTTTCCCTACTCTTATTTGTATTACTATCAATTGATATCAATTGATGCTTTTCAAGTTTATAATAATAAAAAGAAAAATATGTGGAAGTGGATGTTGAAAACAAAAATAAGTTGAAATATAAAAAAGGAAAACATAAGGAATTACTACTCTCCCTTAGTAGTAACTATGAAAGGCATTCAATTTTGTTCCCTTCTAATGTTTTATGGTACTTTTTTTATTTAGGTCATTCATTGTAGTCTTATTATGGTATATGGTTTAAAATGATGGTCTCCACCAAATTTCTGCCATGCTGCTCTTCAGTTTATATAGCAATTTTCATCAAAAAAGGAGTAATTCCCAAAGTAATTTATGTTTTAATGATTATTGCTGAATAATGTTTTATGGAATTGTGAAGTATTTTCTTTTCATCCCAGTATTTTAACTTTTTATCCTTTGAGATAATAGACCTTTTATTTTGCTAAGTGAATTTCTATATTATTATGTCTAGTCTGTCAAGTATGTCCTTGGTAGTTTGATAGGTATCAGAGTTTCATCACTTTATTATATTAATGTGGCACACCATGAACAATGAATGGTTCTGCTTTTATATATGCATTTATTTATTTGGTGTTTTATAATTGAATTTCTTTCGTTTCTTGGGATTTAACGTCTTTCTCTTGTATTTTTATTACTACCATTATAACAGGTAACTGGGGAAAGAAACCATCCTTGATGTATTCTTGTTTTTTTTTTAAGTTTACAGTATTTCCTCATTGAAAATAATATTACTTTGATATTTTCTATACATACATACACACTGTCTGAGTGCTTAGCCTATATCTAGAATATAGTCAGTATTTAATGTTTGTTGTATTGCATCATATTTGTATGGAGAGATAGGTAGACAGTAGAAATACATACAATACTTTTTTTTTTTTTAAAGGCAGTTTATTTATACTCCTTAACCCTTTCTTTTGCCTGAATTTCTTTTTTTTTTCTTTTTTTTTTATTTAACTTTTAACATTTATTTTCACAAAGTTTTGGGTTACAAATTTTCTCCCCTTTTATCCCCTCCCCCCCCCAAACCCAAGCATTCTAATTGCCCCTGTGACCAATCTGCTCTCTCTTCTATCCTCCCTCTCTGCCCTTGTCTCCATCTTCTCTTTTGTCCTGTAGGACCAGATAGCTTTCTTTACCCCTTAACCTGTATTTCTTATTTCCTAGTGGTAAGAACATTACAGTTGATCCTAACACTTTGAGTTCCAACTTCTTTAGCTCCCTCCCACTCCACCCCTTCCCTTTGGAGGACAAGCAATTCAATATAGGCCAAATCTGTGTAGTTTTGCAAATGATTTCCATACTAGTTGTGTTGTATAGGACTAACTATATTTCCCTCCATCCTATCCTGTCCCCCATTACTTCTATTCTCTTATGATCCTTTCCCTCCCCATGAGTGTCAACCTCGGATTGCATTCTCCTCCCCATGCCCTCCCCTCTATCCTCCCCCCCACCCTGCTTGTGCCCTTGTCCCCCACTCTCCTGTATTGTGAGATCGATTTTCCTATCAAAATGAGTGTGCATTTTGTTCTTTCCTTTAGTGGAATGTGATGAGAGTAGACCTCATGATTTTCTCTCACCTCCCCTCTTTATCCCTCCACTAATAAGTCTTTGCTTGCCTCTTTTATGAGAGATAATTTGCCCCATTCAATTTCTCCCTTTCTCCTCCCAATATTTCTCTCTCACTGCTTGATTTCATTTTTTTTTAAGATATGATCCCATCCTTTTCAATTCACTCTGTGCACTCTGTCTCTATGTATGTGTGCGTGTGTGCATGTGTGTGTGTGTACTCCCACCCAGTACCCAGATACTGAAATGTTTCAAGAGTTACAAATATTGTCTTTCCATGTAGGAATGTAAACAGTTCAACTTTAGTAAGTCCCTTATGACTTCTCTTTGCTGTTCACCTTTTCATGGTTCTCTTCATTCTTGTGTTTGAAAGTCAAATTTTCTTTTCAGCTCTGGTCTTTTCATCAAGAAAACCTGAAAATCCTCCATTTCATTGAAAGACCATTTTTTCTCCTGAAGTATTATACTCAGTTTTGCTGGGTAGGTGATTCTTGGTTTTAGTCCTAGTTCCTTTGACTTCTGGAATATCCTATTCCATGCCCTTCGATCCCTTAATGTAGAGGGTGCTAGATCTTGTGTTATCCTGATTGTATTTCCACAATACTTGAATTGTTTCTTTCTAGCTGCTTGCAATATTTTCTCCTTGACCTGGGAATTCTGGAATTTGGCCACAATGTTCCTAGGAGTTTCTCTTTTTGGATCTCTTTCATGTGGTGTTCTGTGGATTCCTTGAATATTTATTTTGCCCTCTGGTTCTAGAATCTCAGGGCAGTTTTCCTTGATAATTTCATGGAAGATGATGTCTAGGCTCTTCTTTTGATCATGGTTTTCAGGTAGTCCCAGAATTTTTAAATTGTCTCTCCTGAATCTATTTTCCAGGTCAGTTTTTTTTCCAATAAGATATTTCACATTATCTTCCATTTTTCCAATCTTCTCGCCATGTTCTGTGATATCTGTCTTTCTCATAAAGTCCTTAGCGTCCATCTGTGCCATTCTAGTTTTGAAAGAACTATTTTCTTCAGTGAGCTTTTGAATCTCCTTTCCCATTTGGCTAATTCTGCTTTTGAAAGCATTCTTCTCCTCATTGGCTTTTTGAACTTCTTTTGCCAATTGAGTTAGGCTAGTTTTCAAGGTGTTAATTTCTTCAACATTTTTTTGGTTCTCCTTTAGCAGGGAGCTGATCTGCTTTTCATGCTTGTCTTTCATCCCTCTCATTTCTCTTCCCAGTTTTTCCTCCACCTCTCTAACTTGATTTTCAAAATTCTTTTTGAGCTCTTCCATGGCCTGAGCCCATTGGGTGGGCTGGGACACAGAATCCTTGATTTCTGTGTCTTTGTCTGATGGTAAGCATTGTTCTTCCTCATCAGAAAGGAAGGGAGGAAATGTCTGTTCTCCAAGAAAGTAGCCATCAATAGTTTTATTTCTTTTCCCTTTTCTGGGCATTCTCCCCAGCCAGTGACTTGACCTCTGAATATTCTCCTCACACCCACCTCGCCTCCTGGTCCTCCCAGCCAGCGTTTGGGGACTGGGATTCAAATGCTGCTTCCCGCCTTAGGGCTTTTGGCGGGGACAGGGTTGCTATTCAGTGTGAGAATTAAGTTCAGGTGGTCAGGTCAGGGCGGGGCCGCCTCTCAGGCTCCGTTTCCTCAGGGGGTTTATGCACAGACCTTCCACAATGGATCCAGGCTCCCGCCCGCTTGGGGAGCCCCTATCTGCAACCGCCTCTCAGCTTCTATCTCCCAGGGGGGCCCTAGCCATGGGGGCACCCCACTCCCCTCTCAACCTGCCAAAGAGACTCACCAACCCCCGTCACCTGTGTGTAGAGGGGCTTGTGCCGCCGCTGGAAATCCTGTCCCTGAAGCCTGCTCGGATCTGTACCTCTTGGAGCTGCGGCAGCAGCAGGTCTGGGCTGGGCTCTGCGTCTGCAGCGCGACGGACCTTTTGTGAGAGGTTTGCAGGTCCCTCTGTGGGTGGAGAGACCCGCGTGGCCGCTGGAGATCCCGTCCCCGTAGCCCGCTCAGATCTTTTCCTCACGGTGTCGCGGCCGCTGCAGGGCTGCACTCAGCTCCCAGTCCCAGCGCCCAGTCCACAGCGCCAAAGACCCCCCGCGAGAGGTTTGCAGGTCTCTCCAGAACAGAAATCTCCCTCACTCCAATATTCTGTGGCCTCTGGGTGCAGAATTCACCGTGACTTGATCCCCTCAAGCCTTTCTGTGGGTTGTGGGTTCGGAGCTATGTGTATGTGTGTCTTTCTACTCCACCATCTTGGCTCTGCCCCTACAATACTTTTTATAATGATCCTTCCATGGCTATGGTTTTACAACATTTTAGCATAAAGGAATGGAGTGTTTTATCAGAGGGTTTTCTGAAAATATTGACATAATAATTTTCTCTATACTGTTTTGTTTTAAATAAGATCAATTGTGTTAACTGACTTCCTAAGGTTGAATCATCTTTGCATCCCTGATAAAAATCCAATTTTGTCAGTGAATAATTTTAGAAAATACATTACTATAGCCTTTTTCTAAAACTATTAAAAATTTGAATCAATATTCATTAGTGACATTGGCTTATAGTTCTTTTATGTTCAGGCTTTTTTTCTCATTCAAGTACTAGGGCTACATTTGCCTCAAAAAACTTATTTAATATAATTTCTCAATTTTTTAAGAAAAATTTATTTAACTTAGATTTTAGTGATTTAAAATAGAATTTACCTGTAAATTCATCCAGAACAGGGTGCTGTTTTTCCTTGGACAGGTCCTTTATTACTTGTTAAGTTTCATTTTTACGTGAATGAGTTTCTTAAGATCTTCATTGTTCTGTTGATTTGGGTATTTTTTTTTTTTGGTAGATAATCTTCAATTGCTTTGAAATTATCAGTTTTCCTGGCAGATAAAAGCATGTTATATATTCTGAGAATCATTATTATCTTTTTTCCTCTGTGTTGTTGTTTGACTTTGTTTTTTTTTTTATTTTAGTCATTTATTCTTCCTTTCTTTTGTATTAATTAGATATTGATTTTTAGTCTCTTCAAAGAACCAATTTTCACTTTTGTTTATCAATTCTCACTTTTGTTTATCATTTCTCATGTACTTTTAATTTTAGCTATGTTGCCTACAATTTTTTTGACGTTTCCTCTTTTGTTTGTGTTTAGAGTATACTTTTTTGAAACTGTATATTCAGTTACTCCCACAGAAAGACAGTGATTCCCTTGTAAGAGGTAAGAAAATTTAATCAATAGCATATTCTCTCAATTCTTTCCATTCTTCTGATTCTTTAAATTCTTAAAACTTACACTCTTTAGGAAGTATTTCTCCCTTGCATAATCCCTTTTTGATCTTTCTTTTGTGCTACAGTTCAATATATTTTTTAAATGGTCTATAAACCTAATAGAATTGATTTTGTTTCTTAGTTTTCTTGATAAATGAACTTCTATATTTTTCTTTTGCTTCTGTTTAAAACAAAAATGTTCGTAAGTCAATACACTGCAAACCTCTGGGTTTTGCTGTTTTGTTTGGGTCTGGGTTTGGTTTTATGTTTTGTTCATTTGTTTTTAGGAATGTCTCAAAAACATTTGTCTGAATGACAATCAATCTTCTTATAGTTCATGATTACACTTAGCTTTGTGGTGTTATTTGGGATCACAGTGTGAAGTCTTTTGCTTTTTGGAATTTTCTGTGCCCTTTTCTCTTAGAATTTCTTGTAAATTCAGAATAATCCTCTGTTATTCATATTGCCTTTACTTCACATTCAAAGATTTTTTTCTTCTGGCCTGCTCCCAAAATTTACTGTTTGTTATTTGATAGTGTTAAATTTAACTGCAACATAAATTGGAGTTTGCATTTAACAATTATTTAGAAGTTTATTAGGTTTTCATAATTTTCTTTATTACAGTGAAAATCAGCAGATTAAGTTGGGTAGAGATTTCTCACCTATGCTAAAAAATTCAGGACAAATTTCTTATATTCTTTCCTATAGTGTGCTAAATAGTCTCTTTAGTTTGTCAGCTTCTGTGATCTGGGATGCTTAAGTTATCTCTGCACATCCCATTTTGAAGGACAGTGGTTATTTGTATAAAATTCATGTGTTCTTATAATACTATTTCTTTCTCTTCTGTTAAATTTTCTCCCACTTCATTATTCTCTTGTTCCAAATCTCCCACTCAGAATCTTTCCTTTTTTGTTTATTCTCTATCATATATTCACTTTTTCCTACTCTGCTGTTTGTGGACTTTTTTTTTTTAAATACCTGGACAATTCTGGCTTCCAACCTACTTTCCTCACTGATAGTTTTTTCTTTGTTTTTCTTTTATTTCATTTTGAATCTTATTAGTTTTTTGCTACTGTTTCAAGAAGGTATCTTTAGCATTCTTTTTCATTTGATCATTTTGGTTCATTTTTCCTTCATAGCATAATATAATTCATTGTAATGCAGACTCTTTTCAAGGTTCTACTTTATTTTTCTTTAGTCTTTATGATTCTGACTACTGGGTTATCAGAGTAATTGAGCCAATGAAGATCCAGTGCTGGGAACATACTTAGGGGAACCATCACTTGGGTGCTCACTTCCATTTCACAGAATGTCAGGAAGAAAGTGTACTAAGTATCCATGGTTGATCCTTTCACATGCTCCCAAGATTCAGCTCTCATTGGCCAGTCCCCTATTACATCTCTTTGCAAACTGGGTTGTTATTCAGGTGCGTGCTCTCTCTCTCTCTCTCTCTCTCTCTCTCTCTCTCTCTCTCTCTCTCTCTCTCTCTCTCTCTCTCTCTCTCTCTCTCTCCTCTTTTCCCCTCTTTCTCCTCCTCTCTTTCTCTCTCATCTATTTCCTTACTCTTTGATTTCTTTATAGATCTATGACTCTGGGAGTGCTTATTGCCATCATTCCCCCCAAGCTGCTTGATGTGAGAGTAAGTTAGGCAAGATCCATTCCTAAGTAAACACTTAGAAAATGAAGAGATTTGCCAGTCCCCTTTGTCTCATGTATTTGATGCTCTTTTCCTTTTAGCCTATGCTCTGCATTGTATTCTGTGCTGCCCATGCCTTATGCAAACCCTCCTTCTTCCAACATCTCTTATTTTCTTCATGTGTCTGGTAGAATCCTTGTCTGCTGCCACTTGTGTTGTGTAAGAGGTATGAAAGATGAGTCACTGTTGTGGAGAAAATGAGTAGATATCCCCAGAGTGAGGCACTAAATCATAAGTATTTAAGTTATTTGATATGATTTTATAAGTATTTAATTTCTATGCTATTTCTGTCTTCTTATTATAGGAATTCAGCTCCAGTTACTCATTGGTGCATAATTCCTTTTTATGAGATATTTGGGATGCTGCAGACTAGAGAAAGTAGTCACTCTGACATATTGCCAGTCACATGATGATTGGTTTCCCTGTCCTTAAAAAACCTTCCCATAACTCTGTCATCTCCTCAGTCTACTGTTATGGATATTTATTCTCTTTCATTGCTAAACTCCAAGAAACAGTCCTTACTTCTCACTGCCTCTATTTCCTCACCAGCTCTTACACTGCTTACATTTTTGCAACCTGGTTTTCTAACCCAACTTAATAAAACTAGTCACTCAAGAGTCATCAATGAACTTGACAGACCATACCAAGGAATATGTATGACCATTTCATATACATGGAAAGAAAACTGAAGCTTCTGGTACTGTAGTATGACCAATGTCTTATTTAGTTTCTTTGTTTTACTTGTTTTATTTTTCACTACAGCCAACTGAGCTAATTTACAAATTATAGAGGGAGGGATGGAGGAAAGTAGGAGGGATGGAGGAAAGTAGGAAGGAAGGAAGGAAGGAAGGAAGGAAGGAAGGAAGGAAGGAAGGAAGGAAGGAAGGAAGGAAGGAAGGAAGGAATTAGAAAGTTAACTAGCAGGAAAAACAATAAAGAAGAAATGCTATATTTGGAAAGGTTTCATACATAATTACTTTAGAGGGTGCCCATACCACCCTTCTTGCTTCACCAGTGGGCAACATAAAGCAACAGGAAATAAAAAGGAAACACAAGTCATTCTAGCTAATGAGGAATGTGCAAGAAAGACCAGCTAGTGCAGGCCCTGTCATTAACTCTATCAGCCTAAACAGAATGAATATACCATTCGCGGGTGCAATGAAGAGGACATGCTAGAATCAGCCTTGGCAGAGAAAGATGCTCACGTTATAAGTAGAACCTAGGAACTGATGAAGGGTGAGGGAACAGCCAATTTATATCTGCCATTTTAGGCAGATTCCAAGACACACTCCCACTGAGTGGAATGGAAGATAAAATCAGCTGCACTATTAAAATTGTCTGGTTGTCCCTTATTTCTCTCCTTTATCCTCTCCTTCCCCTTCTCTCTTCTCTCCTCTCCTCTCTTTTTGGTTTGTAGCCTGAAGGCTAATCTACATTGCTTTTGGTGAGAGTGGCAGCCTCCCTCCCCACCCCCCACCCCCCACCCCCACACACACCCAGGTTTCACACTAGGAAAAAAAAAAAACAGCTTTCTCTCTTATGAGGAGAGAAGTCTGTCAGCATTTAGAATCTTAGCCCCAGGGATTAAACTCCTTTGGAACACAGATGAGCCTACCAGATAATTAGAGCCAGCAGGCATTTAGTGTGTGTTTGAATCAACATTCTCCTGCTAGCAAGATCAAAGTCCTTGTCCAGAATTTCTTATCTGATTTAGGGTTAGACATTCCCCTTTAACTCCAGTGGATTCCTCATTTTCAACCAGAGTTCTCCCTCTAACCATTTCTGGGGATTGCATTAAAAGAAACTATAAATGACTGTGTATCTGAGTCATTACAGATTCTCTCAGTCCCTTGAATCCTATGATTTTACAGAGAAAGGAGCAGGTAGGGAAAGGAGGGAAGGGAACAATCAGTTATTATTAAACTCCTACTATGCGCAAGACACTATGCTAAATCCTTTATTGATATTGTCTCCCTTAATCCTTACAAATCTGTGAAGTAGGTGCTATTATTATTTCCATTTTAAATGACTTGCCCAGGATCACAAAATTAGCAGTGTCTGAAGTCAAATTTTAATTCAGATCTTCACGACTTGGCCCAAATCTCTGTCCACTGCACCACCTGGTTGAACAGTAAAACAAGAAAAATAAGGGTAAGTTAACCTGTTATGAGGCCATTCCCTTTCACCACAAATCCTTTCTTTTAAATTCTCATTTTTCCTATGTTGATATACCCTGCCCCCAACAAACCTCTCAAACTTTGAGTTGCTCTATGAAGAGCTCTGATCATGTCAATAAAATGCTCAGAAACTTCCAGTGGCTCCCATCATCACTGAACTGTCAGATTTTCTTAATCAGCATTCAATACCATCCTAATTATAGTTCCATCTTACTTTTCCAGACTTATCTCATATAACTCACATTCATATGCCCAGTACTCAAGCCATACCTGAGTGTGCAAAATTCCTTCAACTTACCATGTTTTACTTCTTTTGTATCTTGGTTCATACTGTTGACTCCACCTGCAGTGCCCTCCACTCACATCTCATCCACCTGAAATCCTTCATATCTCACCTCAAATGCTATCTCTTTCATGAAACGCCCTTTGATTTTCTCAGCTATACCTAATTCCTCCCTCCTATGAAGCCTCATAGCACTTTATCTCTCTTGATACCTTTGCACTTTGTGGGGAGTTTTATTTCTTTTTTCCTCCTACTAGATTTAATTCTTGACAGCAGGGATGATGTCTTAATCATCTTGATATGCTATACAGCACCTAGTATATAGTGAGTATTCAACAAATGTTTGATGAATTGAAAATTTAACTTCATTATAGCTATGACAACAATGCTAGTTATTAACTACAAACTCACAAGTGTGTATGGGTGACAGGTGTCTAGAATGTTCTGCCCTCCCATTGTATTATGTTAATTACCTACACTGTGTTTTGGCACCATTAGAGTAGTTCTAAAGTAAGAATGGCTATCTTTATTTTTTTCATTGCTCAAATTAAGCTTCCTTTTCTTTTTTTGTTGTTACCTTAGTTTCTAAAGACTCTTCTGCATATTTTCATGGCCAGCTGCCAGTATCCTAGAAAGTTTTTTTTTTTTTAATACACTGGATAACTCAGTAAGAAAAGTGACTCTAAAGGTTGTCACTGCTTGTAATAGGAAAAAATTTAGGTTGAAAGAACTGCTAGTTACTTCTCTTGGGACTCCCTTATGGTTGGAAATTCCATGAGTACTCTTTCTAGGGAAATTCTCCTTTCCAAAGATCAGAAACAGTTGTTCCTATCCTCTGTCCCAATCAGAGTAGAAGTTAATCCATATTTACCAACACTATCACACCAGAGATGCAGAAAGCTGTGCTTCTATGCATTTGCTGCTGACAACAATACTGGAGTCCCCCCAGTTAGGCTGGCTTTCATGATCTACATGGACAATTTTTAGTCCCTCTGGCTCTTCAGTTCTTGGGGTTTTTTTTGTGTTTTTTTTTTTTTATCATTTTCCCATTTCAATTTTGTCCTAATTCTGTTCTTGTATCATCTGAACAAACCTCTCCCCTCAACCACATTCTCCACTCTGGCCAAATCATAAAGGCCATGGAAAAAAAAATATGAAAGGTCACCTTCACAATGGGTTTTCCAGGATTATTTAGATGTAATGAATAAAATTGCAAATTCTATTGAGGCTTTTAGAACTAATGAAAATTATCAATGTGTTACACAGCTGCATTTCAGTTTTGTTTGTCTGAGCCTGGAACAGAATAGATTTTATAAAAATAGAACTTAAATGTGACCACAGAGCGTGCATGCTAATCAGTTCATTTTAAGATATTGTTTTGCAATACTTTTAAGATACACACATGCTGGGAAAAATTACTTGTCATAGGAACAATGTAGAGCAATTTCTTACTAAAGTTGCTAATGGAACTACATTTTCAACATGAGGCATCGAACATTATCCATTCCTTCTTTTAGGTAAGTGTTAAAATAAAAAAACAGAAAGGTTGGGGGGGCAGGTTTATTCAAACATTTTTTTAAAATATGAAATGTACAATCTATTTGTAGGAAAGAGCCCATTAATCTAGGAAGATTTAGATAAAGGTAATCAAAACACATTGGTTATCACCTGCTGAGCTGGGTCATCTTTCATATACTCTCTCTGCTCGAAGAAATGTAGAGGGGCTTTTTCAGCACCACAGAGATGGAAAGCACCAGGAAGGGGCAGAGTGCTGAGTGGTCCCCCACTGAAGATATTCTCTATCCTCTACTGATTTCCTCTAAGTAGGCAATCCCATCTGAATAGTTCTGATATCCAGATTGCATTCATTCTCCTCATACTGCGCATACCTCGGCTGGAAAGCATTTGTTTCACTTGTTTGAAGGTAGAAATCTCAGTGGTGAGTTTTGATGTGGGATGAAGCGCCAAACCCAGGCCTTCCCCTTAAAGGTGAAATGCAAAGCTTTTCACCAAAAAAATAAAATAAAATAAAAAGAGAACTTCCCCAATCATTAACTGGAACTTATGTGAAGATGTTAAACTACAAATGTGTCTAAGAACTGAACAGAGCCTCTGAAAAGTTGTTATACCTTCCCTTGCCTGCCAGGCCTTGTTAAGAAAATCTAAGGTTCCCTGGGAGTATCAAGTTCTTAGTAGCAGATCGAGGAGGGGAAAAATACAATAAACTTTCAATAATGTTAGCTAGGGAAACATTAGGATCTTGTGACCTCACAGACACACCTGAGAGAATAGAGAAGGATACGGAAGCTGTCATCCAGGAAATCTAGGTAGTTTAGTGGATAGAGTTGGAGCCAGGGAAAAATGAATTCAATTCCTGCCTCAGACACTTACTTTCTTTGTAATCCTATGAAGTCACTTAACTTCTCTGTGCCTCAGTTTCCTCATCTGTAAAATGAGGAAGTTGGAAGCGATAGTCTCTAAAGTCCCATCCATGTCTAAGTCCATAACTCAAGTATCACCAACCATATTATACAAAATTGTCACTACCTTGGTCTTCTCTGTGCCAAACACTTTGATATGCTTGCAGCACAGTACTTTCTCAAGAACACACACAAGCCAGGAGGTCACAAACACAGACACATAGAAAGATGCACCTTGAACCTATACTGCTCTGTCACAAAGGGATCCTATCTGGCTCTTTTGCTCTTCTTCTCAGTGAATACCACTGTGTCACAGAAGGGAAATGGACCAGTCTGGATGAGCTATTCTGGCTCTATATGCTTTTGTTTTTGCCTGTGGGCAATATCTTAATAAATGAAGCTGTGGGCCTCAGGGATATTGGCAGAATGTACTCCCTTCTTGTCCTCCCAGATGAGCTGCCTTGCCTTTTTGATAATAATAATTATAACTAACACTTATATAGTTCTTACTATATTCCAGGCTTTATGATTGTCATCTCATTTAATCCTCAGAACAGCCCTGAAAGGTAGGTGCTATTATTTTACAGATGTGGAAACTGAGGCAAACAGAGGTTTAAGTCACTGTCCATGGCCACAGAACTAATCAGTATCTGAGGCCAGATTTGAAGTCAGGACTTCCTCACTTCCTAGGTTAGCACTCTTATCTACTGAACTACCTACCTCGCCCTTATGATAACAAAAATGGCAAGGAAAATTAAAATCCACAGATCATCCAGATTCCCTTCTAGCCATTTTACATCTCTTTCTGCACCCCCAAACTTAGGGGGGACTAACACATAGGAAAATTAAATTTTTATTTATCATTTTCTTTCTCAATCAAACCAATACATTCTTATAGGTAACCTGCAGTGGTGAAGCTGGTGTATTTTTGTCCATGCTTTAGAAGTAGACCTATGAAACAGTGACTAGGCATAAAGGCAGGTTAACAGAAGAAAAAGCAGAAAGGATGTGACTAATCCACCCTCTGAAAAGAAGCTAGAAAAGAAGTTAGTTAATTACTAACTAATTAAAGTTAGTAGGGAAAGGAAAGATTTGGCATAATACCAGGCCCAGAACAGTCAAAGCAGCATTTGTATTCCTTTCTTTTGGCTTCTTTATGGTAAGTTTAAGTGAAATATTTCCTGGTAGGATACACTCATCTGAATTTCTCCTTAATGCCAGAGATACCTATTCATCCTGCAAGATTGTAAAAAACCCTGGAACTCACACTTCATCAGTACCTTCTAGACCCTTGCCCTTCCCTCTGTTTGGATCTTCCAGAATCTCCCAGAATCTTCCCAGAATCTCCATTTAAGAAAGGTGCCCAAACCAACTATCTTTTCATTTTTTACCCAGGTGTATATCTCAGGACTTCTTTATCATCCTTTCCTCCTCTACTTTTTCTCCCTCCACCTCCACTTCTCAGCTTCCTTTTCTATGTTATCTTCCTCTATTAGATTCTAAGCTCCTTGAGGGCAAGGATTGTCTTTCTTTCTCATATTTGTATTCCTAGAACTTAGCACAATGCCTGGCACGTAGTAGGAGACTAATAAGTATTTATTGGCTGACTGTTCTCTATGAAGTATTTGAGGTGGTGGGTTTTATTTTCATTATTTTTTTTATTTTTTGATCCTTCTACATGCAAAAATGATCTTGTTCCCTTCTTTCTTTTCCAGAATACTGTCCCCTCTATCATCTTCACTTTCCTATTTGGTCTTCAGCCTTGCCCTATCTGTTGGCTGCTTCTTGGCTATCTACATACATGCCCATTTTTGCCTATCCGCAAAAAGCCCTCACATGATCTGCCATCCTTACTAGCTATTATCACATTTATGTCCTTGGTTTTGTGGTTAAACTCCTTCAGAAGGCTATCTACAATGAATACCTTTAATTCATTTCCCCTCTCTCTCAACTTTATAATTTTGTTCCAGTCTCAATCAATTGACGTTCTTGTCTTCAAGTACCAATGATCTCTTAATTGACAAATCTAATGACCTTTTCTTGCTCCTCTTCCTTAATGACTTGTATCCTGGTTATTCTTCTACTGATCTGACAAATCTTTCTCAGTCTCCTTTGCTGAATCTTCATTCAAATCACACCTGTAAACCATGGGCATTCTATAGGAATCTGCCTGATCCTTTTTCTCATCTCGTCTCCCTCTATAATATTTTACTTGGTGACCTCATCATCTCATAGAGATCCAATTGCCATCTCTATGCTGATTCCCAAATCAACTTATCCATTTTTGCCATCTAGCTGTCCTAATCTCTCTTACCACTTTCATTCTCCTTTCCTCAACTGCCTACTGGATATCTCTAACTGAATTCCAATAGACATCTTAAACTCAACATGTCCAAAGTTGAATTTATTATCTTTCTCCACCCCCAATCCTTCCCTCTTCCTAACTCTCTGCTAATGAGGGTACCATCATCCATCCTCCCATTCATTCAGGTTCACAACTTTGTTGTCATCCTTAGCTCCTCACTTTGACCTACCCCCCACCCCCATATTCAATGTATTGTCAATGTCTTTTCAATTACCTTTGAAACATCTCTCACATATGCTCCCTTCTCTTCTCATATAGTGCCACCACTCTGATCCAGACCCTTATCACCTAACATCTGGACTATGGCCATAGGTGGCTAGTTGGTCTCTCTGCCTGAAATCTCTCTCCCACTGCAGTCTATCTTCCATCCTCCATTCAGCTGTCAAAGTGACCTTCCTAAAGTGCATGTCTGACTATGTAACACACACACATATATACACTTACTTTCTCCATATTTGATAAACTCCAGTAGCTCCATGTGACTTTTAGTACCAAATATAAAATCTTCTCTCTGCCATTCAAAGACACTTCCCTTTCACTTTTCCAATCTTCTTTCACCTTCCACCCATACACGGAAAACTGTCACACATACACACAATCATCCCATGACACTGGCTTTCTTTCCTTCTTTGCTCAAAATGACATCCTAAAACAGGCCATTTTCAGTGACTAGCACACATACCTGGAATTTTCTCCCATCCCAACTCTACCTCCTGGCTTCCCTGGCTTCTTTTCTTTTCGCTTTCTTTGCATCCTATCCTTAGTGTTCAGCAAAGTGCCTCAAACATAGTAGGCACTTAATAAATATTTGTTGCCTGAATAACTGGACTTAATAGGAAAAAGTATCTCTGGTCAATGAGACCTCCCAAAAGCTCCTATTTATGGATAGCATTATGCTAATTACTGCAGTCTTCTAAATGAGATTTATTCTCAGTCATGGGAGTTTAGCCTAACAATTCACATGAGAAAAACCAAGGCAGTGTGGCACTATAGAAAGAAAATAGAATCTGAGGTCAGAGGACATGAGTTTGAATTGTACTTCTACTGCTTAATCATTGAATGACTTTGGGGAAGACTCAACCTCTCTGGACCTCAATTAGGTCATATATAAAATAAAAGACTTAGACTAATTGACTGGTGAGGGATCCTCTGGATGTAAATCTATGATTTGTGAAAGCACTTTGTCCATACTATATTATGCAATTTAACAGATAGTCTGTTGAGCTAGTTAATCACTCTTGAATCGGACACTGAAGATGGACAATGGACTGGGACCAGAAATTAATAAGAGGAAAAGAGTGGTATAGAGTGTACTTGGAAAGTTGCGAAGTGCTCTCAAAACCCTAGTCTCCTCCTTAAAACAAAATTCCTCTTTTTTAACACCATTATTCTTCAGGAACCAAAACACAAATTTAAAAGGCAGGATGGTATAGTGGATAGAAGACTGGCCTTGGAATCAGGATGTTCAAAGTCCTTTATGTAATTCATTCTAGATGTGTGCAAATGCCTTTGGATAACTCCAGGAAACACATACACACAACATACATACACACACAACATACACACACACGTCAAAAAAATCATTCAGTAGTCCTGTGAATCATGGTTTTTGTGGGAGTAAAAGCTATTCCTGTGCTGACTAGAATAGTTTTTCCCCCCTAAAAGTTAGTGAAATCATGCTTGTGACTTCATTAGTCTAAGGCAGTGGTTGCTGTTCTTATTGTTGTTCAGTCTTTTTCAGTCGTGTCCAACTCTTTGTGACTCTATTTTGGGGTTTCTTGGCAAAAATGCCATTTCCTTCTCCAGCTTGTTTTACAGAAGGGGAAACTAAGGCAAACAATGTTAAGTAATTTGCCTGGGATCACACATCTAGTAAGTGTCTAAGCCCAGCTTAGAAAGATGAGTCTTCTTGACCCCAGACCTGGCACTATATGCCCTGCACTTAGATGCTCTAAGGTAGTGCTGTCTAATGAAAATAGAAATGGGAGCCACTAATCCATACATAAGTACTCTTGTGGGCAGCATATTAGTTTTAAAATGTAATATTATGCATGTTTTGTTCTTTTTGATTTATTTTGTTAAATATTTCCCAATTACATTTTACTCTGGTTCATATAGCATTCAGGAATGTTACTGTCCGTATAAAGCCCTTCCTAGTGTTTGACTCCTCTGATCAGAGATACTAAAAATATTTTTGGCTACAAAATGTTATTTTTTTATTTATGGAATAAAACAAGAATTTCCATAACATAGTATAATAAAAAAGATGATTGTATATGAAATTACAAATCTACTGTGTACAACTTGCTATTCTTTCAAATATACAACAAAATTATCATGCAAATTTATTTTTTTCTTCCCTCCACTCCCCACTTTAGAGATGGCTGTCATTAGACACAAATAGCTATATGTATATGTAAAATTATTCTATACATACTTCTACTGATCAGTTCTTTCTCTGGATGTAGCTAGCATCTTTCTTCATATATCCTTTATATTTAATTTGAGTATTTGTAATAGACAAAATAACTTATTTGCTCAGAGTTGTTCTTAAAACAATAGTATGGTTACTGTATACAGTGTTCTCTTGATTCTGCTCATTTCACTTTTCATTATTTCATGCAAGTCTTTCCATGTTTTCTATGATCATTGAGTTCATCATTTCTTGTAGCATAGCAGTATTCCATCACAATCATATACCACAATTTGTTTAGTCATTCCCTAATTGATGGGCATCCCTGAAATTTCCAGTTCTTTGCTCTCACAGAAAGAGTTGCTATTGGTCTTTTTGTACATATAGGTTCCTTTTCCCCTAATTATCTTCAGAAACAGACCAAGTAGTGGTAGTGCTAGGTCAAAGGGTATAGGCAGTTTAATAACTCTAGGGGCATAATTCCAGACTGCTTTCCAAAATGGTTGGATATGTTTACAATTCTACCAACAATAAATTAGCGTCCCAATTTTTTCATATCCCCTCCAAAATTTTTCACTTTCCCCTTTTATCATTTTAGACAATCTGGTAGGTGTAAAATGATATCTCAAGATTGCTTTAATTTGCATTTCTCTAATCAATAATGATCAAGAGCATTTTTTCATATGACTACAAATTGTTTTGATTTCATCAGCAAACTGCCTGCTCATTTCCTTTGATCATTTGTCAATTGGGGAATGACTCATATTCTTATAGACTTGACAAAGTTCTTTATTTATTTTAGATATGAGACCTTTATCTGATAAACTATCCATGGAAATTTTTCCTCAATTTTCTGCTTTCTTTCTGATCTTAGCTACATTTATTTTATTTCTACAAAAACTTAATATAATCAGTTATCCATTTTATGCCTAACTTTGCTCTCTAGCTCTTGTTTTCATAAATTTTTTGATTATCCATAAATCTAAGTAATATATCCCATGTTCTAATTTTCTTGTAAAATCTCTTTATATCTATGTCATGTATCCATTTTTACCTTATCTTGGTAAAAGGTGTAAGATATTGGTCTGTGCCCATTTCTGCCATACTGTTTCGCAATTTTCTCAACAATTTTTACCAGATTAATGAATTCTTATCCAAAAATCTTAAGTCTTTACACTTGTCAGATACAAGATTATTATGTTCATTTGCTGCTATAAATTATGTCTATTCTATTGCATTGATCTACGTTTCTGTTTCTTAGTCAGTACCAAATGTTTTTGATAATTATTGCCTTGTAATATAGTTTAAGATCTCATATTGCTAAACCTTCCTTCCTACTTTGTTTTTATGGTTTCCTTTGATATTCTTGACTTTTTGTTTTTCCAAATGAATTTTGTTTTTTTTTTCTAATTCACAATCAACATTATAATCACTGTTTGCAAATTTCTCCCCATCTTATTCTTACTCACTATTTTCCTTCTCAGTCACTCTTTTCACTCTCTCCTGGTTCCTTTATCTTCCCCCCTTACCTCCTTATTCCTTAATTTAGCCACCCCTCTAAAAGACCCTTCTTTATCTACCCACCCCACCCTTCTCATCTTATGTATATACCCTTCTAAAAGTCTCTCCTTACCTTATCTCCCAGTTTTCTCACCTCTCTAGAAGTTTAAGACTTCTAAACCTCTTCAGATACATACTTTGTTGCCTCTTCAACCCAGATGAGAGTTAGGTTCCAATATTACCAGCCTTCCATGCCCACCTGCTTCTTCTACATTAGTTCTTCCCTTTATAGCCCATTTTCATGGGATAATTTCTCCTTTTCAGCAATTTTGTTTTTTAAAATCACTTCATACACAACTCAACCTCAACTTTTTTTCCAGCTATCTTTGTAAGAATAATAATTTTAAGAATTCTATCACTAGTGATAACTAATAATTACTAATATTAATAATATTTTCATATATCATAAGTAAACAGTTTGACCTTAATCATTGCTTTAAAAAAAAAGCTCAGGACACAAAACTCAACCAGCAGCAAGAGTTTGATTCATGCTTCTGTCTAGCCCAATTCACAGCAAATTCAAAGTCAGAAAAGCTATGTAAAATGAATAATTGTTGTATGTTGAATAAATAAATGTTGACTATACGGGTGTCCCAAAAGTTTTAGTGCATATTTAAAAGCTTTAAACTGCATTAAGACTTTGGGGACACCCTCTATTTCCCCTTCTGTGTTTGCTCTGGGTTTCTCAATTCATCTACTCTCAAAGTTAAACCATCAGACCAGCCTTAGGGCTGACCCACATCTTTTGGCCTTAATCAGAATTGGATCAAAATAATAGCCTGGTTGCAGTGAAACAAGGTCAATGTGGAAAATGAACGGACTGGACTTTGAGTGAATACTGATATTTGCCCTCAGTAACCTACCACTCATTTTTCCCCTAGCACACCAGCCAGGACCTCTATTTCCCATAGTAGGGGAAAAGGATAGGGGTACAAATATTTATACTCCCTTGGAGATCTCTGTTGTAGGAACACTCTCTTCTTCCATGGAAGATGGGTAGATTTTTAAAGACTATTTTTATATCTCCTGTGTCATTAGTAAGTGAGGGAACTCCCATCAATTTCTCTCTTTGTTCCTTGGATAGAAGTCACTTGTGAGGATGACTGTCAGGTACTACAATGGTGGCAATATGGCCTATCAGTTTCAGATTACAGAAAACAAAAGACTACAATAAACCTGTCTCAATTGCCCTCCCCATTCAAGCCTGTGTGTTTCCCCTAATAATAGGTAACATTTATCCATGGGTCAGGCACTGTGTTAAGCATTATATATACATATACTATCTCATCTGATAAAATAATCTTGAGAGGCCATTATTATCCTTATTTTACAAATGAAGAAACTGCAGTAGACAGAGATTAAGTGACTTGACCAGGGTCACACATATGACTGCCTGAATCCAGGTCTGGCATTCTATCTGCTGCACCACTTGAATGCCCCTGCGTACTGAACCTAAATTATACCTCTGACTCCATATTGGGGTCCAATGAAACTGCTTTCCCTACCTCATGGGCTTGAGAAATACCTTGAAGGGACTTAGGCACTTGTGCCAGACCCAACACTGTTGTAAATGTTGCCACTGTCCTTTTTTGCCAGCACCTAAGGCTACTACTGCTCCCCTGATCTAAAACTGAGCCCTACCTCCAAGGTGAGAAATATCTATCTCTAGATCACTGTTCTGTCATGCATGCTCATGGAAAGAAATACAAAATAGAAGAGGCAATCCAGTCTCAGACTTGTCTATCCCAGTACATGTGCTCTAGTTGCCATTCTCAAGTAGCTGCCATTACTTCTAGGACAGGGAAGTTGCCCACTGTGTACATCCTTGGCCTGCTCTGGCTGAGCTGCTTACCTAGTCATCACTAGAATTCCTTGAAAGAAAAATAATTGCAATTCACAGTTCTAGACTCAGAGTGGAGACTGCTTCCTCAAATCCTCATTCTTACCAGACCAACTCAAAATATATTTGGTATGTGTTCATATCCAAATTCTAGAAAACTCGTTGGCATCCAGAGGACACTCAAGAGTTTCCTTTAATTTACCTCCCCCAGGTCTTTGCACTAAATATTCTCAGCAAAATCTTCGGGAGGCCAGGAGACAATGGATTCCTGAATACCATATAAAAAGTCCTAAGCAGTCTGTTCGATAACATTCTTAAATAATCCCAAAATTCAGAGAGGATTCAGGCTCCCCACAGACTGAAGGCCGATGATCAATAACAACCCATCCAATACAAAGTTATATAAATTCAGCAAATGGCAGTTAATAACATTGATCATTTTTAGGGTGTAGTTCTTAAAGACCCCGAGGACATTCATATCTGTCTCTACTTGCTTAATGTCTACTTTCCTATGTGACTGGGGAAGGAAATGATGGCAAGGAAAAGGAATGATAACCAACGTAAAATACAGTAAGACTCTATGTCCTAAGACATAGAAAGTATGGCAGGAACCCTGAAACACTGAGCCAAATGAGCTCTGGTAATATCACTGATTGGGTTAACACCTTGACCAATGTAATGAAACTACTCCATAGATAGGAAGGAGACTGTGATGACAATCACAATAGGATCTTATGCTGTTTTTTGTTTTAGTATAATCAAATGCCTCACTGCATCTTGCCTTTATCAACCTAGAGTCTTTACTAGGAATAAAGTACAGAAATAAGAATTTCTTTAACTAGAAACAGTATATGTATTTGTATTATTAATGTGATTAAAGATCTTCCCCACCCATTAATGGGCTTGCCCATTAAGGAAGTTTGATTGGGGAAGATTTGTAGGATTACCCACAGCTTTTGTTAATGAGTCACTGGTTCGCATGAGTGGGGCTGCCTCTGGCTCTAAAAAAGAAGGTATAAATACTTTGAGGGTGAGGTTTTACTTTGGGCTTACTGACTGGAAGTGTTTGTGTGGCCAGATGAGGACTCTGGGAAGCCACTAAGGAGGCCCCCAGCTTTAAGAACCCAGATGTTGTGCTTCCTTCTCTGGTAATTACGGTCAGTCAACTGTCTGTCTGTTGAATTATGGTCAGATGGAGGAAGCCATGTCTGTTGATTACTTTGGGGTTCAGGATGTTAACTCCCCTGAACTAGATGAATGATATATGTACTTGACTAAAAGATTGATACATGTGGTTGATTAAAGTGATTGTTAATCCCTCAAAAGTTGCCTTTCCTTTTATGAATGCAGATCTAAGAACCTGTGATAGCAGCCACCACCACGCCCTCCCCCCCCCCCCCCCCCACCGTGTGTGTTTGGGTATTTGGGTACTTACTGTTGAGAGAGAGAGAGAGAGAGAGAGAGAGAGAGAGAGAGAGAGAGAGAGAGAGAGGGAGAGAGGGAGAGAGGGAGAGAGGGAGAGAGGGAGAGGGAGAGGGAGAGGGAGAGGGAGAGGGAGAGGGAGAGGGAGAGCACATTTCATGAGTATTTACTAAGTACCATGTTGAGCCCTGGGATAGAAGCATAAGCAAAAAAGATACCCTTGCTCAATCATAAAAATAGACATGGCAACATAGGATTATAGGCTGGCCCTATTTGAAAGTATCATGATGATCAGCTTGAAAGACAGTGTTGTAAATAAGGTTCCTCTGTGTTCTGGTAAACACAAGAAGGCAAAACACATTACAACAAATAGAAAATACCAGTCTTCTAGAACTGCTTCAGTGCACATGGCACTAACCACTAAACCATATAAAACAAAAAGATGTGAAATGGACTTAAAATATTAATTATTTTTGTTATGCATCATTAGCATATTATCATAAAATTGAAACTAGTGAATAGTGTTTGCCAGTTTGGGGCAAGAATTTCATACTGTTGTTGTCGCTGTTATTACTGTTGTCAATATCCTCATCTCCAAGTTACAAAATAACACCTTGAAAATCAATACTGGGGAATTAAAAACAAACAAATTTCTGAAATAAGAGTACAAGTTGAATGAATTACTTAAAACTGTATAGGGAAAGCTGAAAAATCAAAAAGCATGTAAGAATCTAAACTTAATGCAAACTCTAGAATTACACCCTACTGAATAATGAGTGATTAAAAAATAATTCCAACATTCCCAAATAATTTAAAATGGAGATGGGTATATTTAGATTGGAAGCTTAAAAATCCCTTTATTAATTTGACATGACAAATACAATTAGTAAACCAATTAACTAAATTTTTAAAAGCTACTATCTGTTCATGGAAAAGTGTATTCTCCCATAATATTTGACAAGAAATTTAAAAACATTTCAATACCTGCACAAAATATTATATGCTGAGGTTGTTGTCATGGTAAGATCCAAAGGAAGGAAAAGCAGGATTGTCTAGAAATAGCCCAAGGACAAGTATCAAACATGGCAGAAATGGTTTACAAAACTATTTAAGTCAGACATTGGAAGTTTATTTCAGTATGTGGCCATGATATTTAGAAAAAAACTAGAAAGCCATATTGCTCAAGTAAAATCAACATAAAAGGAACATGAAAATGAAATGTGGAAAATAAAAAAATTTTAATATTTTTATTCAGCATTTAAAAGTGAAAAACCAAAAAGTTAAATTAATAGGAGTCAACGCAGCCTAAAGAATAAAAATAGACATGCCAACATCTTTCAAAAACTATGCTGTAGAGGTTTAAAGAAGACGAGGAAAAGTCTAGTGGTCTAAGAGGTGTTACACAATGAAAGTACAAGTTAGATGAAATGTAAAACAGAAAGGTTGCATATGATTCATATAATGAAAGACAGAAGGATTATTTCAAGGGAGATAACTAAAACTTGAGCCTCTCTGCAAAACTGGAAAGGAGTGAGCTCAAAGGATATCCATGATTATTGACTCAGGCACTTCACATGGGTGAATAAATATTTAGCAAAGCACTTTACCAAATCCCTCTCTGATGGAAGCAAGCCTGATCCCATCTTTCTTAACAGAAGGCATCATATATCCACTACCATATGATGAGAACATCAAGGATACCTCCAAAAACTGGCCAGTTGCATGTCATATGGTTTATGTGACAGCATCCCATAGCTTATATTAATCAAAAATCAATAATATTTATAAAAAAAGAACATATTTATTGAAGAACAGAAAAGTCTTAAGGGAATGAAGAACAACTGACACATAGATCCAGTGATCACTGAGTAAGCTACCCAAAATAGCTTCTACACTACCTTTATTGATCCAACCAAACTCTGACTAAGTTCTCTGTTTATGGTTCAGTCATATACTTCAAATATAAAAAAACAATTCAAGCATAGCAAGAATGCTTAAAAATTTGATACACACATGGAAAATTGTTTATTACCAATACAATAATGTCAGAAACAGTAGCCATAAAATATAGCATCTTTCAGAGAGATTTTAAGCCTGCTCTGGTTGTTCCTAGGACTAAATCTGGTTTTTATAATTCTGGAGTAGACACAAAAATGACTTTAAAGTCAAATAGTGTCTTACCAAAAACATCAAATAATATTAATTGATGTGCACAGGCAAGAAAAGTGTTTCACATCTATATCAGGTGAGAACACTTCTTTGAGTTGTAGAATCGTTACGGTAAAAAGTTTAAAACAATTCCAAGACACCTCTACTGAATCAATCAACCAAAAGCAAAAATCTGGTCCACCAAACTCCTTAATGAACTTGGAAGAAGTAAACTGCTTGGAACCAATAGATTATTAACATATCAGGATGAAACCTGCTTTTCTTTGATTTCTGCTTGGTGCTCAATAAACTCTGCTGATCCCTTTTACCTCTTAAATCAAATACAGACTCGTCTGTTTGGCTTTTAAAGCTCTTCACAACCTAATTACAACTATAACAATTACAACTTCTAGCTTTATTACATATTACTCCCCTTTACACCATCTAGTCAATCTGGTCTTCGTACTATTCCTCCCATACAGCTTCATCTCCCCTGTCCACACCTTTGTACACAGGCTGTCTACCCTGATTGAGATATACTCCCCATTCACCTCTGCCTCTCAGAATCCCTGGGTTTCTTCAAAATTCTGCTGAAGCCCCATCTTTTTCATGAGACCCTTCCTAATTCCCACAGCTGCGAGTGCTTTTTCTCCCAAATTACCTTGTTTAATTTTATTAAAACTATATATATGCATATATATGTTTGTGTGTTATATAAGCTGCATGTATATATATAATTACTTTGTATATATTAATGTACTTGTCTCCTCTAATAAAATGTGAGTTCCTTGAAAACAGAAACTGTTTCATTTTTGTCCTTTCTGAGAACATCTAGAACAGTATCTAGATTATTTTTAATAATCTAGCATTTAATAAATGATTATTAATTGACTCACTAATTCTTTAGGACCCCCCCCGTAAAAGAAAGAAATATTGTCCCTATTCCTTATAAATGCTCTCCAAACACTTGAAGATAGTCCTCTATTCCCTGCTTTTCCAGGCTAAACTCCCCTGATTTCTTTAGTTTCTATCCTATCCTCTGGCATTCTGGTTGTTCACTATTCTAGTTTTCCTTCTTTGGGTCTGTTCCAGCATTTCCATGTATTTAATGGCCATAAGGAGGAAACAGAGGTGAACTCTGAAAAATAATGAAGTAAAAGCAACCTACTTTCCATTCTTGTGACCTAATTTGTTTTTCTTCTCTTTTACTGTGGCCAAAGACCTTTTTGAGGCTAATGAAAGTGTTGCTGCCTCCTTGAAACTTTCCGCACAAACTTCTGTTAGTATCCAAAGAATATTAAACAATGCTCAAGTAAAACACATCTGTTAAGTACATTCATATCCATTAGGATAATTTCTAAGGATGTGAGCATAAAAGTGACAGTCGTTGCAGATTGTTACTTATTATCAATATATCTGTTTCCACATTTCTATTATGTGTCCATAACAGCTATAAATCTCAATATTTGGAATGTCTCTTTTCTTGGACACTTTTCTGACATATTAGTTCTTAGCAGGGGAAAAAAATGAGTCAGTAATACTAGACATGAATTCCACTGTCTCTTCACAGCTCACTAGGTACAGTAATAGATAATGGCATAATTACTTTCTGAGTTAAAAAAAAAATCCTGTTGGAATGCCTGCAGGTACATGTACATTTATTTGGTTTGGATCTTATTTTTCCATCATAATCAGTTTATTATATTTGGTATGACTGGCCCCAATGAAAGCAAGCATCCAGGGAAAATTATCTTTTGATGTATACTCATAAATTTGATATTAAGAAAGGTTATTTTTATATGCCTAAAGCCACCATAAAAATGGGAACATTTTTGGGGGGTAGTTATCCCGTCTCATCTTCCAAGGACTAAAAAACTTTTTGGAAGACTGGCTCTTCTAAGCATCAACTTGTCCTTTCTAGATACACACCACTGTGACCTTTCATATACCCCAGCTCAGCAAAACAGAAATTGTGATAAAAAGATTTTGATGATTATAATAATGATGATAATAGGAATTTACTTGTGTATAATACTTTTAACTTTTCAAACAAATTTAATTTTCACTGCTTCATTTGACCTCTCCATTCTTATAATTCGTATTTCATAGATGAAAGCTAAAGTACTGAGAGACCAAAGGACCTAACTGAGATCACCCTGCTAGATGGACACAAACTAGGGAATAAACCCCAGAGCTCCTTTTTCTAGCCCTTTGTGCTTTCCACTCAACCAGGGATTGGTAGCCTGAAATCCGCAGGGTCTATGGATATACTTTTCAGGTCATCTGTGAACTTGAATGGGAAAGATATATTGATATCTCTGTTTCAATACAATTGATTTCCATTGGAATTCTATTTATTTTATGCATTTATAAACTTCATTCTCAAAAGGATTCCATCAGATTGCCAGAGTGGTCCATGACATACACAAAAATTAAGAAAACCTGCTCAAGACCATTCTTCAGAAGATAAAGAGTTCTTTTACAGCAATAATATTAGAGATTTGGTGTTTTGAATACATCTCTAGAATAGAAGGTTGGATTTTCTATTGTTTGGTTTGGTTGTAATAGGTATCATATTATAATGTCACCTGTGTTTTATCATGAAATTTCTCTAATAGTTTCAGCTAAACAGCAAACTTGATTATGGCCCATATTAGCCCGGGTGAGAGTCTGGAGCAATGCCAGCCTTTCTAGCTAGCAAGCCAATGTGAAATGAAAGTTGCTTGGTGCTGACAGATTTAACAGAAGGTGCCACATACAAATTACAGTTTGTTCAAAAATGAGCTGCCAGATTATTAATTTGAAGAAAATGCTCACAACCCAACTTCCCCCCTTCTAGATCCCTGGCTGAGCTTTCCAGTTTGTTGTCGCTGATCTTCCCTGCACTCCATAACTCCACAGTACAACACTGGAGATTACAATTTCTTGCCAGCAGAGCTACTGAAGGCTGAGTTGGCCAGGGCCAGCCTTTGCTCTTTTAAAGCTTCAAATGGATCTTTCCTATTTTAAGACATCACTAGTTAGTTCCATGTCTTTGGGCACATAACCTATCTTACCGAGGGCTCATTTTTCTCATCTATAAAATTAGTTTGGACCAGATTAATGTTTCTCAAACACCTCTCTGCAGACAGATACGGATTGGGGGTAAATCATTTATGTTCCACATTGGTCCACAAAACTTTTACATCCAAAGGTCCTTTCTAAACGTTATAAATTTAATATAATATACCATGGTCTTGGCACTGCAAAGGACACTTTGAAGAATTAACCCTTTTCACACTCAGGGAAAGTTGCAAGAGACAGTGTTATTAGGCAGTGAATTGGATGAAATTTTGAGCCTGGATTCAAGAAGACTTGAGTTCATATGTGCTTCATATAATTACTATCTTGATGGGCCTGGGCTAATCCATTTTCTCAACTATAAAATGAGGATAATAATAGCTCCTACCTCTCAGAGCTGTTTGAGGATCAAACTAGATATCATTTGAAAAGAATTTAGCACAGAACCAGGAACATAGTAGGAACTTAATAAACATGAACTCCCTCAGCCCCCAGTAGGGTCCTTGGCCAGTCTCTCCCAATACTTTACTTAGTATAGGAAAAGCCAATTCTTTAGTAAAGGTTTCCTTTGCAGAATTGAGTCAGTACTGTGTTCCAAAAATGGAAAGATTGATAGATAAGACAGACAGACAGATACATAGATAGATTGCTTCTTATCCTGGCTGCTTTGTGATGAAATCTCTTCCTTATGCCTTTTCCTCCCTGATTCCTAAGCTCCTGAGCTACCAAGAACTTCTTCACTAAATCTTTGGAAGTCCCCTTTGTAAGGAATTAAGCCAATTTTGTATTGACTTGGTAGCACTGGACTAAATGACCTCTAAGGTCTCTTTCAGTTCTAAAATTCTATGATTCATTGCTACAAAGAAACTAGATCCTTGTTCTTTGAGGAACAGTTTCCACTGCGTGTAGGGACCCAATAATTACCTAGTTTCCAATGCTGATCCTTTCACCACTTGTCCAACATACAAACCTAAAGTGAGTCTTTTCCCACACATTTTTATGGATGATAATTTGTTCCATCTAACACTCCTTCCATTCACTATAGCTATAGCATGCACATGTTACAACAGTGATGTGGGTTATCTGAACATCTTTCCCTTAATAACCTGGCTGAAAGAATTTAGACTGAGACTGGGAACAGGATTTCCAAGCTCTATTCATACAAAGTTGACTTGACAAGCTGTTAACTTTTGGGCAATAGTTCATTTTTAAAATGGGAATGGCAGAGGGTGTCTATGTGAGTGTTAACAGACCCATACAGAATAAGACATCTAAGATCAGTTAAGGTCCTATATACTGTAAGCCCTATCTATAACCTTTCTTCCCGAGATGCAAAGCATTTATACCAGAGACATGCTGTGTGAATGTTTCATAATAACAAACAAATAACTAATCCTCTGTGATTAGCAATAAGTGATGACTAATGCTTAGACTTCCCTGTTTCTGTCAAAAAACTCATTTCATCAGGCACAGAAATGGTCCAAATTATTTGATATGCATTAGAGATGAAAAAGACCTTGTGCAGTAGATATGTAAGTCCATGACCCTGCCAACACAGGAATAGCAATTAGGGGGACTAGCAGCTCAATTCAAATGCCAAAGAAGAAGTTTCAGTGCCATCATAACAAAGTAGTTTCACATTTTCCCTTCAAGTTATTCTGAATTCCATATTTAGATATGAACCTCTTTTTTTCATTTTATTTTCAGTGTAGTGAAGGGTAAAATATGGGAAATATGAAAGCATTTTGGTGCTGGTCCATTGCCAAACTTGATATTTGTTCATCTTTGAGTTTTTTCCGTTCCAATATGCCATGTTGTATACACAATAATAGAGTAGAGAATTTCGGGTCCTCTACCTACAATCACATAATAGGTGTTTTAAAAATGTTTAGGGATTGATTGTTTATTAGAGGAAAATAGGAAGGCATAATGGAAGAATTCATTAGCAGTTCTTAAGTTTTTTAGAAATGTTTGGTGTCTTTTAGAGGAAAATGATTGCAAGTGACTGAAGTTGACATTTAATGTTTCATTTTGTCTTTCTTTTTGCAAATTTCAGATCTGCTAAGAAAGGAGAAGGATCAGTCAACTTCTGCAGCTCCAATTCATTCCTTTCTCTGAGGTATATCACAGAATAATAGACCACAGCCCTGTCCTACTCAAGATAAAGTAAGCAAGGCACAGAGGTGAGTTAGTAACTGGGGCAATATAGAGGAATGAATTCTAACTCAAACTCCATATCAGTTGGCTCATATTAAACCTTTTTTGTCTTTCCTTTGTCCTAATTGATTTCAGTGAGCTAATTTCTTCTAGGAGTAGAATTGGACCTATGGATGGATGGATGGATGGATAGATGAATATGTGTGGGGTGTGTGTGTGTGTGTGTGTGTGTGTGTGTGTGTGTGTGTGTGTGCAAACACATAACTCTTATTATGTGGCACATACTATGCTAAGCCCAGAAGATACATATGTAAAAATGTGAGATGGCCCCTGACCTCAATTAATTCACATTACCATAAGGAGAATAAGACATAGGGAAGCAGTAGCCAAGGAAACATGTTTTGTTCTAGGGAGTTATAGGGCTGGTGAACTGATCCACACCAAAGAAAAAGATGCATAATAGAGTCAAGGTGAAAAGAGCAGGCATGTCAGGAGCAGGTTGATTGCAACCATCCGTGGGTGGATAGTTGAGTGGGATGTATGAAATATGGTCTGGGGGATTTAGGGTTCTCAAATAAAGTGGGCTAAGATTATGCTAAGTCCACAATCATGACAGTTCAATACCAGGGTAGGAATTCCAAAGTTAAGTGGATTAACTTTTTCAAGGATGGGACCATGGATGCTGGAGGTCTGATTAGGAGGGTATTGATCCAGATAAGAAGACAGCAAGATGACAAGATGACCCATGAGCCAGCTGTCTGATGTTAAATAAAGAGTGAGCTGCTTTCTATATGGTACAATTTAATAAATAGCAAAAGATATTACTCAAGAGTATCTCCTCTCCTGGCATGCCTTACAGTGCCTCACATTCTTTGATCTAAGATACTGAAGCCCTTGTTAAAATGTAAATACATTATTTAGTAGAGGCAATGCATGAAACCATTATCACCCATGACTACCTAAGCATAAATTCCTTTATTAGATAAATTCTTATCAACTAGCAAAACCATATAGGTATCAGAAAGACATAGAAGAGATGAATTTTGATAAGGGGAAAGGATCAGAAAAGGATGATCAAAAGAATCTTAGTGCCTGAAAGCTGTTCCAAGAATAGTGGAATTATGGGGGAGGACACACAGGATTAACATAAGGCCATTCAATGGCTAGTGGTGTGGATGAGTGAGAAAGATGGATGCAAAAGAGGGAGTTTCAAAAAAGCACAGATTGACCTCAGAATTTTGCCTACTGCACAATTTTCTCTGTGAGTCACCTTGATATCTTTGTTCTACTGATATTCTCAGAGGAAACAAATAAATGGTGTATTTTTAATTACTGCCTGTAATGGTGATTTAAATGGGGAGATCTTTCTCATTCATTAATAGGCCCATGTGACCTGCCTGGTCACCTGAAAGCCTGAATCACATGAGTTTGAGTCACATGGAACCTGTGGTAGGAGGAGTTTGCTGAATGGGTAGAACAGGAAGAAGCAGAGCTAGAGCAAAGCTGAGAGGAAATTAGTGAGAGAGCAGTCATAACTGAAGGATGTAGGTAAGCCTGCAGCTCACTGTGAGTATGAGAAGAGCATTTAGTTTTAGGGAAGTCTGTTTGTGATTTCTTTAATGGAGCTTGTTTGTGGGAAGTCTAACAGGGGGGAAGCTTGGGGATGGTATTATCCTCTACATTATTATTGTGTATAGATTTTTGTTACTATGATGGATTTGACTTTCGGGTGTCTGAATAAATGTTTTGGTTCTGTCTTCCATGTGGACAGTCCATTGTATTTCATAATTCAGAATTTTGCAGGGATATTCATGGCCAACGTAGGCCCTATGAATATTGCATTGGCACTATGCTACCCAATTTATAGATCACAGAATTAGATAATATTAGAATTATAGGGACTTTATAGCTCATCTATTCAATCCTCACTTTTTATATATGAATAAGTGAATGAATACGTTAATTAATTAATTAAAAAGTAAAATGGCATTTCTTAAGCACTTATTTTTTATCAAGCACTATATTAAACATCAGAGATAAGATGTGCAAATGAGTTACTGCCCACAAAGAGCTTAATTCTAAAGGGGGTAGCTAAATAAGAGAGAAATAGCCAAAGAGGGATGCTTTAGTAAGGAAAATTATACAGAAAATGAGTGAAGTCATAGGGGAATTGATTGCCAGTCATCAACATTTATTAAGTGCCTACTATGTGCTAAACACTGTTGTAAGTGCTGGGACTATAAGGGTAAAACAAACAAGAGCCTGCCTTCAAAGTGTTCACAGTCTAATGGAAGAGACAACATACAAATACATATATGCATACACATACATATATACATACATGTAGATATATATACACTCACATACATACACATATATACAGGATTAAATGGAGATAATCAGCAAAGAGAAGATACTAGAATCAAGGAGAATTAGAAAAAGCTTCCTGTAAAAAGTGAAATTTTAGCTGGGACTTCAAGAAAGTCATGGAATCCAGTGGCCAAAGGTGAGAAAAATGAGTATTCCAGATATTAGAAGGCAACTAGTGAAAGTGCCCAGAGTTAGGAGGAGTTTCTAGTTTGAGATACAGCAAGAAGGCAAGTGCCATTGGATCACAGACCATGTGGTGAAGGGAGAATGGTATAAGATGTAAGAATACCGGAAAGGTGGGAGGGAGGGCAGTTTTTTAATGGTTTTGAACACCTTGGAAAGAATTTTATATTTGATTCTGGAGATAATAAGGAGCCACTGGAGTTTATTAAATATGGGTAGGGGAGAAAAATGATATGATCAGATCTACATTTTAGGAAGCTTACTTTGACAACCAAGTGGAGGATGAACTGAAGTAGGGAGAGATTTATGGTAGGGAAACCAACCATCAGACTACTACAATAGTCTAGATATGAAGTGATAAGGGCCTGTACCAGGATGATGGCAAAGGAGGAAATGGGTTATAAATGAGAGATATTACAAAGGTAAAATTTATAAGCCTTTCAAAAGACTAAGTATGAAAGATGAGAGAAAGTGAAAAGTCAAATACGATACCTAGGTTATGAATCTGGGTGTCTAGAAGGTTGTAAATCTGGGTATCTAGAAGGTTGATGGTATTCTAAACAGTAATGGGGGAGGTAGGAAGAAAGAAGATTTTGGAAGGAAAGATAATAACTTCAGTTTTGAACATGGTAAATTTAAAACATCTATTGTTTTGAAATGTCCAATAGGCTGTTGGAGATGTAGGTCAATCATGAATAAGTTTTCATAGTTGATAAATGGATTGAAGAATAATCCACATAAAGATGATAACTGAACCCACGGGAGCTGATGAGATCACCAAGTGAAATAGTATAGAAAGAGAAGAGAAGAGGACCCAGGAAGAGGTCCAAGAGGACAGGAAGGAGACCAAGAAAAGTTAAGAAGTTTCTAAGTTCACACAGATAAAGTGGTGGAAATAGACTGGAACCATGGGTCCACTGGAATCTATGATAAATGTATCTTTTCACTATATCATGTTGCTTTTTATGTGAGCTAGAAAAGTTTGTTCAGGACTAATAGTTAGTATGGTGTCTATTCACCAGTTACAAGTTCATTTGTTTAAAAAAATGCCCTATTATCTTTTATAACCTTTTGACAGGTCCTGTGTAGAGAATTTTCTTTAAAAAAACAAGTTTATCTACTTTTATGACAGCATTCATTTAGTGTCTATTACATACATAATACCTAGCATGTCCTGTTGGAGATAGATAATTATAAGACGTTGGCTCTGATGACTAGGAGCTTACAGTGTACTTGAGGGGACAAAACATACACACATCAAAAACTAAAATAACACAAGAATAAAATTACACTGTAAGATGACAGAGCTATCATTAGGAATTGGTATTCAAGTCCCAGTTACTCTATACAAGTTATGACTTTGCAGCATGTTATCATGTATGTTTGTATTGAAAAAGGCCTTGGAAAAACCATAATCCAACAATATGTGGTTTGCAAGAAACACATTTGAAACAGGGGGATACACACAGGGTAAAGGTAAAAAGTTGGAGCAGAATATATTATGCTTCAGCTAATATAAAAAAAACAGGGCTAGCAATCCTAATCTCAGACAAAGCAAAAGCAGGAATAGATCTAATCAAAAGAGATAAGTAAGGAAACTATATCCTGATAGAAGGCACATAGATAACGAAGCAATTTCATTACTAAACATATATACTCCAAGTGGCATAGCATCCAGATTCTTAGAGAAGTTAAGGGAGTTACAGGAAGAAATAGACAGCAAAATGATACTATTGGGGAATCTCAACCTCCTTCTTTTTGAACTTGATAAATTTAACCTCAAAATAAACAAGAAAGAAGTTAAGGAGGTGAATAAAAGTCTGAATAAGGTAGATATGATAGATCTCTGAAGAAAACTGAAAGGGAATAGAAAGGAACATACCTTTTTCTCAGCGGTACATGGCACATACACAAAAACTGACTATGTACTAGGGCATAAAAACCTCACAATCCATTGCAAAAAGGTAAAGATAATCAAAGCATCCAGGAATGCAGGGCTGGTTCAATATTAGGAAAACTATGAGCATTATTGATCATATCAACAACAAAACTAATAGAGACCATATGATCATCTCAATAGATGCAAAAAAAGTCTTTGACAAAATATAACACCGATAGGGATAAATGGAGCTTTCCATAAAATAATAAGCAGTATCTACCTAAACCCATCAGCAAACATTATATGTAATGTGGATAAGCTAGATGCATTTCCAATGAGATCAGGGGGGAAGCAAGAATGTCCATTATCACCTCAGTTATTCAATATGGTACCAGAAATGTTAGCTTCAGCAATAAGAGAAAAAAAGAAATTGAAGGAAGTAGAATAGGCAAAGAAGAAAGTAAGTTATCACTCTTTGGAGATGATATGATGATATACTTAGGGAATCCCAGAGAATCAAGTAAAAACTACTTGAAATAATAAACAACTTTGGCAAAGCTGCAGTTTACAAAATAAACCCAAATAAATCATTTGCGTTTCTATATATTACTAACAAAGCCCAACAGCAAGAGATAGAAAGAGAAATCCCATTTAAAGTTATGGTAGACCCTATAAAATATCTGGGAGACTACCTGCCAAAACAAACCCAGGGACTATATGAAAACAATTGCAAAACACTTTTCACACAAATAAAGTCAGATCTAAGTAAGTAGAAAAACATCAGTTGCTCATGGGTGGGCCGAGCTAATATAAAAAAATGACAATTCTACCTAAATTAATTTACTTGTTCAATGCCATACCAATTAAACTACTAGATAATTATTTTCTAGAGCTAGAAAAAAACAATATCAAAATTAATCTGGAAGAACAAAAGGTCCAAAATATCAAAGGAAGTAATGAAAAGAAATGCTAGGGAAGGCGGCCCAGCCCTACCTGATCTCAAATTGTATTATAAAGCAGCTATCATCAAAATCACTGGGTACTGGCTAAGAAATAGAGGGGTCGACCAGGGGAATAGATTAGGTATCCAAGAGAGTAGTCAATGGATATAGCAATCTACTGTTTAATAAACCCAAGGACTTCAGCTTCTGGGATAAGAATTTACTGTTTGACAAAATCTACTGGAAAAACTGGATAACAGTGTGGTGAAAACTGGACATGGACCAATGCCTGACACCATACACAAGAAAAAAGTCCAAATGGACACATGATCTAGGTATAAAGATTGATACTATAAATAAATTAGGGGAACAAGGAATGGTATATTTGTCAGATTCATGGAGAATGGAGAAATTTTTGACCAAACAAGAGATAGAGAACATTATGAAATACAAAATGGATAATTTTGATTACATTAAATTGAAAAGTTTTTGCACAAATAAACCCAATGCAACCAAGATTAGGAGGGAAGCAGAAAACTGTGAAAGGATTTTTGCAATTAGCATCTGTGATCAAGGCCTCATTTCTAAAATATACAGAGAACTGAGTCAAATGTACAGTAATACAAGTCATTCCCCAATTAATACACAGTCAAAGGATACAAACAGGTAGTTTTCAAAGGAAGAAATAAAAGTTATGTAAAGTCATGAAAAAATGATCTAAATCACTATTGTGTAGAGAGATGCAAATCAAAAGAAATCTGAGGTACCATATCACCTTTTAGATTGCCTAACGACAAAACAGAAAGATGATAAATGTTGAAGATGTGGAAGAGTTGAAACACTAATTCATTGTTGGTGGAGCTGTAAGTTGATCTAACCATTCTGGAGAGCAATTTGGAACTATGCCTACAGGGCCACAAAAAAATGTATACCCTTTGACCCAACAATATCACTTCTGGGACTGTATCTCAAAAAGATCATAAAAATGGGAAAGGACCCCACGTGTACAAAAATATTTATAGCAGCTCTCTATTGTGCTATAAGAAATGATGAACAGGAAGACTTTGGAGAGACCTGGAAGGACTTGTATGAAATGATGCTGAGTGAAAGGAGCAGAACCAGAGAGGGATTTTTCCTGTAGACTTAGCTGTTCACAGCAACGCAAGGACCAAAAAAGTTCTCATTGGACTATTAAGGCAAAATGCCTTGCACATACAGAGAAAGAACTATGAAACTGGATTGCAGAATGAAGTGGACTATTTTATCTTGTGTTTAGTTTTGGTTTTGTTTGGTTTTTCTCATGGTTTCTCCCATTCATTTTAATTCTTCCATGCAACATGACCAAGGTTAAAATGTATTTAGTAATAATGTATGTGTATAATCTATATAAGACTGCATGCCATCTCAGAGAGAGAGTGGGAAGGGAGGAGTTAAACAGGGGGGAAGGAGAGGGAGAAAATCTAAGATTTATGGACGTGATTGTAGAAAACTGAAAACAAATAAATTAATAATAAAAAAAAAAGAATAAGGCCTTGTGCCTACAACGAGACATGTGATAGCCCTGTCCATTTGTGCTGTACCCTCATCTGATGATATCTGGGGAACAATGCTTGTTTCTGGACATTGGATTTCAGGAAGGAAAATGGTTAGCTGGAGAAGATTCATAGGAGTTGACCGTAAATGGAAAGAACTCCAAAAGCAAGCTATATGAGGAACAGGTGAAGAAAATGGGGATGTTTAGCCTAGAAAATAAAAGAATTGAGAGGACTGTGATAAACATCTTGAAATATTTGAAAGGCTGTCATGTGCAAGAGGAGCTAAATTTATTCTGCTTGGCCCCAGAGAGCAAAACAGGGAGAAATGGATGGAAGATAGAGAAAGTCAAATTTAGACATGATTTAAGGGATGGGTTAGGGGAGGACTTCCTAATGATTAGATCCATACAAAAATAGAGTGGGCTTCCTTGTGAGGTAGTGGATCCCTCCTCACTAGAAGTCTTTAGACAAAAGCTGTACAAACACTTTGGGGAGTGTGGGTGGAGAGTGGATATTAGAGAAATGATTCTTCTTCAAGTAGAGGTTGAATGGATCCTGTCCAATGTTGAAATTCTGTAATAACACAAATGTTGAAGATTTCTATTGAACTTTCTTTAGAAATTCCAAAAAATTTAAAAGATATGTTTCCGTATATATAAAATCATGGAGATTGTTCATTACAACAGTTTTACTGCTTAGAAGTATTGAACTGATGTCTTTATAAACAAAAACTGAAAAACAGTTCACATTAGCAGTTGGTCCTGAATGCCATGGGTATCCCAAGCTGCATTCCAATTCCCACTAATCTTTATGATGTGTTCAAATTCAGCAGTTGATTGAAAGTTTTCCAGGAAAATCTGTTCCTCTTAATTAAGATTGAAGTGTTTATAGATTTTAAGAACATTGAAAAATAGAATTGTTTTAGGTATAAATTATATATATATGTGTATATGAATATTGTTATGTATATGTGTCATGTATATGTTTAATTTCTAAACATAGTTATAGCTTTGGAGCTTTGGAAAACATATATTGTAAAATTTCTAATAAATTGAAGTAGTTATGCAGCAGATTTTTCTTACTAATTTTAAGGAGGAGTTTTTCAACATTATTGTGAATCATAATTATGTCATTATATGTTATAAATATATTACATGTATTTACACTACATAATTAGACCTAATTCTAATTATGTAGATTCATGGTAATCAGTTAAAATTTGCTTTAAAAAACCAAGATAATTCCTCCAACAGATGCTACCTTAATAGAATATTAAGTTTGTGAAAACCTCCTGAAACTAAGAAAAATTAATAAGTAATGATTAAGCCTATAATAAGCAAACTGAGTAAGATGCCATGTCACCACTTCCCTACAGAATCATTATGTTAAAAGTGTTACTCCTAGGTATACCCCTCCCAAATTGTCATATATTAATATTGATTTTTTGAGATTTCTAAATTTGACAAAGAAAATCTTTCAAAGTGAAGACACAAAGTCCTAGAGGTTTGTTTTGGATACAAATGGCATAAATACCCAATTTTCATGCTTGTTCAGGGGAAAAAAAACCTTTTAAATAAAATTGTTCTAGTAACAAAGAGGTAAATACAAACACTATTTCCCCCTGGAACCTCACGCACTCAGTGTTAAATCTAGCATCATTGCTGTAAATTGCTAGTTGTAGTGTTTGATTGACGTGTTTACCCAGATAATGTAACAGTTTTTGTGAAAGAAATCTACTTAGTGTCTAGATGACATGAAGCATGTTTCTTGGGGAAGGAAAAGCCCCAAAGTGTTCTTTTCAATGGGAGCCTTTATTTCTCCACATCTTTCAAGCTGATAACGAATCATCTAATTTGTTTTACTTCCTTATTTACTCAGCATTCAACTGTTCAGTTGCAATGTATATCCCAATATGATTTTACAAATCCATCCTCCCTCCCCAACCTGACCATGGCCCTATCCATGGCTCCCTTTTTGAGAAACTTTTCCTCCTTCAGGGTTGAACGTTTCAAACAATGGAGATGGAGGCAGGAGCTGTGGGGTCAGCTCTCAGTATCCAGCAAGCTCATTTTTGTAAGGGGCCACTTAAGTCAGCATTAGTTGGGTTTCATGTCACCCGTGCCTAAGCTTGAACTCCACTATGAACAACTTGTATCTCAGAAACCCCCTAAAGAGTATAGAAAGTTAAATAGTTGAGTTGTCTGTAAAGTGGTTTGACTGATTATTTCCTCTGAGTTTGCTAATTATTTTGATACCTAGGTATCTAATGTTTCTTCTAAGAAAATGTTATATACATCAAATGAAGATAGGTGGACTGAGAATCAGGAGTCCAGGCTTGACATTCTCCTATGACCCTGCCACTATCTATATATGTGACCTTGGGCAGAACATTTCACTTCTCTAGACGTCAGTTTCTTTATCTGTAAAATCTAGAATTTGGACTAGCCGATCTCTATGATCCCTTTCAACTCTCATTTCCTATAATTCTAAATTAAGTCAATATAACACAGCAAAGGTGAAGATGGGTTATGTTGCCATCATCAATACTGTTAAATATTTACTGTATATCCCCTGTTCATTCATTCACCAAGAATTTCATAGAACCGTAGAATGTTAAAGCAGGGAGAAAAAAAACCCTTAGAAAACATCTACTCCTCACAAAACACAGAATAGAGGTTATCTAGTCCCATCCCTCACCCCTGCTTTATTTTATAAGTGAGGATACTAAGATTCCCCATGTGCCCCCCAAAAAATCTACCTCAAGGCAACAGAACTAGGTAGCAGAGGTGGAGCTGAGAAGTGGTATGCAGAATTTGGCAGCAATTTAGAATGTGGTCTTCTAATTTTAACCTTGTAATCATAGGCAAAATCACTTCACCTCTGTGATTCTCAGTTTCCTTATCTGTAAAATTAGGTTAATTACACCTGTAGTACCTCCCTGCCAAGCTTGTGGTGTGTTTCAAATGGTTTGGTATCTTTAAAGCACTTTACAAATGTTAAAACATTATGCATAAATTTCATTTAGCATTATCATTATTATTCTTTACTTTATCTATATTCTTAAATATCAAACTAACACATACATATATGTAGATATATACACATGTGAGTGTATTGTCATCCAATCTCTATATTAGTCAATTTGACAGTCAGGAGATTGTCATATAACCAAATACACAAAAATGGCTTGGTCTATATTCAAAAGGAACTTTATATAGTACTTCTCTGCAGCTCTCAACTAAAGAAAAATATGAATATACTTCAGAATGGAAGAACTGAAGTGTTTTTAGTCAATTCAATGATTTCTCTAATTGTGCAAAACCAACTACATTTCCTAAATTGATGTCTAGTGGATTCCACAGCATTGCAGACCCCTGTTCAAAAATCCTAACAGTGTATTACTACTCTTTTATCTATATCAAGCTATTTTGAAATAAGCAATTGATTGTAGTTTGCCATAATCCCGAAGCACTATACAAGATAGGAAGAATGAATGGGGAAGAATGGCTAAATGACTTCCTCTGTGACATGAGATGGAAACTGGTATCCTAACAGCATGAGGATGACTTGTCTTTTCACCACTCTATTTGTCTTCATCTAGTCAGATTTTTATCCGGATGCTATCCTAGCATGTGCAGAGGCAGAATAGTATAGCCAATCAATCAGTCAATAAGCATTTACTAAGCGTCTGCTGTATGCCAGGCACAGAGCTAAGCACTGGGGGATATAAAAAGCAAAAGAGTCCCTGCCCTGAGGGAGTGTACAATCTAATGGAGGAGAGTAATGACCCTAAGTTAAAAAGATCAGGGTTGACATCCTGTCTCTGCCATAAACTGACTCTATGACCACGTGAAAGCAACTCAACTTCTCATTGTCTCTTTGAGGCCATCAGTTGCAGAGTAGGCATTATTCAACATTGGCCAAAGGAATAAGAAACTCCAGGAGTTCTCTATATAAATGACATTATAGACCATGTCCCCAAAATAATCCTTTGTCTATGAAATTCAACTTTTAATAATTTAAGCTAATAAACTAAATCCGCTACATTTGATGTGACATCAACCTTGTTTTTGAAAGCGTACCCTCTAGGTAAACTTGCAGCAGCTAAGTAGCCTAGTTCATGAAAAGGCAATGGATTTAGAGTCAGGAAGACCCATGTTCAAATTCAGCCTGAGACACTGAACTAGCTGTGTTACTCTGAGTAAGTCACTTAACTTATGTCTGCCTCAGTTTTATCTTCTGTAAAATGAGGGTGATAACATCACCTACCTCTCAAAGATGTTGTGAGGATCCCACGAGATTATATTTATAAAGTATTTATCATCATCACCACCACCACCACCACCATCATCATCACCATCCTCCTCCTCCTATGCTCCAGAACCATCAAACTGCCCATCTCTGCTGCCTCTGCATTTTTTTAGTGAAATCAGGACCACCTGCAGAAGGTCTTAAAATGTATCATCCACCTTTTCATCATTAAGAGGGTAGAAGTCTAACTACTTCAATTTTCCCTCTTTAGATATTCACTTCCTTTAAGCTATGAAAATTTCTAGTTTCAGGACAGAAGATATAGCAGGGAGGATCTTCAGTAAATGCAATCTTTATAGTAGTGCTTGATTTATAAGGGAAACCACTTAAATACCCATCAAAAAAGGGCAGTTATACCCATATTTGAAATCTGCCTTTAAGTTCAATGTCACCGTTTTGATGAAGGAGGCATTCCCACAAGACAAATAGTCTGCAGGATACCATGGGGACTGCCGAGAAACTGTAATTCAAGCCCTGTATTGTGCTTCATGTTCATCATCAGTGAATGGCCAAAGTGTGAGCTCTTCAGTGTTTCACACTATATTGAATCTCACACTGAGAAACAGCTCTTGTAATACAAGATATATTTCAAGGGTTCTCCATTTTTTTAAGTGTTAAATTTATTCTAGCAAGATTTTGTTCCCTACAAAAACTCTGTTCAGTCTGTCAGACAAGTCACTCGCTCATTTGAGCATTTTTTAGTCCTCAGCGTATGGAGAGAAGCTTTTATTAGCTGGGTGCAAGTAAAATTAGTTGTTCCTCTACACCCTGTCCCCATATCCATCCCTCCCTACCCTACCACCCACCCCTTGTCCTCATACAATAACAAAATAACTGATTGGGGGAAAGTTGTTGTAGCAAGTTTCTCTGATAAAACCCTATCACTCAAATATACAAGGGACTGAGTCAACTTTATAAAAACAAGAGCCATTGCCCAGTTGATAAATGGTCAAAAGATAATAAGCAGGCAATTTTCAGAAGAACGAATCAAGGCTATAAATTGTCATAAGAAAATAATGATTTAAATCACTACCAATTAGGGAAACGCAAATTAAAACAACTCTGAGATACACCTTATACCTATCAGACAGGCTAACAGAACACAAAAACAAATGCTAGCAGGAATATGGGGAAATATGGACACCAATTCTCTCCTGGTGAAGTTGAGAACTAGTCCAACCATTATGGAGAACAATTTGGAATCATGTCCAAAGGGCTATTAAACTCTTCATTCCCTTTGACCCAGCAATAACACTCCTAGGTCTATATGCCAAAGAGATTGAAAAAAGAGAGGGGGGACATATTCATAGCAGCTCTTTTTATAGTGGCAAAGAATTGGAATTGAAAGGGTACCCATCAATTGAGGACTGGGGAAACAAGTTCGGGTATATAATTGTGAAGGAATACTATGAGGTAGTTGGGTGGCACAGTGGATATAGTACTAAACCTGAAGTCAGATACACTCATCTTCTTGAGTTCAAATCTGACCTTGGACACTCACTAGCTGTGTGACCCTTGGCAGGTCACTTACCCCTATTTTCCTCAGTTTCTTCATCTATAAAATGAGCAGGAGAAGCAAATGGCAAACCACTCCAGTACCTTTGCCAAGAAAGCCCCAAATGGGATCATGAAGAGTCAGACATGACTAAAATGACTGAACAACACAAGTAAGGAATGACAACCAAGATGGTTTCAGAAAAACCTGGAAAGGTTTCTATAAACTCATGTAAAGTAAAGTGAACAGAACGAGGAGAACATTGTACATAGTAACAGTATTGTATGTTGATCAACTATGGATGATTTAGCTACTCTGATCAAGGTAGTGATGCAATAAAATTCCAAAGGAACCATAATGAAAGACACTATCCACCTCCAGAGAGAGAACTGACAAATTCTAAACACAGAGTAAAGCATACCGTTCTGATTTTCTTTATTTTTATTGTTTTATTTTGTTTCTGTTTTCTTTTGCAACATGGTTGATGAGGAAACATGTATAACCTTCACATATATATAATCATATATAAACTTCATATGTATAACTAATGTAAAATTGTTTGCCTCCTCAAAGTGGGGGGGAGGGGCAGGAGGGAAGGAGAATTTGGAACTCAATTTTTTTTATAAGTTGAGCACTACATTTTTTCATATGTAATTGGGAAAGATTTAACAAAGTAAATAAAAATAATTTTTAAATGTTTAAAGAATTAAAATCCTCCTTTTAAACTAGAGATAGTCTATGGTTTTTAAGACTAAGAGAATCTGGTGACATACTTGCTGAGAAAATTTCATATTAACTCAAATATATAAGCCTTAATAAGCCAATTTCCCATTCAGTTTAATCTATTTTCAGCAGATCAAAATAATTAAAAATGCTAACAGTTATGGTAATTTTCAATACACGGAGAGAGAAGCAATTTAGATAGCACCTTCCCGACGAATCTATATTTGTATAAATGCTGATCAAGAATATTTGTTCAATTTTATACAAATCAAACATGAATAATTTCTCCCATATTACTACTACCATTGTTATGTTTCCACTCTATCTAGTTATCCATTTGCTGCTGGCATTCTGCTTTAGGAAGATTTGATTAAAATCAATAAGTTATTGGGAAGAGTGCAATTAGCAGTCTTTCACCTATAATAGCATTGTCTGTTAAGCCTCCTTGGTGTTAATCACAATATTTTAGCATGACTCTCCTATCCAGCCATGCAATTTAATGAAATGCAAGGCTTAAAAAGCATCCTTAAATTGGGGCACTGAAAATATGCCTCTGTGTTTTTCACTATTTTGATAGAAATACTCAGCTTCTACAATATCCAGAAGATCATTGATATTTTCCTAAATTTAAAATCTTGGAAATTCAATTAAAACATTATTAAGCACCTACTGTGTGCCAGATTCACTAAGTCCTCAGCAATCAAATATAGAAACAGATCTATATTGACCTCAAGAAGCTTACTTTCTACTACTACTGGGGGAAAAAGAAATAATGTATAGTTTGGTAAGAGGATAAAGATATATACAAAGCAATTTGGAGGACAGGAGGGAGTATAAACAGTTGGGAAAATCAGAAAAGATTTCATTTAGAAAGTGACATGAGCTGAATCTTAAAAGTATATGATGATTCTAAGAGGAGAGGTGAGGAAAAAGCATGTTCCAGGCATAGACAACTGTCAATAAAATAGCATGGAGATTAGAGACGGAATATGATGTTCAGGGGCCAAGAAGAACAGTTTGACTGGAACATAGACACCTGGGAGGGAAAGACAGTTGGAAGCAGAGTATGAAGGACTTTACATTTCTGTATACTAAAATATTTACAAACTAATTTGTTTTATATAAACTTTAAAGGGATTCAGTAGTAGCATATAACATACTGCCATATAGATAAGCATAGATAATTTCTACCTGGAAGAGAATTTAGAGTAATCTAATCTCATTTCTTCTTTTATTCTGATATAGAAACTAAGGCCCAGAGAAACTAATTAACTCACCCAAAGTAGTTAATTGACAGAATCAAGATTCAAACCCAGATTCTCTGATTCCAGACATATCTTTTCCTCCACACCATCCTGTCATATACATGTATGCACAGATATAGGGCATTATAGATGTGCATACATACATACACACTTATGTAGGATGGATTTTTTTTCAATGTAATAAGCACTTACTCTATATGTCAGACCCTATCATAGAGAGACAGAGACAGACAGAAAGGGAGAGAAAAAGAGAGATGGAAAGATAGATAGATATAGATAGATAGATAGATAGATAGATAGACAGATAGATAGATAGATTTGTGTGTGTATATAGAAAGAGGCAACCCCTATACTTAAGAAGCTTACATTTAAATAGGGTAAAGCTGGGTTGTTGTCCTTCATTCTCTAAGAGGACCAAAATGACATCACTATGCTAGAGTCACATTACGATGTGTCCAACTCTGGTTAATCAGACCAATACGAGTTCAGAATGTTCTACCACAGGTCAGACACAAATAGTTCATGTGAATATTGGAGTAGATTCTCTAAATTTGCACATCTTGCATCTCTTTTGAGCTGTTTCAATTCTGCTTTGCTCATAGAGCACAGCATCTTCTCTGATATGGGCATGCCATGCTGAGCAGTCCTGTGCCAGTGTCTCCCATGTCACATGATCAATTCCAAAGTTCTTAAGAGAGATCTTGAGAGGTCCTTGTATCACTTCTTCTTACTACTATGTGAACATTTGACCTGTGAGTTCTCCATAAAATAGTCTTTTTGGCAAGCATACATTTTGCATTCAAACAGTGTGACCAACTCATTGGAGCTGAGCTCTCTGAGTTATAGTTTGAATGCTTGGCAGTTTAGTTGGAGAAAAGACCTCAGTGTCTAGTATATTATCCTGCCAGGTGATCTTCAGAATCTTCCCAAAACAACTAAAATACAAACGATTCAGTTTCCTGGCATGGCACTGGAAGATTGTCCACATTTCACAGGCATGTGACAATGAGCTCAGCTCAACAGCTCTGTAGACTTTCAGTTTGGTAGTCAGTCTAATACCTCTTCTCTCCCATACTTTCTTTCAGAGCCTCCCAAACACTGAACTAGCCCTGGCAATGCATGTGTTAACCCCATTATCAATGTGTACATCCCTGCAAAGTACACTATCAAGCTAAAAGTTATCCACAGCATTCAAAACTTCTTCATTTGCTGTAACCAATGGTGTAATGGTGGCTGATGAAGCACCTATGTTTTCTTGGTGTTAGTTGTTAGACCAAAATCAGCACAAGCAGCAGAGAATTGATCCATATTTTGTTGCTTCTCAGCTTCAGAGGCTACATTAAGTGCAATGCATACACAGGAGGGGTGACCAGATAATAGTGTTGCCATGCTTTTTTCCCCATGGGGAGGTAGAAAAGATTGGGGATACACAGTCAGTGGCAGAAAGATAGTAAGATTGCCTAGGTGGTTGACAGTGTGGAAACTGAATCTGAAGAGTACTGAAGTGGGAAGGATCACAATGAAGCATTCTGGGGCAGATAAGAGAAATGGAAATGGAAAGACCTGGATTCAAGGACAACTTCTTAAAACCACTGGCCATATAACCCTAGACAAAAATCAATTAATTTTTCACTTCCTCAGGCAATTGATTAAAATTGTAATTATATTTCAGTTAAGGTGCTAATTTGAAAAGGTAGGAGAAGAGTCTGACCCAGAATTCCCTACACTGATGGATTCATGACACTAGTCTATATATACACATGCATACATACAGGCATGCACACATATTTTACATAATATATAAATATGTCTTTATATATATATTAATATACAATATTAATATATATAACATATTTACATAATATATAAATTAAGTCTTTTTGGACCAGGATAGTGATTTCATCAGTGCAGTGAAACCCTGGTGAATAACATCCTTTATCAATGAAGACTGTGCCCTCTACAATTTATAACATTAGTTGCCTGAAACACTAAAAAGTTCAGGGATACACAGACAGTTTTTATGAGAGCTTGGACATGAACCCAACTCTTCAAAACTATAATACCACACAACCTTTCATATATCTGCATGTGTTTATTTAGCTATGTTCTGGTGAACCAAGATTTAGCTCCTTCTGATAGGAATTAAGAATTCATTCATTAGAAGAAGGTCTTTATAGCAGTATAGCCATATCTTTCTGCTTAAAATGCCACAGTGGTTCTTCACTCCCTATCGAGTCAAGTTCAGACAATTTAGTTCTGCACTCAAGGCCTTCCACAATATAGCTACTTTTGTTTCTTTTGTAACCTCATCTCTTGGTGTTCCTTTCTAAGTATTTCATTTTCCACCACAACTCACCTCTCCTGCCATTGTCATCTCTGTACTTTCCACTGCGTGTCTTTGCTCATGTAGGAAAAATGTAATTTAAAAAGGACAAAAAGGATGAAAATCAATTTCATATGTTTTAGATGGAAGAAGCATGGTAGACAGCAAACATTTCATCTACCAAAGATCTGAGCGTTTTATCACTTATCACACTGCCTGGCACATAGTAGGCACTTATGAAATATTTCTGAATTTATTGATTTTAGTGTATTTTAAGTTTAGTATGTTTTCAAATTGTAATCTGGCTGCCATAAAAGCTAATATTAACTTAGGCTATGTTAATAGAATCCTAACATCTAGAACAAGGATGATTGGAATTTTGCTGTACATACTACATCCTGCTTCCATCAGAAAAGAATATTTTCTTTAGATCTGGGCACAGTCTTATTAATGACACTGAAAAGCTAGAGAGCATCTGGAGGTAGACCACAGTGGTAAAGGGCCTGGAGACTAATTGAAGGAACTGGGGATTTTTAGCCTGGCAAAGAGAAAGCTTAAGTTAAATATGATAACTATGTCAAATAGTCAAAGAGCTATCAGATGGAAGAGAGATTTAATTTGTTCTTCTCAGCCCCAGAGGGCAGAACTGGCAACAATCAGTAGGAGGTATAGGTTAAGAGTCAGATTTAGAGTTTTAATGCAAAATAAAACCTTCTAAAATGGCTACTTAGAGATAAGTTGCTAATCTGCATTAATGAAGTGAGTTTCCACACAGGAAGGTCCCTACACTGACAAATTATGTTTGAACTAAAAATGAGAAGTAAAAATTAGTGGGAAAGAGGGGATTTTGGTATGAATTGAATATGCTGTCCTACGTTGCGTATATTTCCTAAACCATTGCCTTACTCTCCATTTTTGCCTATGTAGACACTGCCTAAAATAAACAATCAAGAAGATCGAAGATACTCAATACTCCTCTTATTTATTTTCATAATTCTAGGTCAGCTAAGAAGATTTGAGCTGGTTAAAATCTTTTTATGCATCTAATAAGTTTAAATGACTATTTTAAAATAATAATGGATGTCTGATTAGACTCAACAGAAAATTTGGGGAATTAATTTTTCAGTCTCTAACTTCTGAAGTCCTTGCTGCAAAATCACTGCAGCATTTCCATATTTTCATTTTAATAAATGTTACCTAGTTGTCAACATCACCTGCAGGATACCACATAGATTGTTTGTAATGAAAATAATGCTATTCATTCCACCTTCTTAAGAATCCAAAATTAATAACTTTTTCAAAAACATATATTTTTATGGAAATTTCCTAGCATGTGATAAAATAAGTCTTTCAGGAGATGGTTACTGTTAATTTACATTTTTGAGACACATTATAGAGGAAATGGCTTAATGACATTGGAAAGAGAAAAGGCAAGGGATTCATCCTCCCAAGAAGATTCCTCTAAATAAATTGCTATAGATCCACACTGATCCTTTCCCTCCAACACCCCCACATGCACACTCCATGATAGTAATGCCTATCCAGGAGCTGGCTAGCTTTCTTAAAAGCTTTTTCATAAAAGATCCACTCGGTACAATGGAGGGATTTTCTGGTGTATTTAATGTTTCAAGGATAGTAATGCAACACTCTGGTTGTCTAACTATTATCCCTCACTCTTAGCATATGACTGAGTGGCACTCCCCCCATACACACACCTTTTCTAGTCATGTTAGTCCTTGCTAATATCTTTTCTACAACTCTGTACATAAAAGTCATCACTGATAACCTACTGTAACTTTTACACACTATATATCTTTCCATTGACCTTTAGTTGGCTTGAAATTCTGATTTTTCTGAGAAGGTAGTGTTCCATGGTTAATAGCCATGTAACATCACTCATGCAGCATGAGACTATTATTGTTAAAAAGAAGGCATTTGTGACAGGGCACAGCCTGGAATCTGTAAAAGTCCTATATACAGCTTCCTATATGTGATCTAGTTCTGTCTATTATTCATATTTAATTTTGCTCTCTCTCGTTGTTCACCTGCAGTTCCAGTCCCAAACATATCTACTGATTTACTAACTCGATGGACTGACCTGTTATGAGCCAAACAAAACGCATTCCATAACTATTTTGTGTGTATGTGAATTACTAGTTCAATTGCTTTTGACTCTGGATCACATAGCAGGCCCCATAATGTTCTAGAGTTTGATATAATCAGCATATCATCCATGGACACAAAACATCATTTCATGGGACATGTACTTATCCTGATTTTCAGAATTCATGATGATCATAAGCCAATGGATTATCAGAAAGATAACTACACCAGTAGCTGTTCAAGAGGATGAAAAAGTAAGGTGACCTTGTGAATGTTGTTGTTCAGTCATTTCAGTTGTGTCATACTCTTCATGACCCCATCTGGGGTTTTCTTGGCAAAGATATGGGAATGGTTTGCCATTTGCTTCTCCAGTTCATTTTACAGATGAGGAAACTGAAGGAGAGTTAAGTGAATTACCCAGGATCACACAACTAGCCAGTGTCTGAGGTTTGATTTGAACTCAGATCCCCCTGACTCCAGAGATGGTATTCTATCGTCTGCATTACCTAGCTGCCCAGTAACCTGACAAAAAGAATGTACAAAACAAATCAGCATGTTATGGGGGATCAGCTGGAAATCTAGAGGACTGGATTTGGTCATCAGAGATCTAAGTTTTAACCCACTTTTGACACTTGCTGGCTATGTGGCCAAGAACAAGTCATACAATCACAGTATTATAGATTTAGATCGAGAAGGTACATTCTTTATGTAACCTCTCTAGTTTTAGTTTCCTTATCTTGGTAATGAGGGCAGTAATTTTTGCACTGTGTCATATAGGGTTGTCAGACAGAAAAGTTTTAGTTTGTCTGCAAATTTTAAAGAGCTATATACTAATGTAAACTATCTCCCCCCACATCTGGAGCCTGAAGAATAGGAACTGAGGTTAACAACCCTCTCTTACAAAGCCAAAAGTTACCTCAGATATGCCTTTCAAGATCCAAAAGAACCAATGAGTTGGATATGAGACCAGAACCAAAACTAAATACATGTTTCACATTTGAGATACTTTCTGGGTGTGTCTCATCTCCTGCTATCTTGAGACATAACTACAAAGCTTATATCACATGTGAGCTCTCTAGTACCTAAATCAGAGCACAACCTCCTGCCTGAAAATTCCAGAACACCTGTGCCACCTCCACCACTTTCCATCATCACAGGTCTCTGACAAAGGTTCCAACCAACTGGTAATTCCCCAGACCCATGTGTAGCAAATTAGTACCTCTTGCTGCTCTAATCACTGTGACTCATAATTGCAGTTTCTCAAAATGAAAAACCTTCTTCTCTACTACCTACTGTCACCCTTCTTCAGCTCATCCCTAAGCTTCTTTAGTCCTTTCTTTCTTTTATATTCTCATTCTATTGTGCCCCCTGGAATTCCAACTCCAAGTCTCTTCAAGACATCAAGCATTTATGGAGCACCTACTATGTGCCAACCACTATGCTAAGTTTTGGGAATACAAAAAAGGCAAAAAACAGTTCTTACACTTAAGGATCTTGATGTGTTATGGGAAGAGAGTATACAAAATACAGGCCAGCCAGCTTGAATTTGATTCCTGTAAAAAATGTTCGAATGTATTATTAAAGGGGTGATTAGTGAACAGCTAGAAAAGAAGGTAATAATAATAAAGAACCATCATCACTTCAACAAGTACAAGATATGCCAGAAGATTGACTTATCACGTCTTGACAAGTGATTAGACTGGCTGACCAGGGAATACTGTAGATATATAATAGCTTACCCAGGTGTTAGCAAGTATTTGACAAAATCTCTCATATTATCCTTTTGGACAAATAGAGAGATATGGATGAGCAGTATGGTGAATCGGATTCAAAATTTACTGAATGACTGGACTGTAGCCCATTGAGTAGTTATTAATGAGTCAATGTCTGTATGCAAGAAGGTTTCTAGATCAGAGCCTCTAGGGATCTGCCCTTCGTTCTATACTATTTTGTATTTTTTATCAATCATGGATAAAGGCATAAGTGACAATTTAAAAAATCACACATTAGGATAGAAAGCTAACACAATAGATGATCATATGGACCCAGAAAGATCTTAATAGGCTAGAATGTTGGATTAAACACAATTGAAATGTACTTAACATGGCTAAATGTAAAGCCCGTATTTAAAACAAAGTCCACCTAAAATTTCCCTTCATTCTAGATTTATTTCCCTCCTTCCTACCCCACCTCCCAGATTTTTAATCTTCAAGCATTCATGGAAACTGTCATTGTACAAAAGATACCAGATCCCTGGCTATCATGTCCGTTGTTCCTCCTAAATGTCTTCCAACACCCTAAGCCAGGCAGAGGAATTTGAACACTTGTTGCTTTCCATTGTTAGTCATTTTTTGCATGTATTTCATACATGCAGGTATTACATACATGCATTATTACATACATGCAAACAAAACTCTTTCTCTTTGTTTTTTTTTTTTTTCAAAGTAAGCACTAGGAATTGATGTCAAACCCTGGGAAGACTAAGTTCTAGAGAAACTAAATATAGTCAGATTAGTTGAATGGAAAGTCATTTTTATATTTTGTTGCCTAAGCACCCTGCATATTATAATTATGAGACAACCAATATATAAAACAAGAAAGAAAAATAAGATCAACATTTGCAGAAATGTTCTTTGGAACCTGATTCTGGAAGGCACCAAAATAGCACCCCACCTCTCTTCTTCCTAGTCACTATAGCTTTGTACTTTTCTGGAGGGAGGGGGTAGATTCACCTAATCATATCTTCATCAGACTGCAAAGTAGGTCATCTCTCCTGTCACTCACCATGTTTTTGGTGAAAATCTATCTGATAGCAAAAGCACTCATAACACAAACTATGTGCACTTAAAAGAAGTTTCATTGATATCTCCTCTTGTTTTATGCTACAATCATTTCCTCATCAACCTAAGCTTTCTTCCACAACATTTACCCTTCAAATTCTCCCTTATAATAAAGAAAAACAATAAGGAAAACTGACCACCAAAATTTCTATGTCTAACATATGAAACACTGCAGCCCAATATTCTCTCTACTGAGAAGAGGGAAGGGTGCTTTATCATGTGCTACCAGGTACGAGTATTGTGCATTTAATTTTATTCCTTCTTGTCCACAGTCAGATTCCTTCAGGGACCTTGGGTTAACAAATGAACGCTGACTTTCTGGTCTAAAACAGTGACATAAGAGTGACATTGCCACCAGTGAGCACCATTACCTCTTGGAGGAGAAAGGAATACCACTATTATTGATGAATGAACCTTTCTTTTTGCAATATTCAGTGGAAAGTGGAAAGTTCTTACTGATAGGGTAGATGACTAGGAGTTAAGTATAAAATTCTTTTCCTCCTCTGCTACTGACTTATAAAAAATATATAGGGGACCTGGCCAACTAACCCCATATTTAACCAAATCTTTTATAGGCTTCCATATACCTTTTCAGTCTGCAGAACACTTTGGTTTTCCAAAGATCACATTCCTAACAACAACTTATTGATTTCCATATTCTGAGACTATATTTCCAGACTAAGCTAGGGAGTGCATTATCAACCTCCACACTGGTTACCTTCTTTTTTTAGGACGCTGGAATTTAGAGACAGAAAACCCAAATTAAAGTTTTTCTTTTGCTCTACCACCAGTGTGACCTTGGGCAACTTTTCTGAGCCTCAGTCTCCTCACTCATAAAATATAGGGAATGGAACAGAAGACCTCAAAGTTTCCTTCTTGCTCCAAATATTTACTTCTGTAATTTTATAAATTTCTCAATAATGCAGACAACAGAAAAGGGCAATATGACTTGAGGGTAAAAATAATCCTTCATTTTATGAAGCAAGAAGAAATCATAAAGCATAAGTTTGAAGAGATTTTGGATGTTATATACTCAAACCCCCTCTTTTTTTAATAGAACTGTTAAAGAACTTGTCTAAGGTCACACAGCTAGGTAACAACTGGACCAGAACCCAACCCATTTCCCACATTTCCAGATCAGTATTAACTTCACTAATTCCAATTGATCTGTTGCTATAAGTCTGTGAAAGGATGGGCCAATAAGTGTCACAAATAGGATCAGAGAACTGAGAGAATTTGGAAACTCAATTCTTCTTCTAAAAGCAGAATTCAGAAAGAAAAAAAACCATAGACATCCAAACCTGATCCAAATTCCAAGAACTTTTCCATTGAAACTTACAATGTTTTCAGTAACAGATTAGTTAAACTGGCTCTGTCCTAGTTTCTAGGCTACAAAACAGATCATAGTAAGGTCTTCCTTAATGCTAATACTAATACCTATATTAATAATTATTATGAAGGTGTTTCTAGAGTAATGTAAAGTTTACAAAACACATTATATGCATTATTTCATTTGATATTCATAGGCACCTTGTGAGAAAGCTATATGAGTGAAACTGTCACTTCAACAGGAAATTAAGTTTAACAGAACCTTAGTAAAAAAAAAAAAAAGAATTCCGGTAAATCAGGGCAGCTGATTTCATTGTTGTCTGGAACTCCTGGTTGACAACTCCATCTATCACTTCAGATATTCAACTCTTCTGTAAATTTTAGTCTGAGAGAATTGCCTGAGGCATGGAGAGTTTAAGTAGTTTACCTGTGGCCACAGCCAATATATATTATAGGTAGAGCCTAAACCAAGGCCTTCTTGATTCCAAGGCTAGTTCCCTACACGATATCACATTGCCTCTCCTAGAGAACATGAAGGGTTGTTAAAGCTGAGAATCTGAGAGAAAGCAGACATCTGGGTAGCAAAGTCTAGAAGCTGATTTTAATCACTTGTTCTCATACACTAAAACTAGGAAGGCTACAGGCCCTGGGTCCTGTCCCAATCCCTCATGTATGATATCACTAGTTGGAAACTGTGTTGATAAACTTCTGGCAAAGGAAAGTATCTAACTGTTAAAATTTAGATTCCCCAATAGCATCCACATAGGAGGAGAGAGCACTTAGAAGGTAGTCAATGGGCCCAGACTCTGTAAGTAAAGTCCCAGAAGGAACTCACCAAGAAAAAAGGGAGGCCGGCATGATGAAGAAATATTACTGGGTGAGAAGGTTTTAGACTTTGAGCAAATTTCCAAGGTGGCCCTATTTCTGAGGCATGATGTCCAGAAAGATGCAGAACCAGGAGAAAAACAAGCAATAGTGCTTTAGTCAAGTTACAGTATAGTGCTTAAAGTGTTTAGGGTTATTACGTAATGATGATTAACTTAGAAATTGCACATTGGATGTCAACCAGTACAGATAAAAATGCAGATAAACAATAATGAGGGATGTCAGATAAAAAGGGAGGGTCCCTAGTACTAATAGTATAGTTCTGCTGTCCCTCCACTCTCACTCTTTGAAATGTTGGCCTCAGCCAAGACAGATACTTCCTTTGAATCACAAGCTCTAGGCTCAGCTCAAACACTGCATTTTAGAGGCAAATCCTCCTCATTATCTCACCCGACCCTAGACAAACATAAATGGCTCCTCAGAGCCACCATGGCAATCAAAAAGCTGATACTAGCCGCTTGGAAATCTAAAACAATGCTTAATACAAAGCAGTAGGTTAACGAGCACTTATAAGCAGTCAAATTAGAATGCTCTACGTTCAATCATAGGGATGCCCAGGATAATTGCAATATGCAACTTCTTCCTAGACTTCCATTGTCACAAGAGAAAAAAGCATGTGGATGTGGAAATTCTTTCCTTAACTCTACAACTTCAGGATCAGCGATAAACTAGCCATGGTCACAGGTGATTTAAATCACTGCCTACTACATGGTCCATATCTCCAAGCCTTTTTAATCCTTTATATTTAGTAATTTACAAATTTCATTTATATATATATATTTATATAAAATATTAAATATATATATTTAGTAATTACCTTCCTCCCCTCTCTCTCTTATTTCCCATAAACTTGATTTTAATAAATATTTCTAGTCTTGACTTCCTTTTTTAGAGTTTGATCAAATGAACCATTGTTTGTCACACACATGAAAGAGAGAAGCTTTTCAAGGAGATAGAGGGGTTTAGTTTTTTTTTACCTTGTACACATTGGTCATGGGGACTTAATAATAGGAAGGGAATTCTCATGTTTTGTTTTTCACAACTCAAAAAATATGCAAACAATAACTAGAAAAGCAAATAAAGTATAATTAGTAACATAATAGATGTACAAATCTATTGTCATAAGATTTCTGAGAAGGAACTGTGCTCTTTCCTCTAGATAAATAAGAAAGACTTCATGTCAAAGGTGACTGAGTGAGAAATAAAAAGAATTAATAAAGTAAAGCACTCCAGATGTAGGTAATGAAGTGGACAAAAGCATGAAAGAAGAAAATCATGCAGCATGAACAGAGAATATCAAATCATCCCAGTTTGGCTAGAGTTTAGAGACAAGTCGTTGACATCAGATTAGAAAGACATTAACTCATATTGTAGAGGCCTGGAATGCCAAGGAAAAGAGTTTGGACTCTATTCATTAGGCCATGAGAAGCCATTGGAAATTTTTTGATCAAAGGAATGAAATGATCACACTTATTCATTACTAATTCATCTTAAGTACCTAATATCCATCTAGAATTTTTGAGACTAGTTCTTTTAATACCGTTTTCCAAAGCAAGGCAAGGGAATAAATTGTATGAGGGGCAAAAGAAAAAAAACACATTCCTTTAAAACCAAAAAGATAGTCACCTCACCTTACAGGTATGACCTCTGTTGCACAATATAAAAAGGAGGCCAAGTGTATGGCATAGCAAAGGGATGATGAGAAAACTCAAGCATTGCAAAAATAGAAAGAACTAAAATATTCCAATATTCTTCACTGAGAGGGTCAAGAAGGCATTCATACTATCCATTGATAACTAAATGTATAAGAGTTGGAGTGGTAGACAAAATGTAACTTAGACTTGCTTTGACTCCCTCCTTCTCTGACCTTTGTAGTACCTTCCTCCATCCATTACCTCATAAACCCCACTCCAAAGCTTGAAGGTACCTTTCATATCCCTTATTGCTTCAGATTGTACCTTATCCAGATTGTACCTTATCCTTTAGATTTCCCTTATCTTACCCCTATCAAACCTTGCCAATAGCTAATTTAAAAAAATACAAAAACCAACTAACATCAAGGTATTAATGGCTGATAGTTACTAAAATTTTATCCCTCTTAGGTATTATTGTATTTTAACAGAGGGTGAGGCCTCAACCCAAAGGAATACACATTTTAAATGGTTGCATTTCACGCATTAAGATTATGTGGGAAAGGGTATGCTGGAGCCAGTTCTTACACAGAGTATTAATTGTTAAATTTCCAATGTGAGCATTTATAACTCAAGAATTGCCACAAATCAGAGGCTAATATTTTGTTTTATTGATTTGTGGAGTTCAGAAGCTAATAGAGAAAAATATTAATGATGCAGATCAAACATAAAATATATCACATGTACTTTGGGGGAAGTGAGGAGAGGTAGTTATTAAGCATTTATCAGAACACTCCTTGAAGAAGGTCTTTCCATCTAATTGCTTCCTTAAGTCTATCCTGTTCATATCTCAGGGTAAAATAGGAAAACTACTTAGTTTAGAGTCAAAGGACTTGGGTTCAAATTCTGACTTGATCACTTGTCATTCAACAAATAAACATTTATTAATGCAGGCACTGTGCTAAGAGTTGGATTTACAAAAAAGGCAAGAGACAGTCGCTACCTTCAAGGAGCTTGTAATCTAATGGGGGAGATGCCAAATAAATATATGTATACAAAAAGCTATATATAGGATAAATAGGAATGAATTAACAAAATGAAGGCACTAAAATTAAGAGGGGTTGGGAAAGACTTACTCTAGAAGATGAAATTTTAGTTGAGATTTAAAGGAAACCAGGGAAGTCAGTCAGCAGAGATGAAAAAGTAGATCATTCCAAGCATGGAAGATAGCCAGAAAGAATGCACTGAGTCAAAAGAGGATGTATCTTGTTCAAGGAACAACAAGGAGGACAGTGTTTTCTGAACTGGCAAGTTTAGAGTGAGGAGTAAGGTATAAGAAGACTGGAAAGGTAGGAAAGGGTTTGAATACCAGGCAGAAGATTTTCTACTTGATCCTCAAGGCCATGGGGTGATACTGGAGTTTATTAAGTAGAGGAAAGGGGAAAGAAAATATGGTTAGCCATGAGCTTTAAGAAAATCACTTTAGTGACTACACAGAAGATGAATTGGAGTAGGAAGAGACATAAGACAGGGAGAGCCACCAACATGTTATTGCAAGTGAAGTGATGAGGGCCTACAGTAGTGTCAGAGGAGAAAAGACAGTATATCTGAGAGATGTTGAAAAGGTGAAATCAACAGGTGTTGGCAACAGATTTGATATGGAGGGTTGAGATAATGAGGAGTCCAGAATGACACCTAGGTTGCAAGCCAGAGGAATTTGGAGGATGGTGTTGCCCTCTACAGTAATAGAGAAGGTAAGAGATGGGGAAGCTTTGCAGGGAAAGATAAACATTTTGAGGTTGATAAGAGAATGAGAAGAGAGAAAGAGGAGGCCACCTATCATAGATGACTTTTTCAAGTTTAACCAAAAAGGACAGATAACTGGGATGGGAGGATCCAGAGAAGGCTTTTTCAGAATAGGAGAGATATGGACATGTTTATAGAGAGTAAAGAAAGAGCCAACAGAGAGCAAGAGATTGGAACAGATAATTGTTTGGAGGTGACAGAGGGAACAATCTGACAGAAGGCCTAGGAAGATATGGAATCACTTAAGCAAGTAGAAAGGTTAGCCTTGGTAAGTAGTTAAGCCACCTTATCATGTGAAACATGTGAAGGGGAAGAGAGTGATTGATACAAGAAGGAACATGACTGATATGAGATGAGGAAGAGGGGAGAAAAGGAAGCTCATGATGAATGACCTCAATTTTTTCTTAACAATATGAAGCCAAGTTCTCAGCTGAGAAGATGGGGGAAAGGGAAACCATGAGGAACTTGAGGAGAGATAAAAGGATTTGGAAGAGCCACCCTGGAAAGCAGTACAGTGAGTTGATTAGTCAAGTATAGAAGGATTGTCTGGCAGCAGTCAGGGTCCAGTTAAAGTTGTACAACATAAATTTTTAGTGGACCCAGTCAAAACAATTGCATGATTTTCTCCACCTTCTTTTGGCACTATGTGTGTAGGAGAAAGGGGGCAAATGGTGGGAGTAATCCAAGGATGAGTCTTGGTAAAGCATAATTAGTGAAATTGTAAAGGGGATAAGGATTTAAGGAAGGAGTATAGTGGAGAATCTAATTGGTTCACTAAGGGGTCAGGATGAGGAGAAGAAGAGAGTGTAACTTCTATAGCGAAGATGGCCTAAGAAAGAACTTAGGGGTTGAGGAAATGGGGGTCACAGTGAGGATGAAGAGTAAGGTTTTGAAAAGGAAGACAGGGAGAGGTGAAAAGCCAAGAGATTATGGTCAGATAAAGTGAGTTTCAGAATTCTTAGACGTGGAGGTGGTACATTTGGGAGTTACAACAAGATCAAGATATGACCGTCTCTGTGTGTGGTTGAATTAGAATGAAGACTAAATAATGAGAACTAGGTTGATTGAGGAACTGAGGTTCTCATCTGTGTGATTGGGGCAAGTAGCTCAACTGTCAAGCAACAGTGTGCTTTTTTATAAAATGAGAGGGTTAGACTAGAGGGTTAGAAGGGATTCAGGTACCTTGCTCTAAAGCTATAATCTTATAATCCTCAAACTCACCTGGAAATGGATTTAGTCTCATTTATGCAAGGTGGTTTTAATCCTTGAAACAGACCTCTGTGATATGGATCACATAGAATGAGGATGCAGTATAATTTTGGGGGGCTAGCATTTAATATCCATCATTTATCTAGTGCTTTAGGGTTTTCAAAGCACTTTACAAACATCTTATTTGATTTTCACAACAATGCTGACAAATAGGTGTTATTATTATAATCATTTTACAGATGAAGAAACTGAGGCAGAAAGAGGTTACATCACTTGCCCAGGGTCATACAGACAATAATTATCTGAGACAGGATTTGAACTCAAGTTTCTTCACTCCATTCCATCACTTTTTCCACTGTACCACCTAGCTGCTTCTATAAACCCACACCATACATGATGGACTTTTCTGGGTTTTGATTATCTATACTCAGTCTAATGGTATGAATTGCATGGGAATACAGAGTTATCAGGCACTGATTCATTGAGTGCCTTTGTGAATAAGAGCAAAATGAACCCACCATATCTTTCTGCCCCAGCTGACTTTGTAGCACTAAGTCACTGAGTACCCCAATAGACAGTGTTAATCAATAGATATTTTATGGAACTTCTCTGTAAGTTTCCATTCCAAATTTCATTCACATGCTTGGATCCAGCAGTAAACAGAGGGCAGATATTGCCCCTGGTGATATATTTCAGTGGCATTGGAATCACTTATTTGAATCAACCTCCAGGAATGCTGGACACAAAGAATAATTACCTGTATTCCTTAGTACTGCCCTTCATCAGTTAAGGAATTCTTTTTTTTTTTTAATAGGAAGGTTAATATTCTGATTGAAATTTTGCCTCTTTGTTGTGATCTCCCTAGTTAATTGTGATTTTTTTTTTTAAGAAAACCCAGTCTCGGTTAATGCTTAATTTGGCCCCAATTTGTTACCTATCTCACATTTTCTATGTAGGGTAAAGTTTTGTTTTGTTTTGTTTTGTTTCTACTCTGGATATTTCATTTCAGAGTAGCTGAGAGACTTTCCATTTGCAATGTTCAGGGACATTGAGATGGCACATGGCTTTGAAAAGGAGGTGTGGTAGAATCTGTTTGTGAGTGCAGATTGAATAAAATATTCATTAGTAAATAAAACTGAAGTTATTTTTTTCCTCACAAAGGAAGTGATTTTTAAACCACGACACCTCAGGTTACCATAGCAATACATGACATCTACAGATTAGCGACAGGGCCATATCCCACTCTCCAGAAAACACTTCATTAGAGGAAAGATGCATGACATGTCTTCAGGGTAGAATGTGGCAATAAAAGTAGATCATCTCTTAACAAAACACTTCCAATTTTTTATGACTGAAAATAATGGAAGATAATTTGGAGCAATTTCTACCGTAAGTGTACATGGTACTTCTCCAACATTATTTAATGTTTGTTCCCCATTTTTTTTCTAAATAAAAAATAAGAGGAGCTTTGTAGAGCTTGATTAACTTATTATCCTTCTTGAAAATTTCTTAAATGAAGTAATATTTTAAATACTGGAAAAGGAAAGGAAGAAAAAGACAAAATAATAGAGCATAGGAAGAAGAATTGCATCCGGAGGAGACACATTCATTCAGCAGAGTAAGAGCAAGACTTGCTCTGAAAACAAGCAAAAACTCCTATATGTGTATCCCGTATGGATTCTGAGCCAGTGGTCCATCCAAAGAAAAATGTCAGATGCCTGTGTGAGATTGCAAAATGGCATGGACCTTAACAAGGATAGTTTTTAGCCAGTTTTGTTTTGTGACTCAGTGTTGTCCAGGAAACAGAGAAGTGCTTAAAGATGTTGAGGTGGTAATGTCAATGAAATGATTTTGTACTTCATTTGAATTTTGTTATCATACAGACAACAGCCACAGGGAGCCAGTTCAGCACAGTGAAAAGACCATGGGATTTGAAGTTAGAGGACCCATGTTCAAATGCCAGTTCTGCCACTTTCTGCCTTGTGATATTGGGCAAGTCTTTGGGATTTAGTTTCCTCATCTTGGAAAAAGTGATTCCTGATGTCTCTTCCAGCTTTTCCCTTCCAATTTTCAATTTGCATGTGATTCCCTGTGATGAACAACTTTTGATTTAATTTAGTTCACGTGAATTCTGTTAACATTTATTGAAGCTAACAAGATACATGAAATATTTTATGGTGTCATGGGGAAGGAAGCATGGAACTTTTTTTGGGGAAGCTACATTGTACCTTTGTTAAGGTTATGTTAATATGCACAACTAATACATAGAAAATGTGCAGAATTCAGTGGACCCAGACATGTAGACACATATGTGTGGTACTATGGAAAGATTACAGAGTCAGAGGGCATAGACTGAAGCCTCATCTCCAATGTTTGCTGCCCATGTGATCTTGAGCAAGTCACATAACTTTTGTGCGCCTTAGTCTCCTTGCCTATAAAATGAAGTTGTACTAAATGTGCTCTGAGGTGCTTTCCAATGATAGATTTATAATCCTATGACCTGGTCCTAAGTGCACATGGGAGAGACCACTAACAATATAGGCATGTAGACTAAGGTCTATTTCTAATGCTTCATTGTGTGCAGAGCCATAGAGAACAAGGTCAGGCAGCTCTGACCAAGCTGCAGAGTCTTCAGGTATAGGGGATAGAGCAAATAGTAGTCACTTGAGAACCAACCCAGCTGACTTCAAAGAAATTTGTCATCAGGAACTCTTGAATACCATCCACTAAATCACCAAGGACCTGCAAATTTCATTAGGAAAAGGAATATGATGTAATTGGATCCTTGATGGGATCCAAGGATATAATCAGATAAGGACTAAAAAACCTAGTCAGTCATCTATGTAATCTTTCCCTAAAGATTATCAAAAGTATAATATGTGGGATATTGGCCCAATTTTACAAAAATGACTGACTGAAAAGAATGCTACAAAGAACAAGTCAGAATATAGGGAGAACTGGTCACAGTACAATCAGTGTAAGTCTTCACATTTGATAGCGGAAATTTTTTGTTCTCTGTCAACCCATCCTGCTCCCTTCCATCCCAGTCTTTTCTAATCTAGTTCTATTCCAATCTAGTCTATTTATCTGCATGCTCAACAAACTTTTATCAAAGACCTAGTATTTGCAAGACACTGAAGTAGATGGTGAAATTCAACAATTCATGGTACCTAAATCAAGAAGCAGCTCAGATAGAATGCCAAGTCTGGAGTCAGATCCTGAATTCAGATCCAGCCTCAGTCATTTGCTAGCTGTGCAACCCTAGACAAGTCACTTAACTTCTGTTTGCCCCAATCTCATCAACTCTAAAATGAAGATAACAGCACCTACCTCACAGAATCTTTGAGTAAATCAAATGGGATAATATTTGTGAAAGCACTTAGCATGCCACATAGTAGGTACTATATAAATACTTATTCCTTTCCTTTCCCTACCTCTGCACAAATAATTTAACTGTAGTAAGAGAAATAAGGTATATGCAAATAAATTAAATGAGAAGTAGGGGAAATAAATGTGTAAAATAGTTAAAGAGAGACCATGAGAAGGTAAGAGTTCACAAGTAGGAAAGATACATTTGATTGAGAAGACAAAAAAATTTAGTGGTGAGATTTGAACTGGAACTTGAAGGTCTGGGAGGATTTTAATAGAAAGGAAAAGAAGGAAGTCAATACAACCCTACATAAGATAATGTTGCTAGCAAAGTCATCATGCAAATGGAAAAGTACATAATATTTGGGGGGAATAGCAAGTATTCTAATTTGCCTAAAACACTGAGTGAGTTTTTATTAGGTAGGCAATGAGACATTACTGTAAGATTCTGAGTGTCAGAATGATTTGATCAGTCATAATTTAATAAGACAACTCTGGAAGCACAGTATATACTATATATACTCTAGGGCAATTTGTTGTGATAAGAAATGAGAGGGGTTAGAAGGCTGTTTAAAAGTATGGGAGAGAGGTAGTAAGAATTGTAAGAATGGAGAAGAAAAGATATTTACTCCATTCCAAGGAACTAATGATATTTTATTTTAAGTCCATTGAACTTAATCTCTGAATCATGACATCTGAGGGTTCACTGAGCTCAACTCCTTTATTTTACAGGTAAGGAAACTGAAGCATAAAGATTTTATGTGATACTTAAGCCCTTCAGTAATATCACAGACCCAGAAATGTGGGTATATTTCCTTTTCATCTTGTATAACTCTTATCTGTCTCCTCCCCAAAATACTTCACAATGGATTCACTAACGTTTTGAGGGAAGGGCTTTCCTTGATATTGTTTTAACATCAATGGACCACACAAGCTGTGTTAATACAAGTCCTGTGTACTGATTAATTGTCTAGCCCACTATATGTTATGATCTAGACTCTATACAATGGACATTCATCATGCACTTTTCCATCTAAAAGGATGGTTAGATGCAACACTTTAAAATGGTTATAAATCTCTGTAACATTCTGGGGCTTTATGACATCACATATATACATAAGTGGGAGAAACTAGAGAACTCTAACACCTATATTGGGTACCTTTTTACTTACATCCTATGCTAGACACCCTCCATAATGATGAGATATAACTGCCGAATATGTATCTGTTACATGCCTTGGTTGATATTAATTATCAGCAGATTATCCAAAACCACCCAGCTAGTTAGATCTCCTTGTTTCCTGGATTGTAGTCTCATGCTCTCTCCTTTATATCACATTGCTTCTCTACTTAAAGTGAGGAAATTTGTTCTTTTATTCAACTGTAATCTATATAATAAATGTAAGGGGCAGCTAGGTGGTACAGTGGATAGAGCATCAGTGCAGGAGTCAAGAGGACCTGAGTTCAAATCTCACCTCAGACACTTGACAGTCTCTAGCTGTGTGGCCTTGGGCAAGCCACTTTATCCCAGTTGCCTCATCCTGGGTCATCTTCAGTCATCCCGTTGAATATCTGGTCACTGGATTCAGATGGCTCTGGAGGAGAAGTGAGGCTGGTGACCTATACAGCCCTCCCTCACTCAAAATAAAGTCAAGTGCAAGTCATGTCATTATTTCTCTGATGGCATGGTCTTCTTCAGCAATGAAGGATGAACACACATATATAATAAATATGGAAAGGTGGAGAAAGACATATTAAAGCCAATGTTACAATGTACTTGGTAAAATTGTCTCATGTAGACATTTGTGAATTCCAGAATTCAGCACCTCTTTGGGGAAAGGACTGTATAACATAGCCATAGTGCATAGAAAGCATTATAAAAAAAACAAAACAGGAAAATTCCATGTGCCCCCTTTCTTCAAATACATCTATTAACTAGGTTAACAACAAGTGACCCCAGTTCTCTGAGACTTCGGTTATTAAGAGGTTAAGTTTTAGAAAGATATGAGATCACCTAACATGATGTAGTAGAAAGAGAATTGGATTCAGAAGACCTGTGTTTCTTTAATTTTGGTCTTTCTTACTTCCTAGCTCTGCCACTTTAACCTCGCTGAGATTGTTTTCTCGTATGTAGAATAGAAATAATAATATTTGCATTCTCTCTCTCATGAGGTTGTTATTGGCAAAAGTATTTTGTAAACTGAAAAATTCTATGCAACTGTCATGTTATTGTTAGTGGAAAAAATCTATAGAATAAGGGTCTGGAAACTTAAGTTTTTGTCTGATCTCTGCTGCTAACTGGTTATGACTTCACATAAGTCAGCTAACTTCTAAGCCTGTTTCCTCATCAATAAAATAAAAGAGTTGGATTACTTGATCTCTAAAGTCTCTTTCATCTCCCCAATTTTATGATTCCAGAAGATCTGTGCTGATTATGTAGGTCAGGTTAACTTCAGTCTTAAAGTACTAAAGGTTTGTTTTTCATGAGTGGGGTTTCAGGACCATGGAAAGTTCTTAGTCTCTGAATGCTCATTCTATTCATAAGATAGGAATGCTACAAATATATGTGTGTGTGTGTGTGTGTGTGTATGTATGTATGTATATATATATATATATATATATACATATGGTTGATATATGTTATCCCCTCACCAACTCTGCCCTCTTCAGCCCTAAAGATACATATTTTGTTAAGTGAAAGACATTAAATTTCCTATTCTCAGCAATAAATGAAAATTCAAATTTAATTCTCCTGTGTTATCCTTTACACCTGGGATATCCTTTATTTGAATTCCAAATTAACCTCTCTCTGACAAACAAACTTTAAAAAATAAAATAAAAATCCACACACCTTTCAGTTTCTCCCTCCTTCCTGTGATTTCAATTATTTACAAGAGAAATACTTAATCATGTAATAGATAATTAAGGAATACATTATTTATATCAAATAAATTAATCCTCCATCATTTTCACATCCCTTCTCAATTACTATGGATCCCTAGCTCCATTGGAGTCTCACAATAGAGCTATAGTATTTTTACGACTGAAACCCTATATCATTCTCATTGCCTGTGGCCTGCTTTGTTGTCATTGTCTCTCTTTCTGTACCTTGTATTCTTATCCTATTGTGGTATGACCTCATTAGAAATGAGGAGGAAGTAAATTACCTTCCTATCAACTTTCATGCCCAGGAGTACTTTTCTGTATTTTGCTTATTTTGATTCATTCATCTTCCACTAAAATTCCTTTTCGTGTTTCATTATGACATACAAGTAAGTGCCCACAGTTCCTAAAAGGTTCCTTTGCTGAATCTTTTTCATCCATGTCACACTCACTAAATGAGTATCTTCCAGCACCCTGTCCTGCATCCTCTTCTCTTTCCTTTCAAGAAATTCTTACTTGGCACTCAAGATGCAGTAGGCAAGGAATATAGTAACCTTCTGTTTGATAAACCCAAGGACCCCAGCTTCTGGGATAAGAACTCATTGTTTGACAAAAATTGCTGGGAAAACTGGATAACAGTGTGGCGGAAATTAGGCATAGACCCATACCTGACACCGTACACAAGAATAAAGTCCAAATGGGTACATGATTTAGGTATAAAGATTGATACCATGAATAAACTGGAGAAGCAAGGAATAGTGTATTTATCAGATCTGTGGAGAAGGGAAGAATTCTTTACTAAAGGAGAGATAGAAAACATTATGAAATGCAAAATGAATAACTTTGATTACATTAAACTGAGAAGTTTTTGCACAACCAAACCCAATGCAACCAAAATCCGGAGGGATGTAGTAAATTGGGAAAGAATTTTTACAGCTAAGCTTGGGGATAAAGGCCTCATTTCTAGAATATATAGAGAACTGACTCATATGTATAATCATACAAGTCATTCCCCAATTGATAAATGGTCAAAGGATATGAACAGGCAATTTTCAGAGGAAGAAATTAAAGATATCTATAATCATATGAAAAAATGCTCTAAATCACTATTGATTAGAGAGATGCAAATCAAAACAACTCTGAGGTACCACATCACACCTATAAGATTGGCAAACATGACAGAACAAGAAAATGATAAATGCTGGAGAGGATGTGGGAGAGTTGGAACACTAATTCATTGTTGGTGGAGCTGCGAGCGCATCCAACCATTCTGGAGAGCAATTTGGAATTATGCCCAAAGGGCTACAAAAATGTGCATACCCTTTGACCCAGCAATATCGCTACTAGGACTGTATCCCCAAGAGATCATAAAAATGGGAAAGGGTCCCACATGTACAAAAATATTTATAGCAGCACTCTATGTAGTTGCCAAAAACTGGAAGTCAAGGGGATGTCCATCAATTGGGGAATGGCTGAATAAATTATGGTATATGAATGTAATGGAGTACTATTGTGCCATAAGAAATGATGAACAAGAAGACTTCAGGGAGACCTGGAAGGACTTATATGACCTGTTGCTGAGTGAAAGGAGCAGAACCAGGAGAACTTTGTGCACAGCAACGACCACAGTGTGCGAGAGTTTTTTCTGGTAGACTTGGAATTTTGTAATAACGCAAAAACTTCTTATAAAAAAAAAAAAATCCCAAAGGTGGTTCTCAAGGCAAAATGCCTTCCACACTCAGAGAAAGAAATATGGAAGTCATTCACAAAATGTAGCAGATCATGTTTGTGTATGTGTATGTGTTTGTGTATCATGTTTTGATTTGTTATATGATTTCTTTCATTTATTTTAGTCTGACTACATAGCATGACTATAGTGAAAATATACTCAATAGGAAAGTATATGTAGAACCTATACAGAATTGTATGCAGTCGTGGGGAGGGAGGGGGGTAGTGGGGGGTAGGTGTGGGCGGGACAAAATCTCAATTGTATGGCAGTGATTGTTAAACATTAAAAAATAATAATAATAATAATAAAAAGAAATTGGAACAACAAAAAAAAGAAATTCTTACTTGGTGGTGATAGTATTAACACCTCTGGTTCAAATACCATATCTATGCAGATGATACTAAGACCCATAGATCTAACAAAAATCTCTTCACTGAGACCCAGAACAGTTCATTTCAAACTGGTTTTCAGTAAACACCTCAAACTCAACACATCTAGAATTTATTACCACCTCCCTTCAAAGCTACTTCTTATTCTAATTGACCTTTAACTATTAATGACCCATTCTTCTCACCAACCAGGTTCAAAACTTTGGTGTCTCCCTCATCTCCTTACTTTCACTCAATCCCATATATCCAAACAGTTATTAACTATTGTCACTCCCTTCTGTACATCTCTCAAGTATATTCCTTTTTTTTCCACTCAAAGGATCATCACTCCAATTCAGGTTCTCATCACCTCTTTCCAAGACTATACTAATAAGCTTCTAATTGATCTCAATATCTCAAGTCTCTTCTCACTCTAATCCCTCCTCCACACATCTGTCAAATCATTTTTCTTTAAGCACGGGTATGACCACTTTTCCCCTTCCTCCAACCAATGAACTCTAATTGTCTCATCTAATTATCTAGGATCAAATATGAACTTTTGGCACAAGTTCTTCACAGTCTGGCACCTTCTCTCCTTTCCAGTCTTCTTATATATTGCCCTTCTACAGTGTGGCCTATCTACTGTTCCTCATACACAATCGCTGCATCTCCCTTTTCCATGCCTTTGCACTGTCTTACCTTCCCAGAACACTTTCCCTCTTAAAATCCCTGGCTTGCTTCAAGACTCAGCTCATATGACACCAGAGTTCTTTCCTTATTGCTACTCCAGTCCTCAGCCCTAGCCCTCAGTTGCCAAAGCTTTCTCCTAAGGTTACCCTTCAAGTACTCTGTATGTTCCTATTTGTGTACCTGATATCCTTCCCTAATAGTATATAATCTCCTTAAGCACAGGGACTTTTTTTTTTTTTACTTTTTCTTTGTATCTTCAGCACTTGGCAAAATTCCTGACATGTAGTAAGTACTTAATGAATGCCTGTTGATTTATTGATGCTTGCTGACACCAAGTTCTAAATGTCCTAACCATGCTGGAAATGTTTTGAAATGACCTTAGTGACAGCCACTGGTGGGGAGGTAAGGGAGGAAGGTCATTAGGTTACCTAAGTTCAGAAAGGCTAATTATTAGAACACTGAGTACCTAAGTGAGGAAATGTTTTATACACTGAAACTGAGGAAACTATCCTAGTCTAGAAACTGATGATACCTTCTATTGAGGTATAAAGAGTGTTTTGATATGTATTGATGCATAAAGTAGCTGCACAGTTGAAACTACCAATAAAACCATAAATCTTTTAACATACTTAATGCAACATTTATTAAATGTTCAACGTATGAAGAATTCTGTACTACTTACTGGGAATATAAAAAACAGGTGAGACACAGTTGCCACTTCCATGGAGTTTAATGGAGGATTGTGATGCATTTAAAATTCATCATAATACAGGAACAAACAGTAACTTTACTAACAAAATACAAAATGTAAACCATATACGAAGGCTTTCTATAGTCTTTGGCAGTAACTTAAAAGCATTGTTTGTTTTTTAGAACTAGAATCATAAATTCTAAATTAAAATCATAGATTTATTAGAAAGTGTAACTTTTTCATTTTTTTAAATGAGAAAACTGAAACTTAGAAATAAATTTACCCAAAGCCACATAAAAAATAAATAACAGAGCTGAGATTTAAACCCAGGTCCTATGATTATAAATGTTTTCATACTATACTACATTGTCTCCCCAGAAAAAACAATCAGGTTTTTTATTTTGTTTTGTTTTTTAAAAACACTGATCCATGGAGGTTCAATGACTTACCTAAGGTCGCATGGGTAGTCAGTGGGGCACTAGTGGTCACAGTCCTCCCAGTTCAATGATTTTGTCAGTATATCACATTTCTTCTCCTATTGAGCTTCCATGGATAAAATATACTGAGTAGCTCTCTCTATTTCAGCCAATGCAGACATATCAGGTTCCAAGTAAGCCCTTAATGTGGTCTCTCTGTGTTATAAGTATATTTTGTATCTATTAAAAAAACTCTGTCATTTCTCGTGCCAGTGGTAATCTTAGCCTTAATATTATAATGTTTTTTGTAAAAAGTAATTATGAACCACCCAACTAAAAGTTCCCTAAAAAAAGTTCCCTGTGTGGTTTTGCACCCAAAGGATTTATCAAAATATATTAGCTAATAACATAAATCTCACCAAGATACAATAGGTATTTTATGTACTGTAGATAGATACTTACCTAGTATACATAATGAGGTATATTCATTTTCCAAACAAAGATTTGTTTGTTTTGTTTTGTTTTTTTTTTGCAGGGGTGAGAAAAGGAGTTGTTATGGACTTAGCAAAAAAGGATTATTTGCTATAACTGCAAATTCTGCCTCAGCAGTTTCCCAATTTTGGGGAGTATTTGCGAAGAGAGAGTTGAAGGCTTCAGGAATTATATAAAAAGTGATAGGACCTTAGTTCATGGGGATAGGGAAGAGGGAAGAAATTTTGTACCCATATTCATGAACTGGATATTTGTTATCCATGATGATTATTGAACATGTGCTGCACTGCATGCTGAAGACAGTATATTCTCCCTAGAGATGCCAAATCTGATTGACAGGCCAGGTGACCATGAGGTCAAGGTGGCAGGTGATATCAGCCATCTGTTATCTTGGCAAGTGTTTGACTGGAGGGCATCGATGCAATTGTAATTTCCCACTTGATCAGAGGAGGGCTAAAAAGACACTGTGACCATTTGGAGCAGGAAAGAAAACTTGCTTTACAACTCTCCCAGAGTCCTTTCTTCTCCTAACTGGACTTTATGTAACTGTCCTCTTTGCTCTTCCTTCTCCTCATCAAGTCACAGGGGTCAGCTCATTTGGTAATGCTGCTTTAGGAGGGGGGAAAATCAATTCCCCATCAGCAGGATTATTATAAACAGTTTTAAATCACATGGGAAGGTCTTGATCATTATAAACCTTTCCGATGTAAAAGAGCCAACGCTTCAGTTTTTCTGGAAAGCAAAAAAATCTCAATATCTTTTGTGGCGCTCATTTTTCATTTCCCCATCTTGCTCTGGAGTTTCTGTGCTGAAAAGAAGCTTCTGATTAAGACCTAAGATATTCACCTTTTGTTTATTCCTCTTTTTTGAAGTGAACTTAAGGCCTTGCCCAAGAGCTTGCAGAATGAGCTGCTGAGACCAATGCCACTCCCTGATTACTCTATTATACAAACATTCCCAACTATGAAACACACACACACACACACACACACACACACACACACACACACACACACACTACAAACAGTAAGCCACTATCTCCCAACAACATGAAGTAATGTTGTTGGAAGATGTCTTGACCAACACAAAAAAGGACTTTGACAGGGTAAATTCATTGCCATCTCTTTGTTAATCTGAGTTCAAGCAGCAATTTTTTTCATGTTAAGACAGAAACAAAAAAGTATTTGTATACTGGTTTTACCTTTAAGAGAATAAGCTCAAGCTAAACAGAAGGGGGTTTTAACAGCAGCTAAGTCTCCTGCTAAAAAAACTAAAAGGTTTCTCTTTTTCTTGAAAATTCAACTCTCAGCATCCGTGGACTGTGAGAGGGTCAGTAAAGAAAAATTTACCTTTTAAAAGAAGCCCAATTCTCATAGACACTACTCAGATAAGCCTTGATCTCACTTCCCTGGAGATTGTCATCACTGTCCCTGAGAACTTGATTGAAGACAAAGTGAAGGGGAGATCTTGATGTTTTCAGTGTTCAGAAAAGTAAATCAGGTCACAACTGAAAAGATAACCTTAAAGCAGATTGTGGCACTAGATTGTTTTCTGATTTAGGAGGATGAAGGGCTTAATAGAGCCTGGTTATATTTGGAATTTGAGATTCTAGCTATTTTCTCCCTCATGCTAATATTATTCAATCATCCTACTTTCACTGATAAAATAAGTCTGAACCTACACAGCCTCCCAAGTGTTCCCCTAAACACATTCAATCTGTTACTTAAGGAGATCACCTTAACTGTTTTCTTGGTTGTAGAGACTTAAAAGAGAATAAGAGTGATAATGGTCATTTGTCTTCTCTGTCTATTCTAGAGCACAAAGTGGCAAGGAAGGCACCTTTCTTAGGGAAAGCCTAAGGACTCTATGTGAAGAGATAAGAGGTTTTGTAATTGGACCAATAATGTTTAAGGTTTTGATTTGTGACCCCTGGGCTCTAGAAAAGGAACTCTCATTATGTAGGAGCAAAAATGACCAAGGTAACATGATTGATATGAAACAAAAGGGAACCACCGAAAGGAAAGACTAAATATGCAAATAAATGAATGGTATTTGGAAATTAAGCTTTCTGGTTTCAGGAAGTCAAATAAGAAACTTTACAAGCAGTCTGACTCCACTTGCAGCCCTAATCTAAAAAAATTGTCTTCTTTCAGATAGTTTCTGAATTTATCCCATTTGTAATTTCTCATAATCATTTAAGTTACTGTTTTATTCATAAACCACAATTTAGTCATTCTCCAATTGATGGACACTGACTGTTTTGAACTTTGCTATTGCAAAAAGTATTTCTGTAAATATTTAATCACATATGAAACTTTTTTTCTGTATTTGACCCTCGTTGAGGAATATGCCAAGCGATAATATCTCTGGGTTACAGGGGAGGGACATTTTAGTCATTTTTTAATATTTCCACATTGCTTTTCATAATGATTATCCCATTTTGCAGTTCTAGCAATGGTATAGTTGTGTGCCTATCTTCCTGAAGGCCTTCTAACATCCAGAGAAGATTTTTCAGTTAGTTTGAATCAGAGATGCTTAATCATTTTTTGAGTCATGAGCTCTTTTGAAAATTTGGTGAAGCCTACGGACCACTTCTCTGAATAAAGTGTTTAAATGCACAGACTAAAATACTTAGGATTATGAAGAAACCCAATGATATCGAAATACAGTTATCAAAATATAAAAAACTCACAGACCCCCTGAATTCTCTCCCTGGATTCCTTGGGGACCTGCGGACCCTGATTTAGAGCCCCTTCTGTAAGTGAACTTTTCATTTATATTCAATGTGTATACTGTTTTTTGGGTTCTGCCTATTTTACCCTACATACATATCTTCCCATGTTTCTCTGATCAATAGGCATACACTTTGTTCCCAGGTCAGCTTCCTATTATAAATAGTTATTTTGCAAACTAGGTGCTAATTATATCATGCAGTCAATCTGGATTGGCAAGTGTGGGAAGGGGTTATGTCCTCCATCTACTTGTTTCTCCCTTGTACCATCATCATCCCTGTCCACCTTCAGGCTTGACTCCAGGAATCCAGAAGCAAAAAGTCTAAACATTTTGCTGAGGCTCAAAGGTAGCAGAAGTGAGAGATCATTCATTGACCTGACCTTGAAAGAACAGATAAATCCCTAGGTCACCCTGTGTGTATGCAGAAGACATCATACTAAGGGTCTTACGTCACATGGGGTCTCTCTAGTGTGTATACCAGTACAACACACGTTTCCTTCTTCCACTCTTGGAGAAGCCTGGCAGAAAGGGGAACTTGGCCCTCAGAACAAGAGGGCATAGGGGCTTATTCTAGCAGGCATGTTTAATACTGATAATATGGCTCCTCTTCCCTTGCCCTGTTCCTCTGTGGTGAGGCATCAGGCTATCACTGACCTGAGCCAGAGTAATACATACCCTAGCCCCTACTGAATCTTCACACTTGGAGATGGAGCTTTTACACACCACCGCCGTCACTACTCTCAGTGTATCCAGCCCATACCCAGTGAGGTTTAAATATTGGAGGTAACTTGCCATTCGATGGATTCAGCTCTCACCTCCATCCTTCATCATTTCTCTGTTCTAGTCACGGGTTAGAAGCTTCTTGAGTTTGAGAACTGCACTGGTCTTAGGGAAAAGGAGATGTTCTGACTTCCCCAAAACAGAGTGGAGCCTGGAGAACTGACAGTTTTACCTATACCACATTTACCCTCTGAGGGATGTCTGTTTCATTTTAATGCATTTTATTAATGTTTATGTCTTTATATTGTCATTTCCAGAAAAAAAAAAGATTTCTCTATTAAATCCTCCCTTGTAAAAAGAAAAAAAAATTATGTAAAAACATTTGATACAGTAATTCCATCAGAAATGTATATAACATTCTGATCCTTCAACTTCCATGAAAGAAGAGCTCTGTTTCATTGTCTATTCTCTAGCACCCTAATTATTTTCGAATTATTCAGAAATTTGCTTCCTTGTAATTATTGTTTCATTCACTTTGCCATAGTCGTTGGGCATGATTTTTTTTTGTATCAGGTCATGCAAATTTTTCCACGTTTCTCTGAATTCATCATATTTTTCCATTTCTTTCTGCCCAATAGTATTACATTATGTTCGTTTGCAATACTTTTTAGAGTCATCCTTCAGTTTATTATGAATTGCTCTGTTTCCAATCATTTGCTACCACTGAAAATATATCATGAATATCTGGGTATATATTAGATATGTTATTTCTGTCTTTGACTTCCCTGAAGCTTGTTAAGCAAGCAAGGAGAGTATTTAAATGCCTAACATGTACCAAGAATTGTGACAGACACTGAAGATACAAAGAATGAAACAGTTCCTACTCTCAGAGAATTTACATTACGATTTGTTGTTGTCACCATTTTACTCACGTCCCGCTCTTTGTGACTCATGTGAGGTTTTCTTGGCAAAGATACTGCAGTGGTTTGACATTACTTTCTCTAGCTGATTTTACAGATGAGAAACTGAGGCAAACAGGGTCAAGTGACTTGCCCAGGGTCACATAGTTAATAAGGGTCTGAAATCAAATTTGAACTCAGGAGGATGAATCTTGCTGATTCTAAGCCCAATGCCCTATCCACTGCTCCACAATATAATGTGGGAATGTATATATTTTTACATTTTTATTTGTACATCTATCATTATTTTTATTTATCCTGTATATATTCATATTATGATGGGCGAATGTGCGTATATGTATGTATGTCTGTACATACAGAATAAATACGAAGATAAACATAAGGTAGGGTGAAAGGGCACTAAAAATTGGTACAGTGTGTAATGGATCAGAAAAAGTTCCATGCATTAGATCTTTGCACTCGCACTCCGGTATAGCATATATGTTCAGAAACTGCTCCTGGGGAAGAAAATACATGCATTTGGCCACATGGCCCAGGTAAACAAAGTTTAGGGGTTTGTATATAAGTGACCCAATGAAATGTGACTCAGAAAAACCCACTCATTGGTTTCATATATGCCCCTCATCTATCCATCTAGTTAGCTATATATCTGATTCTACTGTGATCCCACCAGAAAATAAAGTTCACTTAACTCATATTTTATACAATCGTATTGTATAGCATAATATACTTATATGGAGGCATATAGATAGTGAATTCAATATCGTGACCATTTGTGAGAGGGAGTTTAGTGATTGGAAAGAAGGCTAGCTTTGGAACTAGAAGACATGGCTTCAAATCCCAGATGAGGTACTGCCTTTGTGACCTTGAAAAAGTCACTTTGCCCTCTTGGGCCCTCAGTTTCCCTTTTTTTGTAAAATAAAGTATTTAGAATAGATGGTCTCTAAGGTCATTTCCAGCTAGAAGTCTATAATTCTTAATATATAATACTGAAAGAATTGTCAAATGTAATGGCAGATCTGCTGTCACTGATCTTCGAAAGATGATGGAGAATGGAGTGGTGTCACAGAATGAGAGAAAGGGAAAGGTTTTATCATTTTTAAAAAGGAAAAGAAAAACATCTGAAAACTGTCAGATAGTGAGTTTGACTTTGATTTGTGGAAAAATTCTAGAATTTATTATTAAAGGCATAGGCACTGACCATCTGGGAAAGTAAGAAGTAGTTGAAAAGTTCAGCATGGCTTCATTAAGAGCAGGTTATATCAGTTTTACTTTATTCATTTTTTTTGCCAGGGTTACCAGATTTAATCAGCTATATAGACAGATATATAAACATGGAAATAATTTACCTAGATTTTAGCTAAACATTTGACAAAGTTTCTCATGCTATTGGTAGCTGAAGTTTTGCTTTCACTTTCTGGGCTTCTCATCATTAAGAGTTCACCACAACTAGGTTCCCCTTGACTCTCCACAATTCACACTGGCCATCTCCATTCCATATTGCCTTGATCCACTTTCCACCTCTTGTCTATATAGCATGCCAGTTCCTGACTTTTCATTTCTGATTGACTTTAGTTTATTTCCCATCCCCCACCCCTCTTATGGCTTCACTCAGGGAAAAATAATTAAACTAACACTATAAGGGATATAACCATTAATCACCCTATGATTTCACTCCCAGTCTCTTGTCACTTCCTAAAGCAAAACAACTGTCATTGGCTGCCACTCCCTTAATTTTCTTCCCTTATTGAAATGTAAGTTCCTTGAATTTAAGGCTTTTCTTTGCTTTTTGTATCTTCATCCCCAATAAATAGCACAGTGCTGGGCACATACTAAGTACTTAATAAATACTTTTTCCTTCAGCCAGTCATGTGGGCTAAGCAGAAATATAATTAAATGGAGGAAGAACAGACCCAGAGAGTAGTCAGTAATATTTCAATTTCAACTTGGAAGAAGGTCTCTAGCAGAGTGCATCAATGATTTCTCTTTGGCCCTTTGTCCTCACACTTTTATCAGTGACCTACAGGAAGCCATAGGTTGGATATCTACCAAATTTACAGACAAATAAAAAACTATGAAAAATAGGAAAAATGGATAGAAGAAGGAGGAACCAAAAACTCTTGACAAACTAGATCATTAGATTAAATCTAATGAAATAAAACTTAATAGGGATAAATATAAGTTGCTTCTGATTTCAAAAACTTAACTTCATAAATATAAAATAGGAGAAGTATTGTTAGACAGCAGTTTGTCTGAAAAAGATCAGGTAATCAGTGTCCTCTCAGGATGCTTCCCATACAAAATCTATGTTCCTACATAATCTAGGGTTTTTGGAGGACTGCAGTGTCCACGTGGATTAGTAGGGTTCTTTGATAGCCCAAAAGTTAATGTAATCTTGAACTTCACAGCCCCTTCAAGTCATCTCATCCCTATGCTAAACACCCCTAATTCCTCAGCTACAGTTTGGAGTTCCCTCACTTCATAAGATCATAGATCTTCAGCTGGAAGGGATTGCATAACCATAGCTCTTATAGCCCAACTCCTTTCCTTTCGCAGGTGAGGAAATTGTGGGTAAAATATCACTTAATGCCATACAGGAACAGAGTGAGAAACAGGTGCTACAATTTCACTGGCATAGTGAAGACCAAGATGAGGAACCTCTCTACTAATGTAGGTCAGCACCTTCTCTACAACTTGGAGTCTGAGAGAATTTCCTAGAGGACCAAGGGGGTCACAGGTAGCCATTATGTGTAAGAAGTATGACTTGAACCCAGGTCTTCCTGGGCTTGATTGCCTCTCTAATCACTATTTGGCTCAACTTCTTGTCATGTAGCTCCAGAACACAAGCACCCAGATACTCACTGGAAAGGTCTCAAAGAAAAATGCCATCAAATTGAGTACCTGCAATAGCATTGCTTATTAAAATACACAAAATAAAGGGACAGAGACTAATAATACAATTATTTTGTGTCTTTCTCGGACTTCCCACAAGGAAAATTATCTTGAAATTTAGGGTGTTAAAATGTCTTCATATAATAAAACTGAAGAATAGTGTGTTTTGATTTATAAGAGCAAGTATAATTTTTGCTTGTGATAATAGGCAGTGGACAAGCACACATGCCACATTCACATCCAGCAATGTCAAGAGAACATTAGAAAGTGATTTGTCCAAGGTCACACAGGGTGTAAGCATCAGAATCCAAACTGAACCCAGGTCTTCTGACTCCAGAACCACTGCTTATTCCACTCTACCACACTGTCTCTAATTTCATTTGTCACCCTTGTTTGAACACATTCCAGCTTGTTTCCCTCAAAATGAGGTCCTACGATCTGAAAACAGTATTGCAGATGGCACCTGGGTGCCTGTATTCTGGAGGTATGTCACGTGAGGATAAATCATACAATGGCCGGAGAACTCTCTTCAAAGTCAGGAAAACTTGGATTCAAATTCTGCCTTTGTCCAATACTGGTCATGTGACCCTGGCCAAGTCATTCAACCTCTCAATGCTATAATTTTAATATATAGGCAGTGGTATGCTGAAGCTAGTTCTAACTAACTTTCAAGAGAAAAATTTTAACATTTTCGTGGCAAGTATTTCTTTCTCAGAAATTAGCAAATACTACAAATAAGGGTTTGATTTATTGCTTCATTGATTGTCTAGACAAAAAAAGTGATGGAGAAAATCTTAGTAATGCAAATTAAATTAAAAGTATATTGTATATACATTTTCCCCCAAAGAACGAGTTATAAAATGTTTACCAGCACATCACTGCCTACAGGATACATTGAATATAGACTAGAGTAAGTCAATTACCTCCTTTACTGTAGTCAGTATACTCATAATGTTTCAACGGAGCTCTGATTTCACTACTGTCAATATCCATTCCAGTAAAGCAGACCACCACTCGTACATGCCTGCCAATCCTATGTGATTCTCATCCATGTTCTCCCATAACTTGACCACAAGAGGTCCACTCAATATGCCAAGTACCTTCTTCATATTCTCTTGGCATTGCCTGGATACCAGTGTAACATGTGTATTTGTCCACTGATTGTCTATTATTACAATCTAAAAATTGCTTCTGCTTTTGTGGCAGTCATATCACATTGTTCTTCAGTTATATGACATGATGACAAATTTTAACATCCTACATGTACAGGTAACTTTCCTTGTGTGAAGTCTTAGAAAAAGAAGAAAATGTATTGTTAGTCTACATCCCTTTCTTCTGTGTATTTTAATAAGAAATAGTATTGTAGGAAGCCAATTCGATGTCATATTTTTCTATGATACTTTCTCAGTGAGCATCAGGGTGCCTATATTCTGGAGCTTTATGACATGAAGGGATTTTTTCACATCAGAGTCACAGAAACATGCTTCCCAGCACCAAGCACAAAGGATATCAATAAACATTACATCTCTTCGTTTTTTTCTTTGTCGCTTAATAAAGAAAAGGTGGGACTGTGATTGTTTGCCTGTCAAACCAGCAACATTTCAGAAACATTTTTTTCTTGTTCTTCTTGGAGGCCTTTGCCCACAGCATTTCCTTTTCCTAGTCCTTTGCTGAGACCACTGGGGATGGGCTGTAAGCCTCACTGGGGAGTACAATAAGGAAATATCCCTTTCCAAAGCACAATCTTCAGTGTGGGTTTCTTTCATATGGGCACCATGGATTCTTCCGTATTGATCTGGCTGCTAGAGGCTTGTTTGAATGTCTGTGGCTATTGTTGACACCTCTGCATGTCACCCGAATGACTTTGCCAGCCCCCTTTCTTTCCCCAGCCATCAGTATCAGTGGGAGTGACTAGGAGAGGTACCAGGTAGAATACAGTCGGCTGGTGTTAACATACCAGCACTATAGCCTATGTTGCTAGGGAGCTGCCCTGTGAAAGATCCTTGATCTATTTTTAAATTTTCACTCTGGTTTCCTCTCTGAAAAGAAATGAAGAATAATGCTGCTTGGCTTTCTCTCTCAAGAAACAAAGTAACCAACAAGGCTAAGACCTGTTGTGAAGTTAAAAAGCATTTGCTAATTAAGCTTCTGAACGTTATGCTATTTATGCCCATCTAGTTTCTGCTTAATTAATTTTCCACCTCGGATCAGGCAGCCTCGCAGAAAGAGGAATCTCGAGGATAAGCGAAAAAATGAAGGTGATGTTTGCTGGCAGGTTTAAAATAAATAAATAAACCCATTAGGAACCTTTTAAACCCACGTCCTCTCAAGTGCCTGGTAATCACCCATTGTACCACCCTCCCTCAGCCTCCTCCCCCACCACAGAGAAGAGATGAGAAATTTGGAAGGCTATTGAACAGAGTTTTCACAGCTGATCTACAGAAAACTATTTAGCACAGGTGTTTCTGTAACTGTGAAATACTGAGAAAAGGAAGTCTTCGGTGACACTCAGACTCACTGTCGTGTGTGGGATGTCGTCTTTTGGAGCTTGTAAAATATCTCTACATAAATAAAAGGAGGGGGAAAACTATGTAAAACCAAATTAGCTTTTCAAAAAACTCCACAATTTGTTCCTTGTATGGAAGACTTTTCTTTTTTGGCCACTGGTAACAAGCAGTTTTCTTGATATGTTTTTTTCCAAGTTAAAATGAATCCAATTTCAAATGTTGTTACTGAATTTGAAACTGATGTGTTAAGTTATATATGCATGCAGGTGTGAAGAAATCTGGTGAAATAACAAGTGTGCTAGCCTCCATGTGTCATGGCATTTTTATGGGCATTTAGAAAAGTTTGGGTTTTACATTTCCGCACACTCTTAACTCCTCATTGTGAATTCCAGGACAACTGAACAAGGGCTAACAGTGATTGTTCACCGACTCAGGTTGATTAAAGCAGAATGTCATTTTTCTTTTTCTTGATCCTGACTGGTAATTTCTTTGATGTGGGGAGTTCTCCATGTGGGAACTCCATCCCCCTGAGTAGGTTTCAGCTACCCACCCCTCCTGGGTCTTTCTGACTCCAAGGCTGACCCACTATGACCCATACTGCTTCTCTTACTTTTTTTTTTTTTAACTCCTAGATATTACTAGAGTAATATCTAGGGTCCCTATCTCAAAAATAAAGAGTGAGTTCCAGAAGGTTCTGTGGCTTGCTTGGTAATTCAATACTTTTACGCAAGCATTCAATAAATTCCTACTATGGACAGGGCATTCTGTTAGACGCTAGCTATATATAGACAATAAAAGGCATATTCCTTACATTTTGCTGAGTAAAATCTTGTAGTGTAGCATGAAGAATCCTGGATATTATTAAATCAGGAGAGAACTGTATTTGAATCCCAGTTCCAACATTAGTAGCTTTACAAAAATCATTTCAACATCCCTAGAACAGAGATGTCATTATTATCCCCATTTTATGAATGAGAAAACTGAGACAGAAAGAGGTTAAGTGGCTTGCCTTGAAGCACACAACTAGTAGAGTCTGGGGCAAGATTTAACTCAGATCTTCCTGTCTTGAGGTCCAATATTCTATCCATTGTGCCACTTAGCTGCATCTGTAGGCCTCTATTCCCTATCTCTAAAATGAAGATAATAATACTTGTAATACCTTAGGATCATGAGATCATAGATCCAGCGGTAGAAAGGTCCTCAGGGGCCATCCAGAATAAGCTTTTTATTTTACAGATGAGGATTTTCAAGTTGACTGACTGTGAGGCAAGTTCTCTATAAACCTCACTACACTATAAAAATCTAAATATTATTTGACTACAATCCACTGATATTCTATTCATGCTCGTATTGTTTTTTGTGCCAGTTATGATCATTTGTTAGGATCTGGGTCATTACTGTGTATGTAACCTGAGTCCCAAAGCCCATTGGTATGGACTCCACCAGTGGGGCACCGATGGGTTCCATTGACTTCTCCCAAAGAGAATAGAATGTATACCAGTGGGCTTTGGGTTGGTAGCCTTCTTACTATCCATTTATCTGCCTCTTCATCAAACCCTTCCCCACTACCCCAATACCCTCATTTAAACTCTTTATCTGCATTTCCTTCATGTTCCTTCCCCTTCACATGACCTCCACTCATACTGTGTCACATTTAGCTTTCCATTACTGCCTTTACTGCTAAAGGAACTAATTCCAATTTTTAATTAACAAAGTTGACTTACATACATCTGACTCATTTCTTTTAAGGACTTAGAATCAATCTAACTAGACTAGGAAAAAATAATTCATAAAACTGATGATATAATATGATCATGGAATGTGTAAATTAGAAGGGTCAGTAGAGATCATTTGGTCTTATCCTCTTCTTTTTGTAATTTCACAGACTCAAAGTTTGAAAGGCCCTCAAGCACCAAGATTAAAAGGGAATAAGTTCTTTAGAATCAGATGATCTGGGTTTGAATTCTGGCTCCACTAGTCATAATGTGTATTACTTAGAGCAAATCATTTAAGTTCTCTGAGAATCAATTCCCCTATCTGTGAGGTGTGCCAATTAGACTAGATAACTTCTGCTTTTTGTTTCAGCTCTAAATTTATGATCCTGTAATTTAACCCTAGAAAAATTATATAGTCCAAACTCCTTGTTTTACACATAAAGAAACTGAGACCAAGCAAGTTAAGCAACTTATCTAAGATCACAGCTAGATACAACAGAGATAGAACTAGAATCCAGATATCCTGATTTCTAGAATGGTATTATTTCCACTAAAGAGTGACACAATGAATTTGAAATACATTGAGATCCAAGGTTGGTCCATCCATTTCAAATGTGTGCTTGCACATACTCTTCTAAGACAAGTTCTCATTTACTAAGCTTACAAAATGGTATTGAACTTTCTCTGGTGGAACTTTTCTCTTTCTCTAAGGGCCTACACTTGTTCAATCTTCTTTTGCCTTCAAACAGCTCAGAGGCACAATCTGAATTCACAACTTAGAAAGTACCATCCTTACTGATGTCCCTCAAACAGCTTTCCCTGAAAGAAGGTGAGATAGGGTAGGTGTGTTCATGGAGATAGGGTCTGGTGAATAGGACAGCAACAACGCCTGGGATAAGCTTTTACTGAAACAAGAATTAAAACACTATGATGTAATGAATTACATTATAAAGAATTACATTTCATTACTGTTTCACTTACCCAAAATTCTCATCTGACTTTTTCCATGCATACTTTAGGAAATATTTATTTTATCATGATGTTTAGAGGCAGAGGGAAGGATGGAGGGAGAAAGAGAGGGAGAGAGGGAGGCGAGTCTGAAGGAAGCACTGGCTAGATGATTAGCTTGGCTGTCTGGAGAGGGGAAGGGGAGCGAGAGAGAGAGACAGAGACAGAGAGAGACAGACAGACAGAAGAGACAGAGACAGACAGACAGAGACAGAGAAGGGGGCAGAGAGAGAAAGAAGGAGAGGGAGAGATGACAGTAACAAGAGGGAGAGAGAGAGAGAATAGTAGATAGATAGCATAATAGAGAGAGAGAGAATGCCGCACTTGGAGTCAGAAACATCTGAGTTCAAATCCTGCTTCTGACGCTGTGTGACACAGCCAAGTCATTGAACCTCTCTGAACCTCCCATGATTCTCTTCAACTCTAAGTTATAGCTGAGTTGCAATGGAAGGAATTTCCACACCAAGAAATCACAGGTCCTTGTGTATTGACTCCGGATAAGGGACTACAATTAAATAAAAGCTATAAAATCTAAAATTTTAGGAATTTTTTTAAAAGCCCCTTTGCTCCCAAACCAAACAGAATTAAGGCATAATTGTCTAAATCTTGTTTCATAATTAACATTAAAGTTTGTCTTTGTTTTCCCTCATATGAAGATAGGTCATTGCTGTAATGAAGCTGTGGGAGATGTTATACTTAGGTTTTCCTGTATTTAGAGAGAGAAAAAAGAATTGTTGCTAAATCTCTTCTAATATGTAGAATTTACATTTTATGTCATACTAATGCATAGCTCTGTAATTTATATCTATTCTGTCAATTCAGCTACTGAATAATCAAAACAGGTACCATATTGTTCCAGTTGATTGTCAGCATCATTGCATGATAATTTGGGTCCTTTCTTTTTTCCTTTCCTTGTACCATCATATATAGTCTTTATCTTTATAAATTTCCTTCCTCCCTCCATCCTATTGTTATCCCAATGCTAACCAGGCAGTGGACTCAAAATTAACTTCATGTTTCCCTTACATGCAGATCGACTTCAGGCTCATAGGAAAGCCCTTATCAGAGCAGTGTGGTCCTACTGGCAGGATTGGCTGCCTGGAGAGGACTCTGCTTGCAGAAAATCCAGCTAAAATATCCAGAGGGTCTTTTCATTCTGTCCCAAATATCCAGGTATTCCCTTATGAATACTAATCATAAATCAGTTAGAGGGCATAACATTATAAGGCTCCAGAAAGAACCATTCCAAAAGGACACTTCAGGATATTAGGAAAGGGAATGTAGTTTTTACTTTGTAATGTAGGTGAATTGATATATGCCATGTTTCATTATATAAAGCACAGTTTCATTTTTGTATGTGTCTGCCTATACATACTTTTTTTAAAGTATAAGAGTTGTTTTAGAGTGTCAAGATTAGAAAAAAGATTTCTGGAAGGAAAAACAAATTTAGCAGAGGTAGCTAATCTGTATTTTGGAGAAGTGGCTAATGTGTATTTCTGAATTTCAGGAAGGAGTACAATGGCTTTATCTTCTAAAACTTTAGTTATCCATGTGAAGATACAAATTTGCAATACCAAGAGGAAACACTTTCTTTTACAATTTACTTGGAAGGATCCTTTAGAAAGGAACAAGTCTCAAACAGCAAAAAGACTTAAAATTAAAATTCAGCCTTACCACACTGAAGCATTAGGGGCCCCTGACTCTTTTAGATTCAGTTCATGGTGTAATGGAAAGAGCTCTGGATTTAGGATGAAGACCTAGGTGCTCTGCCACTTCGTAACTATGTGACCTTGCCACTTACCCTCTCTGACCTTCTGGTTTCTCATCTATAAACTAAGCAAAGTAATCAGTAATTAGTAATCTGTCCAATCTGTGAAATTGGACTAGATGATCTCTAAGATCCAGCTGTAAAGCATACAACCAGTGTCTACTTCTTCCTACTTAGAAAAATAATTTGGTTAGTCATAGAGGTCAAGTTTTTAACCTATTGACCTATAACTGAGCGTTATGTTAAGTTTTAGATTTAAATTGTGGCATAAGAAATACAAACATAAAACTATGCAAACTGTATTTATTTTCTTGAAATCAAAACACTAAAGATCATAAGAAATGAGCTATAGTGGGACAAATGTCACAGAATGTTGGGCTACATTTGTTCCACACACAGGCACAGCCAAGACCATGATTATTTTGCAGATTTTTCCTATGTGTGACTGATTCACTGACTATAGAACTAAGCACTGATAGAACTAACCCCTGCATATCCAGGTGTTTTACAAAAGACAGTTCCCCCTCTTTTTTTTTTTTTTTTGTCTGAAGTCTATTTTTTTAGTGAGCTAAGAATAAAGGGAATTGTTTCTGAAAATATTTGTAGCCATATTTTTACAAGCAGAAGCAAACTTTAATTAAAAAGACTTTTTAAAGACTTTGGTTTAAGTCTTAACACTCATAGGGTTAGAATGGAATGTAAACTTAGCAAGATTCATTCTCTTATCACTGATCAGCTAGGCTATGAGAGGGCAGAGGTGTTCAACAAATTCTTATACTATCCCCTCTCTCATCTCTTTCCATACTGTATCCATCTCTCACTTTCAGGAGTATTAAAAATTTATCATAAACATTTAAAGGGAGGGAGAACCTCATTGACTTTTCTGAAAGCAATTTGTTAATTAACATCAAAGGAATGAAATTTGACTTGCACAGCCTAGTGAGTGGCATTCTTCCATAGTCCTGGTTGCTATGGTGATGAAGGAAACTCGTTTGTTCTGGGTCACTCCTAAATTTGCGCATGAAAGCATAAGAGATTATTCCTGTCTAATCAAGTTATATGGAAAAGTTTAAGGGGAGGTGCAGTGTTTTACAGTCATCAGCCCTCTACAGAGGAAAACACGAAAGCTGAAAAAGGGGATTATGTCTCCCTTAAAAAAAAAAAAAAAAAAAACAGGGAAACTCAAACTGACCTAAAAGCCTCTTTCAGATTGTCTTGATTCTTTTTTTTTCCTGCTGCTACTTATATGAGGAATGTAGAATCACGTTTCTAAAAGAGAATTAGAGCACATGTATTGAAAAACTCTACAACCAGAGTTTGCATAATGAATAAGGAGGATGGTGTGCATTCATTAAACAATTTTGCCTTTGAACCTCAATTCAGCAGTGTGTCAAATGCCTCACTAGTTTCCCCCTTGCCATGAAACCAAGAAAATATGTGCTGTTATTTTGTCATTTTTCGTATTCCTCGAGAGCTGCCATCTTCAATGGAAACATTTCTAAATGCTCAAATTCTACTGATACAAACAGTAACACAAATGAATCCAACAGCATTTGCGTTATTGACACAGGTTCATTCATTCCTTTCTCCAGAAGTCCTTTACTGAATGCTTACTATCTGCATGACCTCCAGCTCAGTACTTTGGAAAATAGGCAACTAGAAGGATGCGATCCTGACCCTTGAGGAATTAGGAATCTTTCTGAGAAGGAAAAAAAATCTTTCTAAGATTTAATTCAACAAGCATTTGTTAAACACCTACTATGTGCTAGGCACTGGGAATTCAAACCAAAAAAATAAAACAAAACATTCCTAGTGCTCAGGAAATGCATATTCTATGGGGTGGGGGGAGGTAAGAGAAATGTGCACACTTAAGTAATTTTTAAAATATATACAAAATGATACAGAGTAATTTGGAGGACAGAGAGTATTAACTTAAATTGGGGCGAAGTGGGACAGTATATAAAATGCCTGAATAATAAACAGAGCTACTCCTCCAAAGTAAAAACAAACTATATAACCCAATTCCAAAAGCACAGAATGGAGCTAGTTGTGGAAGTCTTCCTTAAGGGAGTGCAATGGAACTAACCCAAGGAACAACTTCAGCTCTCTTTTAACAATTAATTTCAACATGGATTGCATACATTTTCATTCATCTTAACTGTTTATAAGATATTCTGGCAGTGAAATGACATGGTTGTCATGGAAGCAATCAGGAATCAAGAATCAAAACTCAAGAGATTGTGTGCAGTTGACCATGACTCATTTTAAAAATACAAAGGAATTTATGATTTTTTCATTATAATCAATCACTATGGAAGACATATCATTTTTTAAAATTCATTTAACCACACCAACACTAATTCAGTCAAAAGAAAAGCAAGTAACCACTGAGGGGAAGATGTAAAGATTTTTGCCTTGAATGGCCTATTTGGTATAGCTATGTTGATTAAGATTGTTGTGGAGAAAGGAGAGAAGTCTATTTCTTGTGTGTAATTTTAAAGGAGATAGTTGTGCTATAGTCAGAACAGAAAAAAGAGGCATAGAGTCTTTGAAGAAAGATTGTCCTCCATCTTCATAAAGGGGGAAAAGAGGAGGAAATCAATTGCTTGCAACAAGTGGGATTTAGGCTAGCCATTAGAATGGATCTCCTGCCTGAAGAAAGTTGTCCCACCTTGAAACATGTTGCTTCAGTTACATAAAAGTGTCTTACATGGGTGAGTCAAAAAAAAACCCAGACACCTATTTAAAGGGATGGATCTTGAAGTCTCCTCCAAATTATGAATCTGATTCAGTAGCTTACTGAATCACTTCCAAGTGGAACAACCTTTAGGAGTCATTCCTTGTGACAGTTTAGTTTAGAAAACCAACAGAAAGGATGAACTTACATTTGCTTTTGTACTTCAGGTTCTCACTGATGGAAGAAAAGAAAATCATTCAATTGCTTTAAAATTGATTCTCTTTTTACTGACTGAAATGCTTGGAATGGATGATGCTTATGTTAATGCATTGGTGCTTATTGGATAAAACAGTGTAAATGTCAGGGAGGATTACCAAGGTATCTTATTTGCATTTGCATTTCCTCATCCGGGATTGTAAAATCCAGCCACGGATAGAAGAAGGGATATGGCAGAGATTCCAACTAATCTGTAAAGAAATGAATTGAAGCTGTAGGAAAACAGGAGATGAGTGGGAAGCAGTCCAGGTAAAACTGTGCACAAAGGCTAAGGTGGGGGACAGAAGAGTTGCTGAGTGCAAAGAGGGGCACTGAGATATTAAAACATCATAGAGGCAGTTGGGCATAGTGAGCTAGAGGAATGCCCCATAAATCAGAAAGATGGGGTGTTCAGGTTCTGCCTTTCACACATGCTGCTGATTCTAAGTTGCTGGGCAAATGGCTTAACCTCTCAGTGCCTCAGGCAACTGTCTAAGACTAGACACTTCAGAGAAAGCACAAATTAATTAACATTGGTACCAGAGTTTCCTTACTGTGTCCCTATGCTGACAAAATCCCAAAGCAAGCAGCAGTAAAGTAGGCTAGAAATAAGAAAGTGCCTTGGAGTCAGGTGACCTGGATTTAAGTGTCAGAACTTCCACTTACCTGGTGGATGAAACCCTGGGCAAGCCAATTAACCCATCTAAGTCCCACCTCATCTGCCAAGTGTGGATAATAATGTTTACAGTTACCTACTTAATGGCTGTAGCCACTAACTTTTTCTAATAGTTTACAAATCATTGTCTATTTATCAACTCCTGCGATATTCACAACCCTAGGGAGTGAGGTGATGTGCATATCATTATTCCCACTTTACAAGTGAGGAAATTAAGACCTAGAAAGTTTAAGAGAATTTAAGCCAAGTAAGTAGCAAGGTAGAGGGTAATAGGTCCAATGCTCTTTTCACTATACCACGATTCCAATCAGGGTTGTGTGTATTGTTGATCTGAAAGTTTGGTCAAAGAGGCAGACAGGCTTAGTGATATGTAAATCCATGTTGTTTATTCTCTTAGAGCTAGCAGACATTATCATGAAGCCAGAAGGAAACTTCTGACTGTCTGATACAAGAATGACCAGGCTTAAATCTATTTTAAAACAATTCCCAACTTAGCATGTCTGTCTCAAATTTATGGTCTCTATATGTGTTTAACTATACCATGAGAAGGGAATTTTCTTAACTGAATAAGTAGTAAATACAATGAGATAAGAGAGTTGACAGTGTCAATTGAAATTACAACACAGGATATCTGTGATTAAGATGCAGAATAAGATAGTTTCTCAGGTTAAGGGTCACATAAAGAGTATTTTTAAGTCACCCCCATCTGGCCTTGTTGACATAGGAAGAGGTATTCTTTGAATTTACTCAGAGAACAAAGAAGATGTTAGGTACAGGCTCTTCTTCTGATTGATTAATTCAGACTCTCACCCTTATTCGAGTCCCAAAATGATATTAAATGATTATCAGTATGAAGCACATTAAAACTTAGTAATGGTATGTAAATGAGTTACTAAATGTACCATTATCGCTATTTTAAGTTACAATACTAGTATTATCAATAGAAGACTTCCTGCCAATGCCATTTGAAAGAAGCTTTCCCTTTTCTTCCTTCTTCTCCTCTATTCCCCCCCAAAAAGCATTTTTCCGAATAACCAGAACATGAAAGTCGTAGGATGTTTGGATTTTGAGCTAGAGATAGGACTTTAAAAATCACTTAATCCAATATCCTTACTTTGCAAGTAAGAGAACTGAGACACAGAGAAGAAAGACATTGGTTAAAACTTGGGACTTAGAATTAGGAGACCTGATTCTCTCTTTAATGCAGCTGGCATTTATTAAGTACTTACTATGTGCCAAGCCATGTGCTAAGTGCTGAGGATAAAAAAAAAAAAAAAGATATATGACCCCAGGCAAGTTACTTGAACTCTTTTAGCCTCAGTTTTCCTATCTGTTAAATAGGAAATAATAAACCAATTATGCAGAGTTATTGTGAGAATCAAATGAAATGATATTTCGAAAAGCTTTGCAAACCTGAAAGCATACATTTAGCTATTTTTATTGTTGCCCAAGGTAACACAAATAGTAAATAACAAAATTTAAATTACAATTCAATAAAATTTCATTAAGAGACTATTATATCCAAGGTACTTGGCGGAGAGAGAGAAACAGACACAGAGACCAGGAGGGGTATGAAGGAAAGATGGAAGAAAGGGAAGAAGGAAAGGAAGAAGGGAGGAAGGGAGGGAGGGAGTGAAAGAGAGTCCCTGCCTTCTAGGAGTTTACATTTTGTTGAGGTGTGGGGGGAATATAACATACACCCAGATAAGGTAATTCTTGTAGACTTGGGATAGCTAAGAATTGAATCCAAGTTCTCAGACTCCAACTCTAGGTCACTTGACCCTATACAGGCTGTTTTTGGTGTCATTCTGACTGAAATTCCAACTACAAATTCAATCTTTGGGGTGTGGATAGCTTTATGGACTTTCAGAGGCCGCTATTAAAATGGAAATTGCCCTGGGACTGATAATACCCTAAGCCATTTTCAACTCACACCCAAGGGGGAGTGTTTGTCAGACTGATTTCTAGTTGCCATAGCTAAGGAATCAGGCCCCCTGAAAGTGGAATACAAGCTGGACACCTGGAGAAGGACAAAAGAGGGAAGGAAAGTAGCAAAGGGAGAGGTGGGAAAGAGCCAAAGTCAAATGCTTCCTGGTTTCCTGGACTGTTTCTGACAAGCAAAATGAAAGAGAAAGGGATGACTATTCCTAGGAATTCATGGAGGAAGAGGAAGGTGAGAAAGAATCCAGGTAAGGACCCTTAGGAAGAGTGAATAAATTAGGATGAGCAAAATAAGTATCGAATGAACAAGAAAATTAAAATTGGAACAGAAGTAGGTGGCAGGAAGGTTTAAAACCGCCCACTTAGATGAGGTAGGCTGAAAACAGAGCTGTATTTCTACCTCATGTTTGCTTCTTAGAAACACAAAACACCTCAGTGCCTTTTAAACTGAGATGCATTGGGAAATGGGGAGCTCTCGGTTGGCAATGCTGCTTTCACATTTTCGTTCAGCCACAAGGTTGCTGCTCTTGTCATTGATAATGGCCTTGTCACATGCTTTTAGTACTACTTCCTTTGATTTCTGCAATGCACTGTACTTTTGAAATGCATCTGGAAGTTCCCATGGATGCAGACTGTAGCCATGCACCTGCCTGAGTAGGATTATTTCTTCCACCCCCTCCCATCCATTCTACATAACTACTGCCAAATTAATTCCTGATGCCTAGCTCTAATCATGTGCCATCCTTGCTCAAAAACCATCAGTGCCTCCCTGCTGACTGCTGAACTCTGTAGCCTGACATTCAACTCAAGGTCCCTCATAATTTAGCTCAAACCTACTACAATACCCCTACCTCCTATATCCACTTCCACAGCGTTCAAGGTGGAGCCAGAGCTAGAAGAAACCATAGAAGTTATCTAGTAAGTCTGTCTCTCACTTTATGAATGAGGACACAGAGGTTAAATGACTTGTCAAAAGCCATGTAACTAGTTAACTGAAGAGGTAGGCAAATTTCAGTATGACTTCAAAACGAATTGAGTCCTAAGTTGATGAATAATGAAGAATTCAAGAGTCAAGAAGAGCTTGCTGGGGGAGATCCATTTTGAGCTAAGCTTTATTTTTGGAGGGGAGGAATAAAATACTGGGATCGATGGGAGAATAATGTATGCCTTCTAGGTGAGAAGAATGGAAAGTGTGATGGTACAGAGGTATAAATGAACAAGTTGTACTGGAGGAGGACAAGGAGATAAGAGGAGAGAAAGAGTGATTTCCCTGGGCTCCTAGGGCTCTTCTGCAGCCTACAGTACTCGTTATCCTGTCCTGGATGCCATTCATTGTGTACTGTTTGACATATAAAGTCCTATCATCAGCATTAGAAAACATTTATTAGAGCACCAATTTGCACAGAGCTGTGCTAAGTGCAGTGGGTTTCCTGAGAAAGAACCTCCCTCTCTCTGCCCTCTAACACCAATCAAAAGCAGCTGTAATGTTTTCAGCAAAGCTTTTCAAATTTGGGCCTCTACAGTCAAGACGTAGGTTGCTCTCCATGGAGAACCTCCAAGGGCCAAACCAGTCTGCTGGGGGAATAGTCTAATGAACTCTAAGCACAATAAAAAAAAAAAAAACACTTCTGCACATGTGAGAATAATTATGGATACTTTTAAAGGGACTTAAATATTGTTTAAGGACTTTAAGCATATGCCCCCTTCTCATCCTCAAAACCTGACAAATGTTCCAGGATTCATGAGTCCCATTTTATAGATTAGGAAAATGAGGCTCAGAGAGGTTAAGTGACTTGCCAAGAGTCACATAGCTAATAAGTATCAAAGGGAGGATTTAAACTCAGGTCACAGTCATGCTGATTTCAAGACCTGTCTTCTCTCAGATATACTACAATGTTTATGATTATGTTTGTGGCTAACATATAGAGCTATATAATCATGTTTTAGCTTTCACCTTATTTTTAATTATACCTATGTAATTAAACTGATCATGATTTATTCTGTAGTATTTTTCCCCTCTTTTACAACACAGTGATGATCAAATACTATTACACTCAAATCTATTTGTTAGCCATCTTCTAAGTAGAAAGAACTGTACTACGTGCTAGGGACATATAGACAAAAAAAAGAGAGACAATCAACAGAGCTTACAGTCTACTGGGTGAATATGTCATGTAGACATATAAATATAACATAAGGTAGAATGAAATTTGGGGCAAAGATATCTAGATAAAGTACTCTAGGGAAATGAGAGGAAAGAAAGAATACTTTCAGCTGGAAGGATCAGCGAAGTCTCCATAGAGGAACTGTTATTTAAAATGAGCTTTGAAGGAAGTAATGAATGGACCTCTCTGGAAGAGATGAGGAAGGAATTCTTCCAGTGAAGGGAGATAGCCTCAGTAGAGGTAAAGAGACAGGAGATGATTGGGGAAGATAGAGGAAAAACTTATAGTCCAGTTTGTCTGGACCATAGCTAGAGTAAAGAGGAGTGGCATGTAATAAAGCTGAAAAGGAATTGGCATTTTCTCTTGGAGGCAACAGAGAACCACTGCAGTTTTTTGAGCAGAGAAATGACCTGGGCAGACCAACACATGAGGAAGTTTATCTTGGCAGCCAAGAAAAATATGGAGTGAAGAAGAGAGAGGCTGGAGGCAGGGAAAGCAGTTAGAAGACTCTGCAAAAGTTTGAGTAAAAAAGTGGTATTGGAGTGGTGACAATGTGAAGGAAGAGGAAGGGACAAGACAGAATCAGTAAGACTAGACAAGCAATGATACAGGAGATGAGGGAGTGTAGTGCCAACATGATGCTCACAGCACCCACGGTGGCCATACATATCCTGGTGCCATTCTGAATCTCTAAATACCACAGATTCTCCACATGGAAGACAGAACTAAAACGTTTATTCAGACACCAGAAAGCCAAATTCATCATAGTTACAAAAGTCTATACACAGTAACAATGCAAAGAACAATGCCATCCCCAAGTTGACCCCCTGCTAGGCTTCCTACAAACCAGCTCCCTTAAACAAAATCACAAACAAGCTCCCTCAACTCACGCTAGCCAGGTGCCTGCTTGCCTACATCCTTCCAAGCTCTGACTAGACTCTGACCAATTCCCTCTCAGCTCTGCTCTAACTCTGCCCCTTCCTGTTTCAGTCTTCCTGTTTCAGTCTTCCTGTTCACCCTTCAGCAAACTCCTCCCACCATAGGCTCCATGTGACTCAGGTTTCCATGTGACCCAGGCAGGTCACATGGACCTATTAATAAATGGGAAAGATCTTCCCATTTAAATTACCATTACAGGGAGAATGGGGAAATGGAGACAAAGACAACCCTAAAGAGGTTATGGGTTTAAGGGAAAGATGATAATTAAGTTTTGAATCATATTGGATTGACAGGTGAGAAATAGTGGACAGTCAAGGATAAATGCCAAAAATGACCATTGGATTTGGCATCTGAGAGCTCATACACACACACACACACACACACACACACACACACACACACGATTGTATAAATTATATATATATATATATATATACATACATATATATACGAGAGCAATATCATTCTGCTGGGTATCAGGGTATCAAGCCATCGAACATTGTCTCATTGAATATTGTTCATAGAACTTACTGTCTAAATGAGAGGACAGGACTGATAAATAGTAACTACTAATATAAGTTGGCCTTCTGTAAGTGCTAAATGATTGTAAAGACAATATCAGAATCAGTGAAATTGGAGATCACTATGTCTAGTTAAGTCAATGAATCCAGATCATAGAGTCAAAAGTAAAACAAGAATTATAGTCCAAGTCTCCTTACTCCCAGGCTAGAACTCTCATAACCTTGCAGCTAGACTCAAAGAGTTCAAGAGGGAAGAATCAGAAACTGTCTCAACTTTTTCAGACTGTCAATAGGTAATTATTGAAGATTAGATTTGAGTCATTCACTTTTACAGTATTTAAAAGGAAGATAATATCCTTCCACCATTACAACTCTTAAAAGATGCATGGTGTTGGGGTTGGAGCTTTCTATCCCACTTGTTCTAAAGGGGATCACTGCCATCTCCAAATCCTCAGAATATAATTCTACCAAAGATATCTCCACCCTGGCAATGGAATCTACATCACTGTATTGTCCCTAATCATAACATAGTGGGTTTCAGATTTTTACTCTAATTAATGTCATCTTTAAGGGCATGCAGTGATGAATATATGTAAATATCTCATGAATTTGTCCACGCTTTCAGTTCTGAACTTTGGCTTCCAGGAGTCAGCACAGACTAATTGAATAACAGAAAATTCATAAATTAGCTACTGTAAAGAAAGAAACTGAAGCACTCTGTACACCACAAGGCTGGGTCAAGTTACAAGATTCTCCTCAGAATAAAATGTGAAACAATTTCTCAGTACCTTCTGAGATGTATCAACAGAATATCTTATTATTAACAAGGAACAGAGTAGAATTTTATAACCCTAAGAATTCAACCTGAAGTGTAACTCTGAAGGCAGAGGCTGACAAGCTCTTGGTAAGTGATTGACAGACGGGACACATGAGGGCAGTGAGGAAATGGGGGTAAGGTGCTTGGGCTTCTCAGTCCAACTCTGTTTTTTATCTGCTTGTGTATCCTTAAGCAGTCTTCCACTTATTAGCTAAAACAGATGACTTTCCCTTCTTGGCCAGAACCTCAAAAGTTCACACCTGGAATGCTAGAATAACCTCATAGATGGCCTTCTTGCCTTTAGTCTAGTTTCCTCATTCCACCTTCAACCTATTTTACATACATTTTGCAACATGTAATTCCCTTGACTGTCTGAATGGCACATGTTTAATAAATGCTTGTTGACTGACTGACTCCAAATCCCCAAATGACTTCTTATATCTATAGCATCAAGTTTCTCTGTACACCTGCCTAGCATTCAAGGCTCTCCCTAACATGGCCCCATCCTGCCTGTCCAGATTAATCACCTGTCTCCAACACCACTGTCCACTTCAGTTAGGCCAATTTCCCCACTTTCCCCCACAAGCAATGTGTTTGTGCAAATTCATACTTCTAGTCCTACTTAAAATACCCATCAAATTCTTCCCTCTGACTATCCAAATTTCCCTTGTCTCCGAAGGTCCAGTTCTTACAAAAACTTTTCTTTCTTTGTTGCAGTAATGACTATTTTCTGAATGTCTATTTTATCTTGTTAGTGTCTTAAACCATAGCATTTAACTATTCTCAAACTATTTCATATGTATTCATTTTGACTGTACAACAAACCTGTAAACTCCATGAAGACAGAGGCCACATAATATACTTGCACATGGGCCTTCCAGAAAAACTGCCATAGTTTCAAGGTACTCTGTGAATTGTCACCCATTCAATATCCTTGCTTATGAACCCTTACTGGCATGTTGATTTTTACCAGGCAATGGCATTTAATCAAACAGCATAACCATGTTAAAGAAAGATTCCCTCATGTATACATGGAGCATACTCTCCTTCAAATTGCTGCAAGTTACCCAGCCCCACATTCAAAGAACATGTGTGACTGAGTAATATGTATGGAGAATACACATGTAGAGAAGAGTTGTGACCATGGGGAATTCATATGGCCAAGGTTCACACATGGAGAAATACATGTGGTGAGCATTTCAGCTTGGCCAAGATAAGTCATGCTTCATGTATTGCAGAGCTAGTGATATCCTCTGGTAGTGTCATAGGATGACAGAATTTTGGGATCAATAAGCTGGGAAAGAACTCATACACTGTCTAGTCCAATACTCTCAGTAGATGAGGAAACTGAAATCCCCAGAGGTAAAGAAAGGTTAAATCAGAGGTAGGATTTGGTAAATCATCTCAGTGCTTTCTCTTGTACATTGTGTCTACACTCTACTGGATGCATCTTATCTACTAGGCTTAACCATATTTACTTTTTCACTTCACTGTTAGATGTCTTATGGTGGAGGGGAGAGAAAGATGGGAAGAAAAGGGGAAGGGGGAAAGAACAATGAGAGAGAAAAAAAGAGAAAAAGAGAGAGAGAGAGTTACATTGACTGTTTTGCTATATGCCAGACACTGAGCTTAGCACCAGGGATACAAAAACAAACAAGCAAAACAGTCCCTACTCTCAAGGAGTTTCCATTTAATGGGAGAAGACTACACTGTGTGGATGTGGTATAAGGGAGCTGGAAAAGGTGGGGCAGAGAAAGGATACCCACACAGGGACAATATGACAGGTCAGAGTAGAAGTTCACAAACTTATTTGACCTACTGACGCCTTTAAAAAAAATTACTTAACACCTCCTGCAAATTTATTTTCTTTAACCCTTAAATGGTTCTTTTTTTGCCTTTTGAAATTTGCATCATTTCAAAAGTATATTTTTAAATAACACAACTTAAATTTAATATTTTATAAATTAGTGGATTTTTTCTTACGTTGAAATTTTGATCGCATAATATTGCATCATGTAACCCTATTATTATATGCACATCTTCCTGCCGGTGCATGCTGGACTTCCTAACAATGAGCACCTTGCTCTCCTGCCAAGCCTTGCTTGTTAAGACCTATCAGCAGATTACAGTATATTCATATAGACTGTATATGTGTTGACCACTGATTGGTTATAACTTGGATTTTGTGTGTTTATTTGGAAAATAATGTAATCACTATGACTTTAACTCTGTTACACAACGGATGAAACACACAAATGGTTTTTTTTCAAAATTTTCTTCTTTCTTTATGTTTCCACCATCCCCCTTTTTTATTCAACATCCCCCAATTACACCCCACCTCAGATCATTCCAGCACTCCCTAAGGGGTAGTATCACTCACTTTGAGAACCTATGGATTAGAGGGATGTGAAGCATAGCTGGGGCCCTTCACAAAATGGTGGTCCTAGAGAGGGAGTCATCTATGAGAAGACATGAGAATTCCTCTCTAGTGGATTCAAGGGTATCTGTTGCTGTCTGTTACTATCTATTTGGTGGAGTTTTTAGACACTGTCTCCTTGAAAATCGTAGTTTGACACTCCCTGAGTACATCTTTAAGGGCTAAGAGGCACCACATCCACACAGCAACCTATAAAAGCTAACAGAAATCCCCAAGCTGTTGACTCTCTTTCTCTCAGTGCCAACCTGGAGTCCTTAGTTCCAGATGACTATCTGACAGGGTTAAGATAAAATATTCTTTTTAACTTCTTTTAAATCCCTAATTCATAGTCTACGGCACTGAGCTCTGTTTTTGGGACTCTGCCCCCCCCAACTAAGGCCACAGAATTTGTGTGCAGTCTGGTTCCTCTCATTCCCAAGACATTCCCTGATTACCATGAAAATGAAGCCTGGGCCAAGAACAAAGGCTAAGCAGCCTGAACCCTTGCTTCTCATCTCTGCCTTTATTATGCTTATCTGCCATACAAAATCTCAGGTTTTTTCTGCTGCATTTGGGATAACACACACCTCACTGGTTTTCTACAGACGGAGATTAATGGATAAGAATCAATATAGCTTCCATTTCTCCATGAAGCCCTTTCTGATCTCCACCCGCCAGGTAGTAGTGTCTCCCTCTACCCCCAAATGATCTTGAATCACTTTCATATATACTGTATATGTATGTATTCTCTCCCCTTAATAGATTATGAACTCAAGAACAGGGAGGATTTGCTTCCCTTTTGTTTGCATATGCCCAGGATCTGTCTCAGTGCGTGACACAGCCTAGGCTCTTAGTTTAGAAGAAATGATAGGTTTGGATTCAATTGGATGTATCCTGGAAAACTTCTCATAAAATTTCTCTAATTCATCCTCTTTTCATACCTTTAAGCACAGATAGTACATAAGTTTTAGGTATTTTTAGAGTGGTTTGTTTGCTTATATTGTCACAGGTATTATTGTATGGTAAGATGACCAAAGATCCCATGAAATCCTTTTTATTCCCTATTGGCATGGGATGAAACTGACAAAATGAATTTTATTTTTCAATGAACAAACACTTATTCCCACCCCTACTGAAAAAAAGAAAGAAAAAAGAAATCTTTTAATAAATGTGCTTCATCAAACAAAGCAAATTACCACATCAACTGGCACACAGATGTCTATTACGTTCTACATGTTTAGTCTATCACCTCTCTATAAACATATTTTATCATTGGTCCTTTGGATTCATGGTCATTATGTTGATCAGAGTTCTTCCAGCTTTCAGAATTGTTTGTTTTTATAATGTTATGGTTATTGTATAAATTGCTCCTCTGTTTCTGCTGTCTGCCGTTATGTACTTAGATAAAATGCTTAAATACCCTGTCCTTGAGGTGTCATCAGTTCAAAAAGGTCTTCCCAGGTTTTTTGGTTAAGTATCTATTAATTAAGTATCTCCATTAATTTTTACAACATACTAGAATTCTGTTGCATTAATATCCTATACTTTCTGTGGCCTTTCCTCAATTGATGAGTACCTCTTTAATTCTCAGAAATTTGCCACCACAAAAGAAGATGTTATAATAAATATTTTTTGTTCATTTGGTCCTTTAGCTCTTTCTTTGACCCCTTTGGGGTAGGAACTCTTCAAGGGCGTTGACCTGATTCACTTTTTATCTTTGTCACCCTCACACTTAGAACAATTCATGATGCTTACTAAATGGTCATTGAATAAGCATCTCCATTTACCTCTCTGAAGACTGTCTTTGAGGTATTCTTCCATTTAGCTGCACCTTTATGTCTTCTGGTTTAATTTACAGTAAGAACAGATCTTCCAGCAGTGTTTCACTTTATTGATCATTGAACAAAGATCTCATATTCATTTAGCATGCCAAGTTAAAGTAATGTTTGTAGATTTTTTTTTTTTAATAGTCGTCTCTTCTTTTTCTTCTACTTCTTCACAAAGTGCTAGGGAAGTAAAAGGTAACTACATAGGACTGAGGGGTGATTTTTTCCCCTAGCTATCTTCACATCTTGATCTTACCTCTCGTCACCACTTCTAACCCCAGTAACGTAGCTGCTGCCATAAGTTCCTGGGCTTCTGATAGCTGAGATGCTGAGATTTTGACGTTTCTAGCCTGCCCTTGTCCTAGACTCCCATGCGGCTGTTACCTGGTCATCACCATGCCATGTATATTTTTATCAGTTTTATGGATCAAACTGGCCAAAAAATTCATTCCTTCATAACTTAACTTTTGATTATATATCCCTCTGAACATTTAGTCAAAGGCATTTCAATCTTGGTAGAACCCTTCAGAACTTGTGCTTCACTCTCAAAACTTTTGACAGCCCAGAATCATGTCAATGTCATGATGTGATATTAGAATGGGACTTTTATGGAGGGCACAGCTGATAGTTGCAAAACACATTCCAAGGGAAACTTGCCAAATTTTATCATTTCTTTATTTAGTATTCCTTGTTGTTGTTGTTTTTCTATAAAAGAGAAGGTACTTTGCTGTTACCTGCCAGGTGTCATGAGTTTATCATCCACCTTTACAGTTATCTTCTAAAGATAAACACCTTTTAATCTGTTCCCAAACAAAACAAGGTCATTTCTTTTAGTTCTGTTGTGTAGCATATACCTTGTTACCATTGTACCCCAGGCACCAGCTTGACATAGAAAGTAGTTATGTTATGAGATGGCAGCTGCAGTTATTGCAATGCTATGGTTTTAGGACAAACTCAAAGCTGTCAGTTCTTAGACCAGCAGGATTTAGAATTTAATACCAGAAAAAAATATTTAGCCTTGAGGAGAACAGAACCAGATGCCATGTCCTTTGCCAAGCAGCAAAGGCACCATTACCCATTGAAGGGAGGGCACTGGCTCCCTAGGACAGTATCCACTAGATTGGAAAATAAATTCAGACAAATGGCACCCTTGTCTCCTCAGCATTATGAATCTTGCGTATATATTCTTTCATGGAGGCATCATGGTACAGTGGATAGAGCATTATACTTAAAATCAAGGAGAATAGTATTTGAATTTTACCTGAGATATTTAACGAGGTGTGTGTCTGTGGGCAAGTCACAACCTCTTCCAGCCTCAGTTTCTACATCTGTACTAACTCATAGCACCTAGTTCATAGGGTTTTCCTGATCTTGAGGGATTTTCATCATAATAAGAAAGACCAAGAAACATGCTATTAAGAATTTCAAGGGAGATTTAGATGTTTTCTCTTCATTTAGCAATTTCATAGCTTACAAATGCACATTAAGTGTTTTTGAATCTTTAAGCACTATATAGTCAATAGCTATTATTATGATTCAGTTGTGTGTTTATTTTGAATAATGTTTTGAGAAGAAAAAAGTCAGTTTATTTAAATGGCCACTCCCCAGATCAGATATTTAAATAGAGACTGTACCCGCATTTTCAAATATTCTCAAATGAGTCTGTGATCTCATCATTGTGGATATTCTATCCAAAGATGTAAATCCATCCATGCCTCCCTAATTCTCATCCAAACCCTCCAATTAAGTTTGCCAAAAGGATTCCACCCAGCATTCTCCCAACCTTCCTCCTTTCTCTTGAAATCTCCAGAATACCAGTGTAGCCCAAGGGGGATTCATTCAATCCTCACTCTCACCACATGGCCAGCCCATCTTTTTTAATCATGTAATCCTTTAAAGAAATCCTTACTTAATTTATCATCTATGATCCCTGTTCTCAACATGTCGCAACCTATTCACACTTACTAAGTGACAACATTTTTCTCTATGTGATAATCATTTCCAATAAATTAGAAACTGAAGTGTTTCTTGTCTCACACCCATACAATGATTACAGAAGAGCACTGGTATGAAAAAAAAATGGAACTTTGTTGGGAGACAACAGAAGAATCTTGCAGTCTTCCAAAGGCAATTCATTCTGTTTTCCTACTATTCATTCCTAGGCTCAACTCACTATGTTTACAGAATTGTTATTAATCTATCTATGAGGCAGTAATTGGTAGCAGATAGAAAGCTGTCAGAAAGTCAGAAAGACCCAGCTTCAGGTCCTGTGTCTGACAAATACTAACAGTGTGATGCTGAGCAAGTCACTTAATCTCAGTTGCCTAGGAATGTCCATAAACATACATACATACACACATACAAAAATAGATAGGTACATAGATAGAAAGATAGATCGAAGATAGATAGATAGATAGATAGATAGATAGATAGATAGATAGATAGATAGATAGATAGACAGACAGATCTCATTTTCAGAACTGCTGCCAGTCTACATTGGTAGAGAGTGTTTCCTTAGTGAAAATTCCCCACACTAATGAAATAGATCTAGTCCAGAGGTTCTTAACCTTTTTGTGTCATGAATCTATCAATATTTTAAGAAAGAAATGTTTAACAGATCTCAACACACAACACACGATTAAATTTAATCTGCACTATTAACATTTAATTTCAAAATTAGAAAATGATCACACTGAAAATTTAACAGTCAGATCTTAGGAAGTGATTTGAGGGGTTCTATCACATTCTTTCGTAGAACCATTGGGAGTCTGGTGAAATCTACGGACCCCTTTCTCAGAA